>NW_026542601.1:105244034-105844034 GCF_028750875.1 Macrosteles quadrilineatus
CGCGGGCGATAGCTATCCTCTGTTTCTGGCCCCCAGACACGGTAACTCCTCTCTCCCCCAGAATGGTACTGTAGCCATCAGGGAACTGTCGGATAAAACTGTCAGCATTGGCCAGCCCAGCAGCCTCGTACACCTGTGACAAAGATTAATTAAATTAGTAATACCAAACTAGTGACGGGTAATACAAACAAAGTAACATAGAATCAAACCAGCTACCTTCTGATTACAGCAGTACTATAATCACTCACCACCAAGCTGACATAAAAACTTTTACTCATACCAGTACTCATAACGTTTTTAATATGTTACATTTTAACAAGTTACCTTTAAGCATGTTACATTTTAAAAGGTTACAATTTTACATGTTACATTTTTACATGTTACATTTTAATATGTTACATTTTAACATGTTACATTTAAGCATGTTACATTTTAAAATGTTACATTTTAACACGTTACATTTTAACATGTTACATTTTAACTTCTTATATTTCCACATGTTACATTTTTACATGTTACATTTTAACATGTTTTACGATCAAGTCATTCCCTTGCAACTGACCTGGTAGCCTCGTCTAGTATGAGGATGGATCGGATTTTCAGTAGAGCGCGGGCGATAGCTATCCTCTGTTTCTGGCCCCCAGACACGGTAACTCCTCTCTCCCCCAGAATGGTACTGTAGCCATCAGGGAACTGTCGGATAAAACTGTCAGCATTGGCCAGCCAGCAGCCTCGTACACCTGTGACAAAGATTAATTAAATTAGTAATACCAAACTAGTGACGGGTAATACAAACAAAGTAACATAGAATCAAAACCAGCTACCTTCTGATTACAGCAGTACTATAATCACTCAACCACCAAGCTGACATAAAAACTTTTACTCATACCAGTACTCATAACGTTTTTAATATGTTACATTTTAACAAGTTACCTTTAAGCATGTTACATTTTAAAAGGTTACAATTTTACATGTTACATTTTTACATGTTACATTTTAATATGTTACATTTTAACATGTTACATTTAAGCATGTTACATTTTAAAATGTTACATTTTAACACGTTACATTTTAACATGTTACATTTTAACTTCTTATATTTCCACATGTTACATTTTTACATGTTACATTTTAACATGTTTTACGATCAAGTCATTCCCTTGCAACTGACCTGGTAGCCTCGTCTAGTATGAGGATGGATGGGATTTTCAGTAGAGCGCGGGCGATAGCTATCCTCTGTTTCTGGCCCCCAGACACGGTAACTCCTCTCTCCCCCAGAATGGTACTGTAGCCATCAGGGAACTGTCGGATAAAACTGTCAGCATTGGCCAGCCCAGCAGCCTCGTACACCTGTGACAAAGATTAATTAAATTAGTAATACCAAACTAGTGACGGGTAATACAAACAAAGTAACATAGAATCAAACCAGCTACCTTCTGATTACAGCAGTACTATAATCACTCACCACCAAGCTGACATAAAAACTTTTACTCATACCAGTACTCATAACGTTTTTAATATGTTACATTTTAACAAGTTACCTTTAAGCATGTTACATTTTAAAAGGTTACAATTTTACATGTTACATTTTTACATGTTACATTTTAATATGTTACATTTTAACACGTTACATTTAAGCATGTTACATTTTAAAATGTTACATTTTAACACGTTACATTTTAACATGTTACATTTTAACTTCTTATATTTCCACATGTTACATTTTTACATGTTACATTTTAACATGTTTTACGATCAAGTCATTCCCTTGCAACTGACCTGGTAGCCTCGTCTAGTATGAGGATGGATGGGATTTTCAGTAGAGCGCGGGCGATAGCTATCCTCTGTTTCTGGCCCCCAGACACGGTAACTCCTCTCTCCCCCAGAATGGTACTGTAGCCATCAGGGAACTGTCGGATAAAACTGTCAGCATTGGCCAGCCCAGCAGCCTCGTACACCTGTGACAAAGATTAATTAAATTAGTAATACCAAACTAGTGACGGGTAATACAAACAAAGTAACATAGAATCAAACCAGCTACCTTCTGATTACAAGGCGAGTACAGCAGTACTATAATCACTCAACCACCAAGCTGACATAAAAATCGTCGTCGTCGTCGTCGTCGTCGTCGTCGTCGTCGTCGTCGTCGTCGTCGTCGTCGTCGTCGTCGTCGTCGTCGTCGTCGTCGTCGTCGTCTTCTACATTTTTACATTTTACATATTTACATGTTACATTTTAACATTTTTTATGATCAAGTCTTTCCCTTGCAACTGACCTGGTAGCATCGTCTAGTATGAGGATGGATGGGATTTTCAGTAGAGCGCGGGCGATAGCTATCCTCTGTTTCTGGCCCCCAGACACGGTAACTCCTCTCTCCCCCAGAATGGTACTGTAGCCATCAGGGAACTGTCGGATAAAACTGTCAGCATTGGCCAGCCCAGCAGCCTCGTACACCTGTGACAAAGATTAATTAAATTAGTAATACCAAACTAGTGACGGGTAATACAAACAAAGTAACATAGAATCAAACCAGCTACCTTCTGATTACAGCAGTACTATAATCACTCAACCACCAAGCTGACATAAAAACTTTTACTCATACCAGTACTCATAACGTTTTTAATATGTTACATTTTAACAAGTTACCTTTAAGCATGTTACATTTTAAAAGGTTACAATTTTACATGTTACATTTTTACATGTTACATTTTAATATGTTACATTTTAACATGTTACATTTAAGCATGTTACATTTTAAAATGTTACATTTTAACACGTTACATTTTAACATGTTACATTTTAACTTCTTATATTTCCACATGTTACATTTTTACATGTTACATTTTAACATGTTTTACGATCAAGTCATTCCCTTGCAACTGACCTGGTAGCCTCGTCTAGTATGAGGATGGATGGGATTTTCAGTAGAGCGCGGGCGATAGCTATCCTCTGTTTCTGGCCCCCAGACACGGTAACTCCTCTCTCCCCCAGAATGGTACTGTAGCCATCAGGGAACTGTCGGATAAAACTGTCAGCATTGGCCAGCCCAGCAGCCTCGTACACCTGTGACAAAGATTAATTAAATTAGTAATACCAAACTAGTGACGGGTAATACAAACAAAGTAACATAGAATCAAACCAGCTACCTTCTGATTACAGCAGTACTATAATCACTCAACCACCAAGCTGACATAAAAACTTTTACTCATACCAGTACTCATAACGTTTTTAATATGTTACATTTTAACAAGTTACCTTTAAGCATGTTACATTTTAAAAGGTTACAATTTTACATGTTACATTTTTACATGTTACATTTTAATATGTTACATTTTAACACGTTACATTTAAGCATGTTACATTTTAAAATGTTACATTTTAACACGTTACATTTTAACATGTTACATTTTAACTTCTTATATTTCCACATGTTACATTTTTACATGTTACATTTTAACATGTTTTACGATCAAGTCATTCCCTTGCAACTGACCTGGTAGCCTCGTCTAGTATGAGGATGGATGGGATTTTCAGTAGAGCGCGGGCGATAGCTATCCTCTGTTTCTGGCCCCCAGACACGGTAACTCCTCTCTCCCCCAGAATGGTACTGTAGCCATCAGGAACTGTCGGATAAAACTGTCAGCATTGGCCAGCCCAGCAGCCTCGTACACCTGTGACAAAGATTAATTAAATTAGTAATACCAAACTAGTGACGGGTAATACAAACAAAGTAACATAGAATCAAACCAGCTACCTTCTGATTACAGCAGTACTATAATCACTCAACCACCAAGCTGACATAAAAACTTTTACTCATACCAGTACTCATAACGTTTTTAATATGTTACATTTTAACAAGTTACCTTTAAGCATGTTACATTTTAAAAGGTTACAATTTTACATGTTACATTTTTACATGTTACATTTTAATATGTTACATTTTAACACGTTACATTTAAGCATGTTACATTTTAAAATGTTACATTTTAACACGTTACATTTTAACATGTTACATTTTAACTTCTTATATTTCCACATGTTACATTTTTACATGTTACATTTTAACATGTTTTACGATCAAGTCATTCCCTTGCAACTGACCTGGTAGCCTCGTCTAGTATGAGGATGGATGGGATTTTCAGTAGAGCGCGGGCGATAGCTATCCTCTGTTTCTGGCCCCCAGACACGGTAACTCCTCTCTCCCCCAGAATGGTACTGTAGCCATCAGGGAACTGTCGGATAAAACTGTCAGCATTGGCCAGCCCAGCAGCCTCGTACACCTGTGACAAAGATTAATTAAATTAGTAATACCAAACTAGTGACGGGTAATACAAACAAAGTAACATAGAATCAAACCAGCTACCTTCTGATTACAAGGCGAGTACAGCAGTACTATAATCACTCAACCACCAAGCTGACATAAAAATCGTCGTCGTCGTCGTCGTCGTCGTCGTCGTCGTCGTCGTCGTCGTCGTCGTCGTCGTCGTCGTCGTCGTCGTCGTCGTCGTCTTCTACATTTTTACATTTTACATATTTACATGTTACATTTTAACATTTTTTATGATCAAGTCTTTCCCTTGCAACTGACCTGGTAGCATCGTCTAGTATGAGGATGGATGGGATTTTCAGTAGAGCGCGGGCGATAGCTATCCTCTGTTTCTGGCCCCCAGACACGGTAACTCCTCTCTCCCCCAGAATGGTACTGTAGCCATCAGGGAACTGTCGGATAAAACTGTCAGCATTGGCCAGCCCAGCAGCCTCGTACACCTGTGACAAAGATTAATTAAATTAGTAATACCAAACTAGTGACGGGTAATACAAACAAAGTAACATAGAATCAAACCAGCTACCTTCTGATTACAGCAGTACTATAATCACTCAACCACCAAGCTGACATAAAAACTTTTACTCATACCAGTACTCATAACGTTTTTAATATGTTACATTTTAACAAGTTACCTTTAAGCATGTTACATTTTAAAAGGTTACAATTTTACATGTTACATTTTTACATGTTACATTTTAATATGTTACATTTTAACATGTTACATTTAAGCATGTTACATTTTAAAATGTTACATTTTAACACGTTACATTTTAACATGTTACATTTTAACTTCTTATATTTCCACATGTTACATTTTTACATGTTACATTTTAACATGTTTTACGATCAAGTCATTCCCTTGCAACTGACCTGGTAGCCTCGTCTAGTATGAGGATGGATGGGATTTTCAGTAGAGCGCGGGCGATAGCTATCCTCTGTTTCTGGCCCCCAGACACGGTAACTCCTCTCTCCCCCAGAATGGTACTGTAGCCATCAGGGAACTGTCGGATAAAACTGTCAGCATTGGCCAGCCCAGCAGCCTCGTACACCTGTGACAAAGATTAATTAAATTAGTAATACCAAACTAGTGACGGGTAATACAAACAAAGTAACATAGAATCAAACCAGCTACCTTCTGATTACAGCAGTACTATAATCACTCAACCACCAAGCTGACATAAAAACTTTTACTCATACCAGTACTCATAACGTTTTTAATATGTTACATTTTAACAAGTTACCTTTAAGCATGTTACATTTTAAAAGGTTACAATTTTACATGTTACATTTTTACATGTTACATTTTAATATGTTACATTTTAACACGTTACATTTAAGCATGTTACATTTTAAAATGTTACATTTTAACACGTTACATTTTAACATGTTACATTTTAACTTCTTATATTTCCACATGTTACATTTTTACATGTTACATTTTAACATGTTTTACGATCAAGTCATTCCCTTGCAACTGACCTGGTAGCCTCGTCTAGTATGAGGATGGATGGGATTTTCAGTAGAGCGCGGGCGATAGCTATCCTCTGTTTCTGGCCCCCAGACACGGTAACTCCTCTCTCCCCCAGAATGGTACTGTAGCCATCAGGGAACTGTCGGATAAAACTGTCAGCATTGGCCAGCCCAGCAGCCTCGTACACCTGTGACAAAGATTAATTAAATTAGTAATACCAAACTAGTGACGGGTAATACAAACAAAGTAACATAGAATCAAACCAGCTACCTTCTGATTACAGCAGTACTATAATCACTCAACCACCAAGCTGACATAAAAACTTTTACTCATACCAGTACTCATAACGTTTTTAATATGTTACATTTTAACAAGTTACCTTTAAGCATGTTACATTTTAAAAGGTTACAATTTTACATGTTACATTTTTACATGTTACATTTTAATATGTTACATTTTAACACGTTACATTTAAGCATGTTACATTTTAAAATGTTACATTTTAACACGTTACATTTTAACATGTTACATTTTAACTTCTTATATTTCCACATGTTACATTTTTACATGTTACATTTTAACATGTTTTACGATCAAGTCATTCCCTTGCAACTGACCTGGTAGCCTCGTCTAGTATGAGGATGGATGGGATTTTCAGTAGAGCGCGGGCGATAGCTATCCTCTGTTTCTGGCCCCCAGACACGGTAACTCCTCTCTCCCCCAGAATGGTACTGTAGCCATCAGGGAACTGTCGGATAAAACTGTCAGCATTGGCCAGCCCAGCAGCCTCGTACACCTGTGACAAAGATTAATTAAATTAGTAATACCAAACTAGTGACGGGTAATACAAACAAAGTAACATAGAATCAAACCAGCTACCTTCTGATTACAAGGCGAGTACAGCAGTACTATAATCACTCAACCACCAAGCTGACATAAAAATCGTCGTCGTCGTCGTCGTCGTCGTCGTCGTCGTCGTCGTCGTCGTCGTCGTCGTCGTCGTCGTCGTCGTCGTCGTCGTCGTCGTCGTCTTCTACATTTTTACATTTTACATATTTACATGTTACATTTTAACATTTTTTATGATCAAGTCTTTCCCTTGCAACTGACCTGGTAGCATCGTCTAGTATGAGGATGGATGGGATTTTCAGTAGAGCGCGGGCGATAGCTATCCTCTGTTTCTGGCCCCCAGACACGGTAACTCCTCTCTCCCCCAGAATGGTACTGTAGCCATCAGGGAACTGTCGGATAAAACTGTCAGCATTGGCCAGCCCAGCAGCCTCGTACACCTGTGACAAAGATTAATTAAATTAGTAATACCAAACTAGTGACGGGTAATACAAACAAAGTAACATAGAATCAAACCAGCTACCTTCTGATTACAGCAGTACTATAATCACTCAACCACCAAGCTGACATAAAAACTTTTACTCATACCAGTACTCATAACGTTTTTAATATGTTACATTTTAACAAGTTACCTTTAAGCATGTTACATTTTAAAAGGTTACAATTTTACATGTTACATTTTTACATGTTACATTTTAATATGTTACATTTTAACATGTTACATTTAAGCATGTTACATTTTAAAATGTTACATTTTAACACGTTACATTTTAACATGTTACATTTTAACTTCTTATATTTCCACATGTTACATTTTTACATGTTACATTTTAACATGTTTTACGATCAAGTCATTCCCTTGCAACTGACCTGGTAGCCTCGTCTAGTATGAGGATGGATGGGATTTTCAGTAGAGCGCGGGCGATAGCTATCCTCTGTTTCTGGCCCCCAGACACGGTAACTCCTCTCTCCCCCAGAATGGTACTGTAGCCATCAGGGAACTGTCGGATAAAACTGTCAGCATTGGCCAGCCCAGCAGCCTCGTACACCTGTGACAAAGATTAATTAAATTAGTAATACCAAACTAGTGACGGGTAATACAAACAAAGTAACATAGAATCAAACCAGCTACCTTCTGATTACAGCAGTACTATAATCACTCAACCACCAAGCTGACATAAAAACTTTTACTCATACCAGTACTCATAACGTTTTTAATATGTTACATTTTAACAAGTTACCTTTAAGCATGTTACATTTTAAAAGGTTACAATTTTACATGTTACATTTTTACATGTTACATTTTAATATGTTACATTTTAACACGTTACATTTAAGCATGTTACATTTTAAAATGTTACATTTTAACACGTTACATTTTAACATGTTACATTTTAACTTCTTATATTTCCACATGTTACATTTTTACATGTTACATTTTAACATGTTTTACGATCAAGTCATTCCCTTGCAACTGACCTGGTAGCCTCGTCTAGTATGAGGATGGATGGGATTTTCAGTAGAGCGCGGGCGATAGCTATCCTCTGTTTCTGGCCCCCAGACACGGTAACTCCTCTCTCCCCCAGAATGGTACTGTAGCCATCAGGGAACTGTCGGATAAAACTGTCAGCATTGGCCAGCCCAGCAGCCTCGTACACCTGTGACAAAGATTAATTAAATTAGTAATACCAAACTAGTGACGGGTAATACAAACAAAGTAACATAGAATCAAACCAGCTACCTTCTGATTACAGCAGTACTATAATCACTCAACCACCAAGCTGACATAAAAACTTTTACTCATACCAGTACTCATAACGTTTTTAATATGTTACATTTTAACAAGTTACCTTTAAGCATGTTACATTTTAAAAGGTTACAATTTTACATGTTACATTTTTACATGTTACATTTTAATATGTTACATTTTAACACGTTACATTTAAGCATGTTACATTTTAAAATGTTACATTTTAACACGTTACATTTTAACATGTTACATTTTAACTTCTTATATTTCCACATGTTACATTTTTACATGTTACATTTTAACATGTTTTACGATCAAGTCATTCCCTTGCAACTGACCTGGTAGCCTCGTCTAGTATGAGGATGGATGGGATTTTCAGTAGAGCGCGGGCGATAGCTATCCTCTGTTTCTGGCCCCCAGACACGGTAACTCCTCTCTCCCCCAGAATGGTACTGTAGCCATCAGGGAACTGTCGGATAAAACTGTCAGCATTGGCCAGCCCAGCAGCCTCGTACACCTGTGACAAAGATTAATTAAATTAGTAATACCAAACTAGTGACGGGTAATACAAACAAAGTAACATAGAATCAAACCAGCTACCTTCTGATTACAAGGCGAGTACAGCAGTACTATAATCACTCAACCACCAAGCTGACATAAAAATCGTCGTCGTCGTCGTCGTCGTCGTCGTCGTCGTCGTCGTCGTCGTCGTCGTCGTCGTCGTCGTCGTCGTCGTCTTCTACATTTTTACATTTTACATATTTACATGTTACATTTTAACATTTTTTATGATCAAGTCTTTCCCTTGCAACTGACCTGGTAGCATCGTCTAGTATGAGGATGGATGGGATTTTCAGTAGAGCGCGGGCGATAGCTATCCTCTGTTTCTGGCCCCCAGACACGGTAACTCCTCTCTCCCCCAGAATGGTACTGTAGCCATCAGGGAACTGTCGGATAAAACTGTCAGCATTGGCCAGCCCAGCAGCCTCGTACACCTGTGACAAAGATTAATTAAATTAGTAATACCAAACTAGTGACGGGTAATACAAACAAAGTAACATAGAATCAAACCAGCTACCTTCTGATTACAGCAGTACTATAATCACTCAACCACCAAGCTGACATAAAAACTTTTACTCATACCAGTACTCATAACGTTTTTAATATGTTACATTTTAACAAGTTACCTTTAAGCATGTTACATTTTAAAAGGTTACAATTTTACATGTTACATTTTTACATGTTACATTTTAATATGTTACATTTTAACATGTTACATTTAAGCATGTTACATTTTAAAATGTTACATTTTAACACGTTACATTTTAACATGTTACATTTTAACTTCTTATATTTCCACATGTTACATTTTTACATGTTACATTTTAACATGTTTTACGATCAAGTCATTCCCTTGCAACTGACTCTTACAAGGCGACTTCTGATTACAAGGCGAGCACAGCAGTACTATAATCACTCAACCACCAAGCTGACATAAAAATCGTCGTCGTCGTCGTCGTCGTCGTCGTCGTCGTCGTCGTCGTCGTCGTCGTCGTCGTCGTCGTCGTCGTCGTCGTCGTCGTCGTCGTCGTCGTCGTCGTCGTCGTCGTCGTCGTCGTCGTCGTCGTCGTCGTCGTCGTCGTCGTCGTCGTCGTCGTCGTCGTCGTCGTCGTCGTCGTCGTCGTCGTCGTCGTCGTCGTCGTCGTCGTCGTCGTCGTCGTCGTCGTCGTCGTCGTCGTCGTCGTCGTCGTCGTCGTCGTCGTCGTCGTCGTCGTCGTCGTCGTCGTCGTCGTCGTCGTCGTCGTCGTCGTCGTCGTCGTCTTCTACATTTTTACATTTTACATATTTACATGTTACATTTTAACATTTTTTATGATCAAGTCTTTCCCTTGCAACTGACCTGGTAGCATCGTCTAGTATGAGGATGGATGGGATTTTCAGTAGAGCGCGGGCGATAGCTATCCTCTGTTTCTGGCCCCCAGACACGGTAACTCCTCTCTCCCCCAGAATGGTACTGTAGCCATCAGGGAACTGTCGGATAAAACTGTCAGCATTGGCCAGCCCAGCAGCCTCGTACACCTGTGACAAAGATTAATTAAATTAGTAATACCAAACTAGTGACGGGTAATACAAACAAAGTAACATAGAATCAAACCAGCTACCTTCTGATTACAGCAGTACTATAATCACTCAACCACCAAGCTGACATAAAAACTTTTACTCATACCAGTACTCATAACGTTTTTAATATGTTACATTTTAACAAGTTACCTTTAAGCATGTTACATTTTAAAAGGTTACAATTTTACATGTTACATTTTTACATGTTACATTTTAATATGTTACATTTTAACATGTTACATTTAAGCATGTTACATTTTAAAATGTTACATTTTAACACGTTACATTTTAACATGTTACATTTTAACTTCTTATATTTCCACATGTTACATTTTTACATGTTACATTTTAACATGTTTTACGATCAAGTCATTCCCTTGCAACTGACCTGGTAGCCTCGTCTAGTATGAGGATGGATCGGATTTTCAGTAGAGCGCGGGCGATAGCTATCCTCTGTTTCTGGCCCCCAGACACGGTAACTCCTCTCTCCCCCAGAATGGTACTGTAGCCATCAGGGAACTGTCGGATAAAACTGTCAGCATTGGCCAGCCCAGCAGCCTCGTACACCTGTGACAAAGATTAATTAAATTAGTAATACCAAACTAGTGACGGGTAATACAAACAAAGTAACATAGAATCAAACCAGCTACCTTCTGATTACAGCAGTACTATAATCACTCAACCACCAAGCTGACATAAAAACTTTTACTCATACCAGTACTCATAACGTTTTTAATATGTTACATTTTAACAAGTTACCTTTAAGCATGTTACATTTTAAAAGGTTACAATTTTACATGTTACATTTTTACATGTTACATTTTAATATGTTACATTTTAACATGTTACATTTAAGCATGTTACATTTTAAAATGTTACATTTTAACACGTTACATTTTAACATGTTACATTTTAACTTCTTATATTTCCACATGTTACATTTTTACATGTTACATTTTAACATGTTTTACGATCAAGTCATTCCCTTGCAACTGACCTGGTAGCCTCGTCTAGTATGAGGATGGATGGGATTTTCAGTAGAGCGCGGGCGATAGCTATCCTCTGTTTCTGGCCCCCAGACACGGTAACTCCTCTCTCCCCCAGAATGGTACTGTAGCCATCAGGGAACTGTCGGATAAAACTGTCAGCATTGGCCAGCCCAGCAGCCTCGTACACCTGTGACAAAGATTAATTAAATTAGTAATACCAAACTAGTGACGGGTAATACAAACAAAGTAACATAGAATCAAACCAGCTACCTTCTGATTACAGCAGTACTATAATCACTCAACCACCAAGCTGACATAAAAACTTTTACTCATACCAGTACTCATAACGTTTTTAATATGTTACATTTTAACAAGTTACCTTTAAGCATGTTACATTTTAAAAGGTTACAATTTTACATGTTACATTTTTACATGTTACATTTTAATATGTTACATTTTAACACGTTACATTTAAGCATGTTACATTTTAAAATGTTACATTTTAACACGTTACATTTTAACATGTTACATTTTAACTTCTTATATTTCCACATGTTACATTTTTACATGTTACATTTTAACATGTTTTACGATCAAGTCATTCCCTTGCAACTGACCTGGTAGCCTCGTCTAGTATGAGGATGGATGGGATTTTCAGTAGAGCGCGGGCGATAGCTATCCTCTGTTTCTGGCCCCCAGACACGGTAACTCCTCTCTCCCCCAGAATGGTACTGTAGCCATCAGGGAACTGTCGGATAAAACTGTCAGCATTGGCCAGCCCAGCAGCCTCGTACACCTGTGACAAAGATTAATTAAATTAGTAATACCAAACTAGTGACGGGTAATACAAACAAAGTAACATAGAATCAAACCAGCTACCTTCTGATTACAAGGCGAGTACAGCAGTACTATAATCACTCAACCACCAAGCTGACATAAAAATCGTCGTCGTCGTCGTCGTCGTCGTCGTCGTCGTCGTCGTCGTCGTCGTCGTCTTCTACATTTTTACATTTTACATATTTACATGTTACATTTTAACATTTTTTATGATCAAGTCTTTCCCTTGCAACTGACCTGGTAGCATCGTCTAGTATGAGGATGGATGGGATTTTCAGTAGAGCGCGGGCGATAGCTATCCTCTGTTTCTGGCCCCCAGACACGGTAACTCCTCTCTCCCCCAGAATGGTACTGTAGCCATCAGGGAACTGTCGGATAAAACTGTCAGCATTGGCCAGCCCAGCAGCCTCGTACACCTGTGACAAAGATTAATTAAATTAGTAATACCAAACTAGTGACGGGTAATACAAACAAAGTAACATAGAATCAAACCAGCTACCTTCTGATTACAGCAGTACTATAATCACTCAACCACCAAGCTGACATAAAAACTTTTACTCATACCAGTACTCATAACGTTTTTAATATGTTACATTTTAACAAGTTACCTTTAAGCATGTTACATTTTAAAAGGTTACAATTTTACATGTTACATTTTTACATGTTACATTTTAATATGTTACATTTTAACATGTTACATTTAAGCATGTTACATTTTAAAATGTTACATTTTAACACGTTACATTTTAACATGTTACATTTTAACTTCTTATATTTCCACATGTTACATTTTTACATGTTACATTTTAACATGTTTTACGATCAAGTCATTCCCTTGCAACTGACCTGGTAGCCTCGTCTAGTATGAGGATGGATGGGATTTTCAGTAGAGCGCGGGCGATAGCTATCCTCTGTTTCTGGCCCCCAGACACGGTAACTCCTCTCTCCCCCAGAATGGTACTGTAGCCATCAGGGAACTGTCGGATAAAACTGTCAGCATTGGCCAGCCCAGCAGCCTCGTACACCTGTGACAAAGATTAATTAAATTAGTAATACCAAACTAGTGACGGGTAATACAAACAAAGTAACATAGAATCAAACCAGCTACCTTCTGATTACAGCAGTACTATAATCACTCAACCACCAAGCTGACATAAAAACTTTTACTCATACCAGTACTCATAACGTTTTTAATATGTTACATTTTAACAAGTTACCTTTAAGCATGTTACATTTTAAAAGGTTACAATTTTACATGTTACATTTTTACATGTTACATTTTAATATGTTACATTTTAACACGTTACATTTAAGCATGTTACATTTTAAAATGTTACATTTTAACACGTTACATTTTAACATGTTACATTTTAACTTCTTATATTTCCACATGTTACATTTTTACATGTTACATTTTAACATGTTTTACGATCAAGTCATTCCCTTGCAACTGACCTGGTAGCCTCGTCTAGTATGAGGATGGATGGGATTTTCAGTAGAGCGCGGGCGATAGCTATCCTCTGTTTCTGGCCCCCAGACACGGTAACTCCTCTCTCCCCCAGAATGGTACTGTAGCCATCAGGGAACTGTCGGATAAAACTGTCAGCATTGGCCAGCCCAGCAGCCTCGTACACCTGTGACAAAGATTAATTAAATTAGTAATACCAAACTAGTGACGGGTAATACAAACAAAGTAACATAGAATCAAACCAGCTACCTTCTGATTACAGCAGTACTATAATCACTCAACCACCAAGCTGACATAAAAACTTTTACTCATACCAGTACTCATAACGTTTTTAATATGTTACATTTTAACAAGTTACCTTTAAGCATGTTACATTTTAAAAGGTTACAATTTTACATGTTACATTTTTACATGTTACATTTTAATATGTTACATTTTAACACGTTACATTTAAGCATGTTACATTTTAAAATGTTACATTTTAACACGTTACATTTTAACATGTTACATTTTAACTTCTTATATTTCCACATGTTACATTTTTACATGTTACATTTTAACATGTTTTACGATCAAGTCATTCCCTTGCAACTGACCTGGTAGCCTCGTCTAGTATGAGGATGGATGGGATTTTCAGTAGAGCGCGGGCGATAGCTATCCTCTGTTTCTGGCCCCCAGACACGGTAACTCCTCTCTCCCCCAGAATGGTACTGTAGCCATCAGGGAACTGTCGGATAAAACTGTCAGCATTGGCCAGCCCAGCAGCCTCGTACACCTGTGACAAAGATTAATTAAATTAGTAATACCAAACTAGTGACGGGTAATACAAACAAAGTAACATAGAATCAAACCAGCTACCTTCTGATTACAAGGCGAGTACAGCAGTACTATAATCACTCAACCACCAAGCTGACATAAAAATCGTCGTCGTCGTCGTCGTCGTCGTCGTCGTCGTCGTCGTCGTCGTCGTCGTCGTCGTCGTCGTCGTCGTCGTCGTCGTCTTCTACATTTTTACATTTTACATATTTACATGTTACATTTTAACATTTTTTATGATCAAGTCTTTCCCTTGCAACTGACCTGGTAGCATCGTCTAGTATGAGGATGGATGGGATTTTCAGTAGAGCGCGGGCGATAGCTATCCTCTGTTTCTGGCCCCCAGACACGGTAACTCCTCTCTCCCCCAGAATGGTACTGTAGCCATCAGGGAACTGTCGGATAAAACTGTCAGCATTGGCCAGCCCAGCAGCCTCGTACACCTGTGACAAAGATTAATTAAATTAGTAATACCAAACTAGTGACGGGTAATACAAACAAAGTAACATAGAATCAAACCAGCTACCTTCTGATTACAGCAGTACTATAATCACTCAACCACCAAGCTGACATAAAAACTTTTACTCATACCAGTACTCATAACGTTTTTAATATGTTACATTTTAACAAGTTACCTTTAAGCATGTTACATTTTAAAAGGTTACAATTTTACATGTTACATTTTTACATGTTACATTTTAATATGTTACATTTTAACATGTTACATTTAAGCATGTTACATTTTAAAATGTTACATTTTAACACGTTACATTTTAACATGTTACATTTTAACTTCTTATATTTCCACATGTTACATTTTTACATGTTACATTTTAACATGTTTTACGATCAAGTCATTCCCTTGCAACTGACCTGGTAGCCTCGTCTAGTATGAGGATGGATGGGATTTTCAGTAGAGCGCGGGCGATAGCTATCCTCTGTTTCTGGCCCCCAGACACGGTAACTCCTCTCTCCCCCAGAATGGTACTGTAGCCATCAGGGAACTGTCGGATAAAACTGTCAGCATTGGCCAGCCCAGCAGCCTCGTACACCTGTGACAAAGATTAATTAAATTAGTAATACCAAACTAGTGACGGGTAATACAAACAAAGTAACATAGAATCAAACCAGCTACCTTCTGATTACAGCAGTACTATAATCACTCAACCACCAAGCTGACATAAAAACTTTTACTCATACCAGTACTCATAACGTTTTTAATATGTTACATTTTAACAAGTTACCTTTAAGCATGTTACATTTTAAAAGGTTACAATTTTACATGTTACATTTTTACATGTTACATTTTAATATGTTACATTTTAACACGTTACATTTAAGCATGTTACATTTTAAAATGTTACATTTTAACACGTTACATTTTAACATGTTACATTTTAACTTCTTATATTTCCACATGTTACATTTTTACATGTTACATTTTAACATGTTTTACGATCAAGTCATTCCCTTGCAACTGACCTGGTAGCCTCGTCTAGTATGAGGATGGATGGGATTTTCAGTAGAGCGTAATACCAAACCAGCTACCTTCTGATTACAGCAGTACTATAATCACTCAACCACCAAGCTGACATAAAAACTTTTACTCATACCAGTACTCATAACGTTTTTAATATGTTACATTTTAACAAGTTACCTTTAAGCATGTTACATTTTAAAAGGTTACAATTTTACATGTTACATTTTTACATGTTACATTTTAATATGTTACATTTTAACATGTTACATTTAAGCATGTTACATTTTAAAATGTTACATTTTAACACGTTACATTTTAACATGTTACATTTTAACTTCTTATATTTCCACATGTTACATTTTTACATGTTACATTTTAACATGTTTTACGATCAAGTCATTCCCTTGCAACTGACCTGGTAGCCTCGTCTAGTATGAGGATGGATCGGATTTTCAGTAGAGCGCGGGCGATAGCTATCCTCTGTTTCTGGCCCCCAGACACGGTAACTCCTCTCTCCCCCAGAATGGTACTGTAGCCATCAGGGAACTGTCGGATAAAACTGTCAGCATTGGCCAGCCCAGCAGCCTCGTACACCTGTGACAAAGATTAATTAAATTAGTAATACCAAACTAGTGACGGGTAATACAAACAAAGTAACATAGAATCAAACCAGCTACCTTCTGATTACAGCAGTACTATAATCACTCAACCACCAAGCTGACATAAAAACTTTTACTCATACCAGTACTCATAACGTTTTTAATATGTTACATTTTAACAAGTTACCTTTAAGCATGTTACATTTTAAAAGGTTACAATTTTACATGTTACATTTTTACATGTTACATTTTAATATGTTACATTTTAACACGTTACATTTAAGCATGTTACATTTTAAAATGTTACATTTTAACACGTTACATTTTAACATGTTACATTTTAACTTCTTATATTTCCACATGTTACATTTTTACATGTTACATTTTAACATGTTTTACGATCAAGTCATTCCCTTGCAACTGACCTGGTAGCCTCGTCTAGTATGAGGATGGATGGGATTTTCAGTAGAGCGCGGGCGATAGCTATCCTCTGTTTCTGGCCCCCAGACACGGTAACTCCTCTCTCCCCCAGAATGGTACTGTAGCCATCAGGGAACTGTCGGATAAAACTGTCAGCATTGGCCAGCCCAGCAGCCTCGTACACCTGTGACAAAGATTAATTAAATTAGTAATACCAAACTAGTGACGGGTAATACAAACAAAGTAACATAGAATCAAACCAGCTACCTTCTGATTACAAGGCGAGTACAGCAGTACTATAATCACTCAACCACCAAGCTGACATAAAAATCGTCGTCGTCGTCGTCGTCGTCGTCGTCGTCGTCGTCGTCTTCTACATTTTTACATTTTACATATTTACATGTTACATTTTAACATTTTTTATGATCAAGTCTTTCCCTTGCAACTGACCTGGTAGCATCGTCTAGTATGAGGATGGATGGGATTTTCAGTAGAGCGCGGGCGATAGCTATCCTCTGTTTCTGGCCCCCAGACACGGTAACTCCTCTCTCCCCCAGAATGGTACTGTAGCCATCAGGGAACTGTCGGATAAAACTGTCAGCATTGGCCAGCCCAGCAGCCTCGTACACCTGTGACAAAGATTAATTAAATTAGTAATACCAAACTAGTGACGGGTAATACAAACAAAGTAACATAGAATCAAACCAGCTACCTTCTGATTACAGCAGTACTATAATCACTCAACCACCAAGCTGACATAAAAACTTTTACTCATACCAGTACTCATAACGTTTTTAATATGTTACATTTTAACAAGTTACCTTTAAGCATGTTACATTTTAAAAGGTTACAATTTTACATGTTACATTTTTACATGTTACATTTTAATATGTTACATTTTAACATGTTACATTTAAGCATGTTACATTTTAAAATGTTACATTTTAACACGTTACATTTTAACATGTTACATTTTAACTTCTTATATTTCCACATGTTACATTTTTACATGTTACATTTTAACATGTTTTACGATCAAGTCATTCCCTTGCAACTGACCTGGTAGCCTCGTCTAGTATGAGGATGGATGGGATTTTCAGTAGAGCGCGGGCGATAGCTATCCTCTGTTTCTGGCCCCCAGACACGGTAACTCCTCTCTCCCCCAGAATGGTACTGTAGCCATCAGGGAACTGTCGGATAAAACTGTCAGCATTGGCCAGCCCAGCAGCCTCGTACACCTGTGACAAAGATTAATTAAATTAGTAATACCAAACTAGTGACGGGTAATACAAACAAAGTAACATAGAATCAAACCAGCTACCTTCTGATTACAGCAGTACTATAATCACTCAACCACCAAGCTGACATAAAAACTTTTACTCATACCAGTACTCATAACGTTTTTAATATGTTACATTTTAACAAGTTACCTTTAAGCATGTTACATTTTAAAAGGTTACAATTTTACATGTTACATTTTTACATGTTACATTTTAATATGTTACATTTTAACACGTTACATTTAAGCATGTTACATTTTAAAATGTTACATTTTAACACGTTACATTTTAACATGTTACATTTTAACTTCTTATATTTCCACATGTTACATTTTTACATGTTACATTTTAACATGTTTTACGATCAAGTCATTCCCTTGCAACTGACCTGGTAGCCTCGTCTAGTATGAGGATGGATGGGATTTTCAGTAGAGCGCGGGCGATAGCTATCCTCTGTTTCTGGCCCCCAGACACGGTAACTCCTCTCTCCCCCAGAATGGTACTGTAGCCATCAGGGAACTGTCGGATAAAACTGTCAGCATTGGCCAGCCCAGCAGCCTCGTACACCTGTGACAAAGATTAATTAAATTAGTAATACCAAACTAGTGACGGGTAATACAAACAAAGTAACATAGAATCAAACCAGCTACCTTCTGATTACAAGGCGAGTACAGCAGTACTATAATCACTCAACCACCAAGCTGACATAAAAATCGTCGTCGTCGTCGTCGTCGTCGTCGTCGTCGTCGTCGTCGTCGTCGTCGTCGTCGTCGTCGTCGTCGTCGTCGTCGTCTTCTACATTTTTACATTTTACATATTTACATGTTACATTTTAACATTTTTTATGATCAAGTCTTTCCCTTGCAACTGACCTGGTAGCATCGTCTAGTATGAGGATGGATGGGATTTTCAGTAGAGCGCGGGCGATAGCTATCCTCTGTTTCTGGCCCCCAGACACGGTAACTCCTCTCTCCCCCAGAATGGTACTGTAGCCATCAGGGAACTGTCGGATAAAACTGTCAGCATTGGCCAGCCCAGCAGCCTCGTACACCTGTGACAAAGATTAATTAAATTAGTAATACCAAACTAGTGACGGGTAATACAAACAAAGTAACATAGAATCAAACCAGCTACCTTCTGATTACAGCAGTACTATAATCACTCAACCACCAAGCTGACATAAAAACTTTTACTCATACCAGTACTCATAACGTTTTTAATATGTTACATTTTAACAAGTTACCTTTAAGCATGTTACATTTTAAAAGGTTACAATTTTACATGTTACATTTTTACATGTTACATTTTAATATGTTACATTTTAACATGTTACATTTAAGCATGTTACATTTTAAAATGTTACATTTTAACACGTTACATTTTAACATGTTACATTTTAACTTCTTATATTTCCACATGTTACATTTTTACATGTTACATTTTAACATGTTTTACGATCAAGTCATTCCCTTGCAACTGACCTGGTAGCCTCGTCTAGTATGAGGATGGATGGGATTTTCAGTAGAGCGCGGGCGATAGCTATCCTCTGTTTCTGGCCCCCAGACACGGTAACTCCTCTCTCCCCCAGAATGGTACTGTAGCCATCAGGGAACTGTCGGATAAAACTGTCAGCATTGGCCAGCCCAGCAGCCTCGTACACCTGTGACAAAGATTAATTAAATTAGTAATACCAAACTAGTGACGGGTAATACAAACAAAGTAACATAGAATCAAACCAGCTACCTTCTGATTACAGCAGTACTATAATCACTCAACCACCAAGCTGACATAAAAACTTTTACTCATACCAGTACTCATAACGTTTTTAATATGTTACATTTTAACAAGTTACCTTTAAGCATGTTACATTTTAAAAGGTTACAATTTTACATGTTACATTTTTACATGTTACATTTTAATATGTTACATTTTAACACGTTACATTTAAGCATGTTACATTTTAAAATGTTACATTTTAACACGTTACATTTTAACATGTTACATTTTAACTTCTTATATTTCCACATGTTACATTTTTACATGTTACATTTTAACATGTTTTACGATCAAGTCATTCCCTTGCAACTGACCTGGTAGCCTCGTCTAGTATGAGGATGGATGGGATTTTCAGTAGAGCGCGGGCGATAGCTATCCTCTGTTTCTGGCCCCCAGACACGGTAACTCCTCTCTCCCCCAGAATGGTACTGTAGCCATCAGGGAACTGTCGGATAAAACTGTCAGCATTGGCCAGCCCAGCAGCCTCGTACACCTGTGACAAAGATTAATTAAATTAGTAATACCAAACTAGTGACGGGTAATACAAACAAAGTAACATAGAATCAAACCAGCTACCTTCTGATTACAAGGCGAGTACAGCAGTACTATAATCACTCAACCACCAAGCTGACATAAAAATCGTCGTCGTCGTCGTCGTCGTCGTCGTCGTCGTCGTCGTCTTCTACATTTTTACATTTTACATATTTACATGTTACATTTTAACATTTTTTATGATCAAGTCTTTCCCTTGCAACTGACCTGGTAGCATCGTCTAGTATGAGGATGGATGGGATTTTCAGTAGAGCGCGGGCGATAGCTATCCTCTGTTTCTGGCCCCCAGACACGGTAACTCCTCTCTCCCCCAGAATGGTACTGTAGCCATCAGGGAACTGTCGGATAAAACTGTCAGCATTGGCCAGCCCAGCAGCCTCGTACACCTGTGACAAAGATTAATTAAATTAGTAATACCAAACTAGTGACGGGTAATACAAACAAAGTAACATAGAATCAAACCAGCTACCTTCTGATTACAGCAGTACTATAATCACTCAACCACCAAGCTGACATAAAAACTTTTACTCATACCAGTACTCATAACGTTTTTAATATGTGTGACGGTCCCAAAAATTCCCAGACCCATTACATATCAGTTGGGGAGGTTTTGGTTACACCCTCAGGAAACCCTGTCTTTACCGTCACAGAAGCTTTGCTTTATTTCAAATATAAAAAGAGGGTATGTAATATTGGACTGTTAACCTCCCAGCTTTTTGCGTCAACCAGTTGCCTCACCATGGAATATTCCGTCAGCGTGGCTCAGCGCTGGGTCAGGCCAACGTTCTCGGAAAGTGTAACGCGCATGGCTGGAATTTGCTGATACAGCTCAGCAAGTCGCTCGATGAAATCAGTTAATGCGCAGCTATAGTTTGCCTAATGCCCTGATGAATCGTTAGGCAGCAGCACTGTCTGGGGCTTGCACTGACGTCACGCGGTATAGCCGCAACGCGATTGGCTGGTTCCCCTCCACGCCCAACTCTGGGCTACGGGCAGAGCGCACTCAGTTCAGGGAGTCTTAAATTCTAAATCCAATTCAATCGGTCATGTAAATTCCGCGTCGCGTCGCCTTTCCCCATAGCCTCCTCGGAAGGCTATGTCCCCCAATAACTTATTTGTGTTGTAAACTAAATTTATAGGATTATACAGCAAGTCGGAAGCTAAACACTTCACTATTGTTTTTATCATAAATTAAGTAAATAAATTATTATTCGTAGTGCATTTTCGTTGTTTCATTCGGCTACCTGTCACATTTGGTGTCAGGTTCGGGGTTAGGTTCAAGAGTCCTAAATTAATTGGCTATTTAATTATTATCGCGCAATCAATTACTTAGTCAGAAACCATAATTTCGTTGTAATTCCCTGTCGCGACTCGCTCAGTCCGTATCAGTTCTGCTCCCGTCGTTTTACGTGTTTTAATTCGTTTCGCTCCCACTGCGACTGCAATGAGTCGTCGTCGTCTGCAGTTTAAAACTTCGAACTTCAGCTTCAGAGACTTCGATCGACTTCAGCTTCTGGCGTCTGCTCTGTTGCGGAAAGGTTAGATGTGCGTAAAAAGGTCAGGTGAGTTTATAAATTAACTAACTGGCTTGAATAGTTTTATTTGTTTTTCAAAAATATTTAATTGGGAAGCTTACCAAGGCTAAAGTTTTTCTTAAATAGTTAATTTGTTGTGTAATCAAGGGGTGAAATAATTGAAGTTGTTGGCTTAAGTAGGATAGGCCTTACGTTGTTCCTGTGATTACTGTCTGAGCTTAAGTTAACAGTTGACTAGGCTAATTTTTTTGATGGTTTAACCTAGTAGCCTATTCCTGTAAAGTTTAGGCCGTGCCTTGGTGAAGTTTAACTTATTGGGGGAAGGCGGAATAATTAGATTTAATTGGAAAAATTAATTGGAGATAAACTAAGTTAAGTTTTGGTAACTCGTATAAAGTTAGGCTATGAATATTTCAATTAAGTGTTCAGAGAAGCTGAGGCAATAATTTTGACTTAAGGAATTGTTTTCTATTATAATGACCGACCGTGAACTTAAATTATTTTGATTAATGCCTACCGGTACAGCTAAAATTATAATAAATTAATGTTGGAATATAGCCTTAGCCTAAGGTAAGAGTAAGTTAAAGGAAAGTAGGGAACATTTTAACTAATTATCGTGGAATATGTAATTTTGAAGCTTACTCAAGAACTTTTGAAGTGTATGGTTACTCGTAAAACTAAATTTATTTTAGCTGCGTTCCAATGATGGCCATCATGTAGGCCTAGCCTACTGTGACAGGACATGTTCAGATTCTATGTGGTTAGCTTGTTCATTTTAAACTGTTTAAGGTAACATATTTTGTTATTCGGGACAGCTCATTGGGTCGTTCAGTAAACGCCAGTGACTGTTAAATGTCCTTTGAAGTGGTCAATAAATAGAATTATGAAACAGAATATATAATTACTGTTGTCTTTGAATGATTAGCAGTGTAGTCCATGGGAATTATTGATTAAAAAATTATTAGTTTAAATGATGTCAGCATTACTGGCCTACTGACGGGCTTGAAGGTTGGGAAATGCCTTGTCTCTTTTGACATAATTTTGTTCTCTAAAGACTTGCCTTCTCACCTCAAAGCCATCCGGGATGTTGCTTGCCTCTGTATCGATGCCTTGCCATTTCACTCGGGTATGGAAAATAAAGTAGGCCTAAGTAGGAAAAAATTTGTTTTTTTCCGTGATGACTGTGCACGTTTATAAATAAATTACTTTTAAAGTAAGGATATCTAGAAGATGGTTTATTGTGATATTTTAGGTACGGTAGCTGAATAAATTCCAACTTTTCTTTTACCAGACTTAACAAGTTTTGTGGAACGCAGCGAGAAATAATTTGAGTTTGTATGATTCGTAATGTGATTTGGTCTCTAAAATTTGTGTATATTATGTAAAGTGGACAACTAATGAGTAACAAGTAAAAAAAAAGTAAAAACGAAAAACGTAAAAAAAATTGAAGCAACCCTTGGGGTTTTGCTAGAAACTTGGGTTAGCGTGTAAAGGCCGCGGCGTGAGCCAACAAACCTAGCCGCGATTTGTTAAGATATTACGTGGTTCAGCAGGTGCTCTGTTGGAACTGTTAGGGGTTCGCAGACCCTCTGATGAGACGTCGGTGTGTACACAAAGTAGGTGTGCAATGTGGAAGGACTAAAAAGAGGAGTTTAAATTTTTTTTTTTGTGTAGGTATCCAGGAGAGGGATTAATTTTTGAGTTTTTTTTAAGCATTGCAAGAGGTTTTTACCATTCGTTAAACGCTTGGTCCAAGTCTGAGTGAGTATACTGAGTAATTAGAGATGATTGTGTTTAGTTGCCATTCCTTTTTTTTCATACTGAAATAATGTATTGATCTTTATTTATTTACATTGGAATAATTAGAAATTGGTTATCGGATTTATAAATAAAAACCGAAATTTGAAGAACTGTTGTTTAGCTGCTATCATCAGCTAGCACTATTGAATGATTGAAGTCAGTTCAAAACTCATATGTGATGTTACAGAGGTAAACTATTAATTTGATAGTTTTGACTCACGAGCTGAAAATATAAATTTGTAATTCATTCCGTATTTGTAAAAAAAAAAATAATAATAAATTGTTTTTGAGATGAATTGCTTTTATCTACAGAAGAAACATTAGTTTCCGATATGTTGAGTTTCTGATGAGCCGAGGGAAATGTCACAATTTTCTCACAATGTGTGTTCGGTATGGGGGAAGATTTGGAGTGTATCTTCTTTTGCTCCTGCTTTGGACAGGACCTTAACCTAAATAAATCCGGTACGGTAACATTTGTGATTAAGCCGTGGCTAACCCCTCGCCAGAGGATTCTGTGGTGTATAGTTAGAAGAATACAAATACCGTTGTCCTTGTTTCTTGTTAAGGGAAAATAAATCAAGCAATGCTGATGATAGTAGGAGGAAAATGTTTTTTTATAAAAATTCAATGCTGGAGGTGAATTAGTAGCCTACCAATATATTGATGTGCATAGGATAACCCTTTTTTTTTGTTTGTTATACAGCCTACAGTTTTGTATAGGAGTGTGAGCCAGTCTCTTGCTGTCTCCGTTGATCGAGGCACATGGAGTCTCCTTGCGGTGGACCAGCTGTTGAAGCAGTAGTTCAACATTGTCCCTGCGGGTGGAATTGGTTTGAGTAGTTGTATAAGTATAATAATAGTAAGTGATTACAAATTATTGGCCCTGAGCTAAGTTGGGGTAAAGTATACTCGCTTTAGCCTTGTTTTTAAATTCTTTTATTTTTTTATTTTTTGTTATTAAATTAATTAAATGAAAATTTAGACTCCTCTGGAAAAAAGTAAAAAAAAAAAAAAGATAAGAATTAAGAAGATATAGTTAATTTGTACATTGTAGGCATGCCCCATTTAGTTATGGGCTTCCTTTGATTGTGCATGGTTGTAGTTTGGTCTGAGCCCTAAGGTGGCTGGCCGTGATTGAGATTGCCTTGCTTGTCCGTACAGTATTACAATACACACGGCGACATGGTGAATCTCCTGTGGACTAGGTCCGGATTTTGTTGAAGCGCTGTTTTTTTTTTTGTAGTTTGAGATCTCTGATCAGAACCATTAACGATTTGGTTGCTAATAGTTACAGAATGCCTGCCTGATTAATCAGCAGCCTTCTGTTGTAAGCGCTAGCCGTGTTGTTTTTTCTTTTCGGTGGGGGACTGTTCGTGAAGTTGAAGTCGCATGATATGCCTGAGCTCCAGCAAGGACTCTGCATTATGTGAACTGATGAGTTTTGGCCTGCTGTTCGTTCGGCAGCAATAAGCTCGTGTAGGACTCTAATAGTCCTGGTTATTTTTATTTTATTTTTTTTTTGTTTTGAGAAATTTTTCTGTCATTAGTCCCTCCCGATGACATGCGAGAGATAGAGTGCATATTTTTGCTCGTGCCTGCGTATGTCTGCCCAACGAAACCCGTTGGCAACTTCCAGCTGCACTGGAGCCGGGAAGGGGAGAGGGAAGGAGAGCCTCCCCTGGTGTCAATTTCATTTTGACTGTTGCTCGCGCCTGCGTACGCCTGCCTGACAGAACCTGTTAGCCGCTACCAGCTGCGCTTGAGCTGTAGAGGGGGGTGGAGCTAAGAGCCTCCCTGGTCATGGCCATGACGTGTGTATTTGTGATGTAATGTTTAAAGGACGTCCTTGAGAAGTAGCCAAAATAATTACCAGCTTGGCACTCTGAGCGTAAAGGAGTATTCTTTTGAGAATGCCTTCCAGCTCCTCAGATTCCATCATTTGCAACTAAAGAATGTTGAAAAGTTGAAACTGGGTGGCCTCTCCATCTCGATTATTCTAATAGCTGTTTTCTCGTTTACAGGTGGAGACGCAGAGCAGCCCTGTGGCTGCGAGCCGCTGTTGCGAGAACTACACAAGATCGGGAAGAGGCACCAGCAGTAAGGGAGATGGAACCGGAGCGCTCCAGTGTAGAGGTCAGGCCTTCCGCGGAGGATAGACAGGGCATGCCCAGCCTGCAACTTGTTGCTGAACTAAACCGCCCCCGATTGCAGTCACATTGGGTGGCGTAAGTTGACTAGTGCAGTGCGCGCAATAAGTAAGTGGCAGGACACTTTTAAATGGAGCTCCAGACATTAATAGATTCTTCTTTTTCTATTATTATATAATTAGTATTCTTTCTGTGTAACTATTTCATAAGTATTTTATTAATGTACTGTTAAAAAGGACTATCGGTTTTACAAGTAGGCGCCATGGGACAATGCACACTCGTGTATGATGTTTGGTAGTAGCCGATGCCTGTAGTGCTGCTATAAATTAATTGATTTTCTATTTTTATTCACACCATTGGGCACTGGTGTGTCCTTATTGTTAGTTTGTTATTGTTAGTTATTGTTAGTCCTGATTGGTTAGTTGATTGGGTTGGCTGTGCTTGTTAAAGTTTGATCCGAAATTTTGCTTTACAGCTATTTATTGGAGAAATTTAAATTCTAAATGAAGAAGATGTACTCCTCAGTGAGTGTGTATGGCCCAAGAGTCAAGGCAACACGGGAAAGTAAGCAGCTGCAGTCCTACTAACTTCCTAATTACCCTTATCCTTCCCTACCATCTAATAATGCTGGACCGTACCCTTGGCCTTGGACTATGATATTTTCTTATCTGATAAAAATTATAATCAAATTTATTTCAATTCAAATAACAAAGGTAACTCTATTTTGGACATTGTCAAGCCAATGTGCCTTGTTTGGAGGTAGGCCGGCACCTTCAACCTCGGTAGCCAGACCCATGACCCAATAAATTGTCATTTAACGGATTTTGCTATTTATTATTATTTATTTATTAGATTTATTTATTTCATTATTTGTTTAGGTAAGTGTTATTTATTTAGATAGGTATCTTTGGCTGGCTTCTTGTTTTAACCATGGAAAGGTTAAGTTGAAGGAATGTAAAAGTTAATTAGAGTTGAAGTAAAAGTGAAAAAAGTGAGTTTTAGGAGTTATCAGTTTCCATGTTTAATTAGGAGTTCATGATTGCTACTGAATTTATTTGCATGAACTCATAAGTATTATTCTTTCTTTTATATAATATGTTCATTAGATTCCAACATGTTGGAAATCCTTGAAAGTTAGCAGAGGGATTATGTTATAGTAGTTTTTTTTCCATTGTTGTTGAAAATTAGTGCCATGTTCTGCTCTACAGTGCTTGCTTCGTTTCGGCATTTGGTACATTATATTCAGTATTAACGAAACTAAATTAAGTTGAAAATTGTAAACGCCCCTTATATTCGGCTGAGAAATATTTGCTGCAAACCGTATTCGCTTTACATTCAAATTTATCAACCAACTTGTAATACATCCCGTGGTATTACCGGGGGAGAATTTATAGATTAGGCTGTGACTGCCTAAATTCACTGTTACCTTTATATTTCTAAGGACTACTAACCAGCATGGCAGGAGCGCTTGCTCTGAATCATTACCGAAGATAAGTGGGTCTGTGTATTCTCTCATCCGAGGGAAGCAAGCATTGTCCGAGATGAACATAACTATTATTGTTTGTTTAAGCTATTGATTTATAACTGTATTAATGCAGTAGCAATAATCGTTTAAATGTTACTTGATGAGGATAGCTTTGAATCTGTTTGTTTGATTTTTATTCTTGAAATTTAAAATTAATGTATTGTTACTAAAATGTTTTGTTAGTGTTAGGTCCAGTTATGAAGGATTTTATTTATTGTAGTTTTTTTGTGGTTTATTGTTTCTCGTTCTTTTGCTTCAACTTGCTGTTTAAATTGAATAACTTTATATAGTGTAAGGATTGTAGGTTGAATGTTAGTGTTTTTGGAATCCAGAGTTATGGATGTAATTAATTAAGTTTATAGCATTAACGGGGAAAGGCGATGACGTTAAAGAGTTCAATTATATTATTTTCTTTCTATGGGTCTTTCGTTTGGAAAATTTAAATTCATTAAGTTACATTTTACGAGGCGTTTAAATTGGCCTTGGTGTGGCGTTGGGCTTCGCTGACCGGATTTCTGTGGCTGAGAACCATAGTATGGAGATTTGAGAGTCCTCAGGTGCAAGGCTCGCTCACTGCTTCCTGCTGTACCTCTTGCTGGGGTCAGCAAGGTCTGAGGAGGAGGGGGATGTGACGGTCCCAAAAATTCCCAGACCCATTACATATCAGTTGGGGAGGTTTTGGTTACACCCTCAGGAAACCCTGTCTTTACCGTCACAGAAGCTTTGCTTTATTTCAAATATAAAAAGAGGGTATGTAATATTGGACTGTTAACCTCCCAGCTTTTTGCGTCAACCAGTTGCCTCACCATGGAATATTCCGTCAGCGTGGCTCAGCGCTGGGTCAGGCCAACGTTCTCGGAAAGTGTAACGCGCATGGCTGGAATTTGCTGATACAGCTCAGCAAGTCGCTCGATGAAATCAGTTAATGCGCAGCTATAGTTTGCCTAATGCCCTGATGAATCGTTAGGCAGCAGCACTGTCTGGGGCTTGCACTGACGTCACGCGGTATAGCCGCAACGCGATTGGCTGGTTCCCCTCCACGCCCAACTCTGGGCTACGGGCAGAGCGCACTCAGTTCAGGGAGTCTAAATTCTAAATCCAATTCAATCGGTCATGTAAATTCCGCGTCGCGTCGCCTTTCCCCATAGCCTCCTCGGAAGGCTATGTCCCCCAATAACTTATTTGTGTTGTAAACTAAATTTATAGGATTATACAGCAAGTCGGAAGCTAAACACTTCACTATTGTTTTTATCATAAATTAAGTAAATAAATTATTATTCGTAGTGCATTTTCGTTGTTTCATTCGGCTACCTGTCACATATGTTACATTTTAACAAGTTACCTTTAAGCATGTTACATTTTAAAAGGTTACAATTTTACATGTTACATTTTTACATGTTACATTTTAATATGTTACATTTTAACATGTTACATTTAAGCATGTTACATTTTAAAATGTTACATTTTAACACGTTACATTTTAACATGTTACATTTTAACTTCTTATATTTCCACATGTTACATTTTTACATGTTACATTTTAACATGTTTTACGATCAAGTCATTCCCTTGCAACTGACCTGGTAGCCTCGTCTAGTATGAGGATGGATGGGATTTTCAGTAGAGCGCGGGCGATAGCTATCCTCTGTTTCTGGCCCCCAGACACGGTAACTCCTCTCTCCCCCAGAATGGTACTGTAGCCATCAGGGAACTGTCGGATAAAACTGTCAGCATTGGCCAGCCCAGCAGCCTCGTACACCTGTGACAAAGATTAATTAAATTAGTAATACCAAACTAGTGACGGGTAATACAAACAAAGTAACATAGAATCAAACCAGCTACCTTCTGATTACAGCAGTACTATAATCACTCAACCACCAAGCTGACATAAAAACTTTTACTCATACCAGTACTCATAACGTTTTTAATATGTTACATTTTAACAAGTTACCTTTAAGCATGTTACATTTTAAAAGGTTACAATTTTACATGTTACATTTTTACATGTTACATTTTAATATGTTACATTTTAACACGTTACATTTAAGCATGTTACATTTTAAAATGTTACATTTTAACACGTTACATTTTAACATGTTACATTTTAACTTCTTATATTTCCACATGTTACATTTTTACATGTTACATTTTAACATGTTTTACGATCAAGTCATTCCCTTGCAACTGACCTGGTAGCCTCGTCTAGTATGAGGATGGATGGGATTTTCAGTAGAGCGCGGGCGATAGCTATCCTCTGTTTCTGGCCCCCAGACACGGTAACTCCTCTCTCCCCCAGAATGGTACTGTAGCCATCAGGGAACTGTCGGATAAAACTGTCAGCATTGGCCAGCCCAGCAGCCTCGTACACCTGTGACAAAGATTAATTAAATTAGTAATACCAAACTAGTGACGGGTAATACAAACAAAGTAACATAGAATCAAACCAGCTACCTTCTGATTACAAGGCGAGTACAGCAGTACTATAATCACTCAACCACCAAGCTGACATAAAAATCGTCGTCGTCGTCGTCGTCGTCGTCGTCGTCGTCGTCGTCGTCGTCGTCGTCGTCTTCTACATTTTTACATTTTACATATTTACATGTTACATTTTAACATTTTTTATGATCAAGTCTTTCCCTTGCAACTGACCTGGTAGCATCGTCTAGTATGAGGATGGATGGGATTTTCAGTAGAGCGCGGGCGATAGCTATCCTCTGTTTCTGGCCCCCAGACACGGTAACTCCTCTCTCCCCCAGAATGGTACTGTAGCCATCAGGGAACTGTCGGATAAAACTGTCAGCATTGGCCAGCCCAGCAGCCTCGTACACCTGTGACAAAGATTAATTAAATTAGTAATACCAAACTAGTGACGGGTAATACAAACAAAGTAACATAGAATCAAACCAGCTACCTTCTGATTACAGCAGTACTATAATCACTCAACCACCAAGCTGACATAAAAACTTTTACTCATACCAGTACTCATAACGTTTTTAATATGTTACATTTTAACAAGTTACCTTTAAGCATGTTACATTTTAAAAGGTTACAATTTTACATGTTACATTTTTACATGTTACATTTTAATATGTTACATTTTAACATGTTACATTTAAGCATGTTACATTTTAAAATGTTACATTTTAACACGTTACATTTTAACATGTTACATTTTAACTTCTTATATTTCCACATGTTACATTTTTACATGTTACATTTTAACATGTTTTACGATCAAGTCATTCCCTTGCAACTGACCTGGTAGCCTCGTCTAGTATGAGGATGGATGGGATTTTCAGTAGAGCGCGGGCGATAGCTATCCTCTGTTTCTGGCCCCCAGACACGGTAACTCCTCTCTCCCCCAGAATGGTACTGTAGCCATCAGGGAACTGTCGGATAAAACTGTCAGCATTGGCCAGCCCAGCAGCCTCGTACACCTGTGACAAAGATTAATTAAATTAGTAATACCAAACTAGTGACGGGTAATACAAACAAAGTAACATAGAATCAAACCAGCTACCTTCTGATTACAGCAGTACTATAATCACTCAACCACCAAGCTGACATAAAAACTTTTACTCATACCAGTACTCATAACGTTTTTAATATGTTACATTTTAACAAGTTACCTTTAAGCATGTTACATTTTAAAAGGTTACAATTTTACATGTTACATTTTTACATGTTACATTTTAATATGTTACATTTTAACACGTTACATTTAAGCATGTTACATTTTAAAATGTTACATTTTAACACGTTACATTTTAACATGTTACATTTTAACTTCTTATATTTCCACATGTTACATTTTTACATGTTACATTTTAACATGTTTTACGATCAAGTCATTCCCTTGCAACTGACCTGGTAGCCTCGTCTAGTATGAGGATGGATGGGATTTTCAGTAGAGCGCGGGCGATAGCTATCCTCTGTTTCTGGCCCCCAGACACGGTAACTCCTCTCTCCCCCAGAATGGTACTGTAGCCATCAGGGAACTGTCGGATAAAACTGTCAGCATTGGCCAGCCCAGCAGCCTCGTACACCTGTGACAAAGATTAATTAAATTAGTAATACCAAACTAGTGACGGGTAATACAAACAAAGTAACATAGAATCAAACCAGCTACCTTCTGATTACAAGGCGAGTACAGCAGTACTATAATCACTCAACCACCAAGCTGACATTAAAATCGTCGTCGTCGTCGTCGTCGTCGCGTCGTCGTCGTCGTCGTCGTCGTCGTCGTCGTCGTCGTCGTCGTCGTCGTCGTCGTCGTCGTCGTCGTCGTCGTCGTCGTCGTCGTCGTCGTCGTCGTCGTCGTCGTCGTCGTCGTCGTCGTCGTCGTCGTCGTCGTCGTCGTCGTCGTCGTCGTCGTCGTCGTCGTCGTCGTCGTCGTCGTCGTCGTCGTCGTCGTCGTCGTCGTCGTCGTCGTCGTCGTCGTCGTCGTCGTCGTCGTCGTCGTCGTCGTCGTCGTCGTCGTCGTCGTCGTCGTCGTCGTCGTCGTCGTCGTCGTCGTCGTCGTCGTCGTCGTCGTCGTCGTCGTCGTCGTCGTCGTCGTCGTCGTCGTCGTCGTCGTCGTCGTCGTCGTCGTCGTCGTCGTCGTCGTCGTCGTCGTCGTCGTCGTCGTCGTCGTCGTCGTCGTCGTCGTCGTCGTCGTCGTCGTCGTCGTCGTCTTCTACATTTTTACATTTTACATATTTACATGTTACATTTTAACATTTTTTATGATCAAGTCTTTCCCTTGCAACTGACCTGGTAGCATCGTCTAGTATGAGGATGGATGGGATTTTCAGTAGAGCGCGGGCGATAGCTATCCTCTGTTTCTGGCCCCCAGACACGGTAACTCCTCTCTCCCCCAGAATGGTACTGTAGCCATCAGGGAACTGTCGGATAAAACTGTCAGCATTGGCCAGCCCAGCAGCCTCGTACACCTGTGACAAAGATTAATTAAATTAGTAATACCAAACTAGTGACGGGTAATACAAACAAAGTAACATAGAATCAAACCAGCTACCTTCTGATTACAGCAGTACTATAATCACTCAACCACCAAGCTGACATAAAAACTTTTACTCATACCAGTACTCATAACGTTTTTAATATGTTACATTTTAACAAGTTACCTTTAAGCATGTTACATTTTAAAAGGTTACAATTTTACATGTTACATTTTTACATGTTACATTTTAATATGTTACATTTTAACATGTTACATTTAAGCATGTTACATTTTAAAATGTTACATTTTAACACGTTACATTTTAACATGTTACATTTTAACTTCTTATATTTCCACATGTTACATTTTTACATGTTACATTTTAACATGTTTTACGATCAAGTCATTCCCTTGCAACTGACCTGGTAGCCTCGTCTAGTATGAGGATGGATGGGATTTTCAGTAGAGCGCGGGCGATAGCTATCCTCTGTTTCTGGCCCCCAGACACGGTAACTCCTCTCTCCCCCAGAATGGTACTGTAGCCATCAGGGAACTGTCGGATAAAACTGTCAGCATTGGCCAGCCCAGCAGCCTCGTACACCTGTGACAAAGATTAATTAAATTAGTAATACCAAACTAGTGACGGGTAATACAAACAAAGTAACATAGAATCAAACCAGCTACCTTCTGATTACAGCAGTACTATAATCACTCAACCACCAAGCTGACATAAAAACTTTTACTCATACCAGTACTCATAACGTTTTTAATATGTTACATTTTAACAAGTTACCTTTAAGCATGTTACATTTTAAAAGGTTACAATTTTACATGTTACATTTTTACATGTTACATTTTAATATGTTACATTTTAACACGTTACATTTAAGCATGTTACATTTTAAAATGTTACATTTTAACACGTTACATTTTAACATGTTACATTTTAACTTCTTATATTTCCACATGTTACATTTTTACATGTTACATTTTAACATGTTTTACGATCAAGTCATTCCCTTGCAACTGACCTGGTAGCCTCGTCTAGTATGAGGATGGATGGGATTTTCAGTAGAGCGCGGGCGATAGCTATCCTCTGTTTCTGGCCCCCAGACACGGTAACTCCTCTCTCCCCCAGAATGGTACTGTAGCCATCAGGGAACTGTCGGATAAAACTGTCAGCATTGGCCAGCCCAGCAGCCTCGTACACCTGTGACAAAGATTAATTAAATTAGTAATACCAAACTAGTGACGGGTAATACAAACAAAGTAACATAGAATCAAACCAGCTACCTTCTGATTACAAGGCGAGTACAGCAGTACTATAATCACTCAACCACCAAGCTGACATAAAAATCGTCGTCGTCGTCGTCGTCGTCGTCGTCGTCGTCGTCGTCGTCGTCGTCGTCGTCGTCGTCGTCGTCGTCGTCGTCGTCGTCGTCGTCGTCGTCGTCGTCGTCGTCGTCGTCGTCGTCGTCGTCGTCGTCGTCGTCGTCGTCGTCGTCGTCGTCGTCGTCGTCGTCGTCGTCGTCGTCTTCTACATTTTTACATTTTACATATTTACATGTTACATTTTAACATTTTTTATGATCAAGTCTTTCCCTTGCAACTGACCTGGTAGCATCGTCTAGTATGAGGATGGATGGGATTTTCAGTAGAGCGCGGGCGATAGCTATCCTCTGTTTCTGGCCCCCAGACACGGTAACTCCTCTCTCCCCCAGAATGGTACTGTAGCCATCAGGGAACTGTCGGATAAAACTGTCAGCATTGGCCAGCCCAGCAGCCTCGTACACCTGTGACAAAGATTAATTAAATTAGTAATACCAAACTAGTGACGGGTAATACAAACAAAGTAACATAGAATCAAACCAGCTACCTTCTGATTACAGCAGTACTATAATCACTCAACCACCAAGCTGACATAAAAACTTTTACTCATACCAGTACTCATAACGTTTTTAATATGTTACATTTTAACAAGTTACCTTTAAGCATGTTACATTTTAAAAGGTTACAATTTTACATGTTACATTTTTACATGTTACATTTTAATATGTTACATTTTAACATGTTACATTTAAGCATGTTACATTTTAAAATGTTACATTTTAACACGTTACATTTTAACATGTTACATTTTAACTTCTTATATTTCCACATGTTACATTTTTACATGTTACATTTTAACATGTTTTACGATCAAGTCATTCCCTTGCAACTGACCTGGTAGCCTCGTCTAGTATGAGGATGGATGGGATTTTCAGTAGAGCGCGGGCGATAGCTATCCTCTGTTTCTGGCCCCCAGACACGGTAACTCCTCTCTCCCCCAGAATGGTACTGTAGCCATCAGGGAACTGTCGGATAAAACTGTCAGCATTGGCCAGCCCAGCAGCCTCGTACACCTGTGACAAAGATTAATTAAATTAGTAATACCAAACTAGTGACGGGTAATACAAACAAAGTAACATAGAATCAAACCAGCTACCTTCTGATTACAGCAGTACTATAATCACTCAACCACCAAGCTGACATAAAAACTTTTACTCATACCAGTACTCATAACGTTTTTAATATGTTACATTTTAACAAGTTACCTTTAAGCATGTTACATTTTAAAAGGTTACAATTTTACATGTTACATTTTTACATGTTACATTTTAATATGTTACATTTTAACACGTTACATTTAAGCATGTTACATTTTAAAATGTTACATTTTAACACGTTACATTTTAACATGTTACATTTTAACTTCTTATATTTCCACATGTTACATTTTTACATGTTACATTTTAACATGTTTTACGATCAAGTCATTCCCTTGCAACTGACCTGGTAGCCTCGTCTAGTATGAGGATGGATGGGATTTTCAGTAGAGCGCGGGCGATAGCTATCCTCTGTTTCTGGCCCCCAGACACGGTAACTCCTCTCTCCCCCAGAATGGTACTGTAGCCATCAGGGAACTGTCGGATAAAACTGTCAGCATTGGCCAGCCCAGCAGCCTCGTACACCTGTGACAAAGATTAATTAAATTAGTAATACCAAACTAGTGACGGGTAATACAAACAAAGTAACATAGAATCAAACCAGCTACCTTCTGATTACAGCAGTACTATAATCACTCAACCACCAAGCTGACATAAAAACTTTTACTCATACCAGTACTCATAACGTTTTTAATATGTTACATTTTAACAAGTTACCTTTAAGCATGTTACATTTTAAAAGGTTACAATTTTACATGTTACATTTTTACATGTTACATTTTAATATGTTACATTTTAACATGTTACATTTAAGCATGTTACATTTTAAAATGTTACATTTTAACACGTTACATTTTAACATGTTACATTTTAACTTCTTATATTTCCACATGTTACATTTTTACATGTTACATTTTAACATGTTTTACGATCAAGTCATTCCCTTGCAACTGACCTGGTAGCCTCGTCTAGTATGAGGATGGATGGGATTTTCAGTAGAGCGCGGGCGATAGCTATCCTCTGTTTCTGGCCCCCAGACACGGTAACTCCTCTCTCCCCCAGAATGGTACTGTAGCCATCAGGGAACTGTCGGATAAAACTGTCAGCATTGGCCAGCCCAGCAGCCTCGTACACCTGTGACAAAGATTAATTAAATTAGTAATACCAAACTAGTGACGGGTAATACAAACAAAGTAACATAGAATCAAACCAGCTACCTTCTGATTACAGCAGTACTATAATCACTCAACCACCAAGCTGACATAAAAACTTTTACTCATACCAGTACTCATAACGTTTTTAATATGTTACATTTTAACAAGTTACCTTTAAGCATGTTACATTTTAAAAGGTTACAATTTTACATGTTACATTTTTACATGTTACATTTTAATATGTTACATTTTAACACGTTACATTTAAGCATGTTACATTTTAAAATGTTACATTTTAACACGTTACATTTTAACATGTTACATTTTAACTTCTTATATTTCCACATGTTACATTTTTACATGTTACATTTTAACATGTTTTACGATCAAGTCATTCCCTTGCAACTGACCTGGTAGCCTCGTCTAGTATGAGGATGGATGGGATTTTCAGTAGAGCGCGGGCGATAGCTATCCTCTGTTTCTGGCCCCCAGACACGGTAACTCCTCTCTCCCCCAGAATGGTACTGTAGCCATCAGGGAACTGTCGGATAAAACTGTCAGCATTGGCCAGCCCAGCAGCCTCGTACACCTGTGACAAAGATTAATTAAATTAGTAATACCAAACTAGTGACGGGTAATACAAACAAAGTAACATAGAATCAAACCAGCTACCTTCTGATTACAGCAGTACTATAATCACTCAACCACCAAGCTGACATAAAAACTTTTACTCATACCAGTACTCATAACGTTTTTAATATGTTACATTTTAACAAGTTACCTTTAAGCATGTTACATTTTAAAAGGTTATAATTTTACATGTTACATTTTTACATGTTACATTTTAATATGTTACATTTTAACATGTTACATTTAAGCATGTTACATTTTAAAATGTTACATTTTAACACGTTACATTTTAACATGTTACATTTTAACTTCTTATATTTCCACATGTTACATTTTTACATGTTACATTTTAACATGTTTTACGATCAAGTCATTCCCTTGCAACTGACCTGGTAGCCTCGTCTAGTATGAGGATGGATGGGATTTTCAGTAGAGCGCGGGCGATAGCTATCCTCTGTTTCTGGCCCCCAGACACGGTAACTCCTCTCTCCCCCAGAATGGTACTGTAGCCATCAGGGAACTGTCGGATAAAACTGTCAGCATTGGCCAGCCCAGCAGCCTCGTACACCTGTGACAAAGATTAATTAAATTAGTAATACCAAACTAGTGACGGGTAATACAAACAAAGTAACATAGAATCAAACCAGCTACCTTCTGATTACAGCAGTACTATAATCACTCAACCACCAAGCTGACATAAAAACTTTTACTCATACCAGTACTCATAACGTTTTTAATATGTTACATTTTAACAAGTTACCTTTAAGCATGTTACATTTTAAAAGGTTACAATTTTACATGTTACATTTTTACATGTTACATTTTAATATGTTACATTTTAACACGTTACATTTAAGCATGTTACATTTTAAAATGTTACATTTTAACACGTTACATTTTAACATGTTACATTTTAACTTCTTATATTTCCACATGTTACATTTTTACATGTTACATTTTAACATGTTTTACGATCAAGTCATTCCCTTGCAACTGACCTGGTAGCCTCGTCTAGTATGAGGATGGATGGGATTTTCAGTAGAGCGCGGGCGATAGCTATCCTCTGTTTCTGGCCCCCAGACACGGTAACTCCTCTCTCCCCCAGAATGGTACTGTAGCCATCAGGGAACTGTCGGATAAAACTGTCAGCATTGGCCAGCCCAGCAGCCTCGTACACCTGTGACAAAGATTAATTAAATTAGTAATACCAAACTAGTGACGGGTAATACAAACAAAGTAACATAGAATCAAACCAGCTACCTTCTGATTACAAGGCGGCGACGTCGTCGTCGTCGTCGTCGTCGTCGTCGTCGTCGTCGTCGTCGTCGTCGTCGTCGCCGCCGCCGCCGTCGTCGTCGTCGTCGTCGTCGTCGTCGTCGTCGTCGCCGCCGCCGCCGCCGCCGCCGCCGCCGCCGCCGCCGACGACGTCGTGAGTTGAGTGAGTTCTACAGATTGAATGGTAAGTAAATGGTTAGGGGAACTTTAACCTATTTTCCACCACTTTTATTTTGTTATAACATATGTACACGTTTAGATTACATGTAACTCAACTAATTTCAGCAATAAAAAGTTTGGGAATTGATAAGAAACATAATTTTATTACCCGTCGAAAGTTGACTGGATTTTTCAGCGTACGCGGTATGGAAATGGTTAGGAGAACTTTAACCTATTTTCCACCACTTTTATTGTCTTATCACATATGTCCACATTAAGGTTACATGTACTTTGACTAATTTCAACAATAAAACGTTTGGGAATTGATAAGGAACATAATTTTATTATCCGTCGAAGGTTGACTGGATTTTTCAGCGTACGCAGTATGAAAATAGTTAGGGTAACTTTAACCTATTTTCCACCACTTTTATTTTGTTATAACATATGTACACTTTTAGGTTACATGTACCTCAACTAATTTCAGCAATAAAAAGTTTGGGAATTGATATGTAACATAATTTTATTATCCGTTGAAAGTTGACTAGATTTTTCAGCGTACGTGGTATGGAAATGGTTAGGGCAACTTTAACCTATTTTCCACCAATTTTAATTTGTTATAACATATGTACACTTTTAGATTACATGTAACTCAACTAATTTCAGCAATAAAAAGTTTGGGAATTGATATGTAACATAATTTTATTATCCGTCGAAAGTTTTCTCGTTTTTCCAGAGTGAGCGGTATATAAATGATTAGGGTAACTTTAACCTATTTTCCACCACTTTTATTTTGTTATAACATATGTACACTTTTAGGTTACATGTACCTCAACTAATTTCAGCAATAAAAAGTTTGGGAATTGATAAGGAAGATTATTTTATTACCCGTCGAAAGTTGAGTGAGTTCTACAGATTGAATGGTAAGTAAATGGTTAGGGGAACTTTAACCTATTTTCCACCACTTTTATTTTGTTATAACATATGTACACTTTTAGGTTACATGTACCTAAACTAATTTCAGCAATAAAAAGTTTGGGTATTGATAAGGAACATAATTTCATAACCCGTCGAAAGTTGACTGGATTTTTCAGAGTACGCGGTATGGAAATGGTTAGGAGAACTTTAACCTTTTTTCCACCACTTTTATTGTCTTATCACATATGTCCACCTTAAGGTTACATGTAATTTAACTAATTTCAGCAATAAAAAGTTTGGGAATTGTTAAGGAACATAATTGTATAACCCGTCGAAGGCTGACTGGATTTTTCAGCATAAGCGGTATGGAAGAGATTAGGGGAACTTTGACCTATTTTCCACCACTTTTTATTTTGTTATAACATATGTACACTTTTAGGTTATAATTTACATATTTACAATTAAAGCTTACATATAGACCTACCTCTATATATATGTATATAATTAATGTATATAATTAATATAATTATAATATATAATAATATAGTGTATATTGAGATTTTGAAATAAAAAATTTATTTATACTGAGTTTTTATAGTTACTTTTATATTTCAAACAGTAGCTTTAGATAGAAACGAGTTTATACATTATTTAGGTAATATATGTATATTGCGATAAAAGTAAATAACTATATAATTTTCCACTAGTATACTTTGTCGTAATACATATATTATTTAAGTATATTCACTACTTAATAAATAAGTATAGCGAATTAGTTTTGGTTTGGAAATCTGTAAATTATCCGTAGTAGGTAGTTGCATATGCGAGGTCTCTTTTTTGAACATCGACTGTACTACTCTAAGCTAGGCGGTATCTGATTGGTCGAGAGGGAGAAGAGGGGAAGTCGTTGTGGGAGGGGAAAAAATGTAGGGTCGACAGCTGGCGATAGCTGTCTTCACGGTCGTCCTACGCCAGGGTAATGCAAAGCCTAGCCAAGGCCTAAGTTATTTAAATGTTAGTTAGTTAGCCTAGCCTACACATTTAATTGGCTTAAGGACCATATTTAGTCTACGGCATAGACTTTTTTCCAAACAGATAATGGTTTACAGGCTATAGGTTTAAATGTGTCAAACCTAAAGATTAGTAGGCCTTTATACAACTCACCCAAGGGTTTCTAATACAAAAGTTACACCGCTTGGTAACTTATTTTTAAGTGCCTTTTACCACACAGCCTAGACAGTTATATAATTATAAGATTTGTCCTTTTGCAATGTTTATGGGAAATGTCGGTACTGTAGTCCTAACTGTGTGACCCTACAGGGGTACAACAGTTTCTTAACTGGGCTACGCTAATATCGATTGGAACTATCGAATTGAAATCTTGATTAATAATCGATATCTTAAAATATAATGTCTATTATAAAATTAATCTGTCATAACCTAACCTAACTTGTTGATGGTGAAAAAATCGCAGTTTACTAATCGAATCGATAGTTTCAATCGTTATTAGTGTAGCCCAGTTAAGAAACTGTATCCTTGTTTTATTTGGACAACACTTGGAACAAAACACAACAAACACTTTTAAAGACTAGGCCTACAGTATAAAAACTAACTTTAACTTACAAGGGTGCACGGGGATGGCACGGTAGAACGCATAACAATAAACACTCTTTTATACACTTAAATCTTAAATCCGACTTCAAAACATATACGATACTTCGATAAAACCTCAAATTATTTAAAAAAAAAAACACAGCTTAAAGACTTTGAAAACTACAATCGCTGGGGCACGGCAGGGGCAGAGAGATGATGACAGAACGACAGAACGAGAACAGTAAACAACTCTTTTGCTTCAATTGTGTGAGAGTCGTTCATTTGAGATCAGCTCAATTTTACGGTTTGCGCATGCGCAGTAGGCTAGTCCAATTCCTGCCCCGAAACGCTCGCGATTTAACCTCTTCTTACTCTCTAAAATCTGGCAGCTAATCTCAATCTGCCATATTTCGAGACACTGAGGTAAACTGTCAACTCCGTTCTTGAGAGATTGAGATTGAGGTTATGTCTTGCTTAATCTTAGTGATTGCAAAGTACCTTAACTTAAGTAATTAACTAAAGTAAACTAAATAAAGTAATAAACTTAACCCTTTGAGTGCCAACGTCCGGGGAACCGGACGTTTTTAAAACGAGCCAAAAGTGCCGACGTCCGGCCGACCGGACGTTTTTAGAACGAGCCAAAAGTGCCAACGTCCGGCTGACCGGACGTTTCGTAATGATCGAACAGCTGTCATAACAACCGAATGGATACTCGGATTCTTTTAACCCATATATTAACATTGAGTCGAAAGTTACTAGATGCGATACATCGATTTTCGTTGGTCGAAATATCGAAAATTCGATTTTTACGAAATTTTAACCTAAAAATCGCCAGATCGCGCTCGGCATTTTTAGCGCGACCTTCGGGAAAAATCATCGGCATTTTTTGAGCGTTACTTTTATTTCTTGCCTGGCACTCTAAGGGTTAAGTATAAAAAATAAAATTTACTATGGATGTTTGTTTTAGGGTGTAGCTAATTAAAAGTTTAGGCATAGGCTGCACTTTACTTTAGGTCCTACACTCATCCTAAATACATTATTATTTGCTTTCTTCGTCTCTATTTCGGAACACATCACCTTATTTTAGTTTCCTTCATCTGGTTGTTTTATAATATTTTTAATTGTTTTTTATTTAGGTTAAAGCGGCTATTTGCCATTGCACTGAAAGCATATCGTAACTTAAATTAATTTGATCCCTTTATTAGGCGAATGGTATTCAAACAAACTATGATATTGTTTCTCTCTACCACAATCCTTAATAAATCATAGGTCTAATAACAATTAATTATCTTATAATAAGTTCAATTAGTATGCCTAGTCTATTTCAAACATTCCAACAAGAATAAAACCCTTGATTAAATAGTCTAGTATTGACACAGTAAATAAAATTAAAATGCGATTATTCTACAGAAACAATCGCATAATTGGGTGCTAATACATTGACAACAAATACATAACCTCTAAATCGCAATTAGTAAATTAAAGCAATAACAAAACAATATGGCGTCGTCTCAAAAAGAGTAATTTTTTGCCGAAAGAGAGGAAGAAGAAAGTGCAGTCAACCTCCACTCAACAGCTCGATAGGTGTTGAGTAGTTTTGGTTGTATAAGTCCACCGTCAACCGTTTCAAAAATACGAAACGATTGGAAATAGAATGACTCGACACTCAACTCAACAGTCAACCATTTCAAAAATAGGGCCTCAGACGTGAAACTCAGGATGTATTGTTCCTTTACAAGATTTTAAGTGGACTTTACCTTTACCTTTACCTTTACCTGGACTGGTGGATTGCAGTGGACTGTTCGGCAGGATAAACTTCCACGTACCAAAGGCAACTAGATCCAGGGACCTCTTTAGTAGACAGCACTCCAGTACAAACTATGCGCAAAACTCCACTATGGTCCGCATCCAAAGACTAGGGAATGTAGTTGCACCACAAGTTGACTTCTTCAATTCTAGTCATAAGTCTTTCAAAGTCACTGTAAATGAGCTGTTGTGGAAATCCTAGTCACTGGAGACATGTATTTAGTAAATGTCAGTCGCTTTATCAATGTTTTTCTCTTTTGTTTTGTTCAACATTATTGCATGTATCACTATGGCTGTGTTATTAGGTAATGTCATTGTTGTCAATTCTCGATTATTTTGTCTGTCTTGTTATATGTATTTTGCAATCATCACTTTGTTAAATTTTCTAATTGTAGCCATTAAGCAACAATCTATCTTTTGTGTAGTTAAGCATGTACTATAACACTACATACATACTAATATCTATTGTAAAAATATGTGTTAGCCATCAAATTTTTCATATGTATTGTTTGGTTAGAATTTGTAGCAATTAGCATATTATTGTAAATGGTTGTTACCGTCAAATAAATAAATAAATAAATAAATTAAATAAAAAAAACTTGTTTAGCCGTTCTTTCATGTGGGGTTTTTAAGAAAACTATTGTTACTTCAAAAATGGAAGGATGCATGGTGAAGTTGTAAAGTTGTTTTTAAACACCCTGTATGAAAACAGGATTTTGAGTAACATTATATAAGTATGGTAATATGTATGGTCAGGGAAGTACAAATTTATTCAAATTTGCTTTACCTATTGCGATGTCTCTAAAAATGTTTAAATAGTTTTACTAATTTGATTTCACTCCATAATGCAATTTTTTTTCAATGAAGAAAGATGTATGATAGAATAAGATGTTTAGCTTTTTGATAATAAACAGATTTGTTGAACCTTAGTTTACAATATAAAAATATGTTTAATCTAATTTCCTTGATAATTATTTAACATTTTTACTAAAATGGCAACATAGTACAACAAGGATTGTTAAACGCCTGCCTTCTCTATTGTTTGATTTTTTTCCTGAGACATGTTTTTGTTCTGCCTTTGAGCCTTTGCCCGTCTGCAGTTCTGTTGTTCTGTTGTCGTCTGTTGCCGTGGGGTCCCAGTTTATCGACATCCCAAAAGATCGACACTGAAATAGTCCCATAATGTCGACAACTCAAAATGTCGACAGTGTCGGTAATATGGGATGTCTGTAAAGTGGGATGTCGGTTATGTGGGATGTCTGTTATGTGGGACGGTTGTGTAAATTTTCCCACTTTATCGACACGCAAAATGTCGACAAGCAAAACAGATCGACAAAGAGCGGGAGATTCAAATTGAAGGTGAACAGCTCTTGCTGAACAGCTCGGTTGAGTCCAGAATAAGAGTCGTTCTTTTTTAAACTCCGAACGACTTCTATCCACGGCGCCTGCAGCTGCAGTCTCCTTCAAATTTGTCAATGCTATCTCAACTATTTTGTGTATATCAATTGTGTTCTGCCGTTTGAAGGCTTTACAATAATTTGTCATTTTTCACACTTGTATTGTGATTTATTATACTGTTTTTTTTTTTCGTGCAAGAAAGTAGTTAAAACTTGCTATCTAGGCCAAACTTTGCTTGAGGATAGTTAGTTATGGTATCCATCCAACGTTTTTTCAATCAGAAATTAATTTGAAATTTATAATGATATACATAGTTTTCATTTAACTTGCTAGCTTAGTGTTACAAACAGATTAACCCAAATAACGATTTTACGTTGTTCATTGTTACACTTTGAAATATTAAATGAGTTGTAGCACATTTGTATCAGCAACTTACACCGGAAATGAGGAAATGTAAAAACTGCGTTAAACAAACTGCAGATGCATTGATTCTTTTGTTAACCTTTCCATTGCCAATATGGCGATCCATAAAAAGTAATGACAACATAACATTTTGCAAATTTCTTTCCAAATTATTTTGTAGAGTAAAAAACAAATTATTTAGTATATTGAAGCATTATTATGCGCTTACTGGTTACGGAGAAAACTCGAACAGTTTAAAATCCCTATGTTTATTCTTATAGAGAATAAGTAAACTGTTGTAGTTAGCTTGTTTATGAACATATTTTGATCAAATTTTGAAAATGCATTTATTTCATACTAAACTACATGTAATAACATTTTTTAAACCCCTTTTAAACCCTATACCTGTTGTAACAGACCTAAGTACTTGTTAAACTAATGATATATTTAAATTAGGGAATAATTTTGTGATATTTTTAAGGAGATGATGTAAATCCAATCAAGCAAATGGAAATTCGTTTAGTCTGCAGGTTTGCTGCGGAGGGAGGGGGTATTTAAAATAAATCATAGAGTTGTAACAGTATTTTCAAACACACAAACCACTACTTGTAAACTGTAATGGCTGCTTAGGAAACGTAAACACCTTGTCTAAATGCAGTTGGTATAAAGAAATAGTGTATGCCTACTTACTGTATTTGGTTACTAGAGTATTTTAGCCCGGTAAGGTGTTTCACCGAAGGCGTAGCCGAGTGCGGGATTTTCGTGCGAGTACGGTAGCTATAGTACCGGGTGAGTAACACGATACTACATCATACTACACAGAAAAATCAGTACATATTTAACTCATTCATAACACAATTTATTTAGGACAGAACATATATTATATTTCAAAAAATAAAATAGGCCGCTAAAATTAGTTTTTTATTTCAACAGCAACAGCTGACTAAGTACACGGGAAAAGTACATTACGTAACTTTTCCGTGTGTAGGCATGGCAAAGGGTAACTTTCCATCCACAGGATGGAAAAGTACCTGTTTCTGTGTAGAATTTTATTACACACAAAGTTAGGTGTTAAAATTAAGTGTTTATTCTTAGATCCATAACAGGCCTAGATTTGTAAACTATACATCCGATTTAACCACGTTCTCTTCCCGTTGCGAAGCTCGGTTACTATAGCAGCTCGTATTTTCTGAAAAATGTCAGATTATTTCCTCGTTAAATAACGTTCATTTCAATGAGTACCTACTCGGGTTTGCTGCTACGGGGAAGGTAATTTCGGTGCGTTTTTGTTTTGAAAGGTTGTTGGCTAAGCAGTATGAAATAAACAAAGATTACCAAATTTGATTGAAGTAAAATCCGAGAACAATAAAACTAAAACAGTTTTGTTATTATCCTTAAGAATAACTTGGGAATTTCTTATATATCCTTAACCGGTAGACATGCAACAACGCTTCAATAAACTAAACTATTTATTTTTTTACTCTAAAGTCATAATTCATTTATTTAACCAGATTTACATAAGTTACTAGCATTCGAGATTCAAAGATTCAAGATTCAAATAGTCTTTATTCAATATATAACATACAGGGTGAGTTTTAAATGAGTTCCCCCCCTACTTTTTTCTACATTTCTTAAGATATCAACTCCGGACCACGTCAGATCATTGTAGTGTAGTAAGTACTTTATTTTGACTGCGTATAAATTTTTGGCCGCCATCTTGGATCCGCCATATTGGATACAAAGTTTTTTTTCTAATGTAAAGGTAGGGTTGTGACCCATCGTTTTAAATTACTTTTTTATGCTGAACACGATTCTGCAATCCGTTTTAAATATCTTGACCCATTTTAAAGTTATGAGAGCTTTTAATAACATTATCTTTAGCCCATTTTAACATTGTGCATTTAGAACCTAAGAACATAATCGCAAAATAGTGCTAGATAAAGATTTATGCATATTATGTGGTGTATACTTATCTTTATCTAGCACTATTTTGCGATTATGTTCTTAGTTTCTAAATGCAGAATGTTAAAATGGGCTAAAAATAATGTTATAAAAAGTTCTCATAACTTTAGAATGGATCATGATTTTTAAAAACGAATTGCAGCATCGTATTCAGCATAAAAAAGTAGTTTAAAAAAATTGGTCACAACCCTACCTTTACATTTGAAAAAAAAATTGTATCCAATATGGCGGATCCAAGATGGCGGCCAAAAATTTATACCCAGTCAAAATGAAGTACTTACTACTCTACAATGATCTGACGTAGTCCGGAGTTGATATCTTAAGAAATGTAGAAAAAAGTAGGGGGGGAACTCATTTAAAACTCACCCTGTATATTAAACATACGTGTATCTGAATAGAGTCAAAATCTACATACTGTATAAACCATTGATGCTGATCAAGGTTTTTTACAATATTTTTTAAATAAACCACATTGAGAACTCAGAGCAGTCATTTTTTGGCAGCGGGTATGGTATGGTAAAATCGAAAACTCTAAATTTATTTATATAGCTAATGTTTTTATTGAAATATATCTATTGATATTTAGTGGTATTTCTCATGGCTAAGTATTTTATTTAATAATAATTTAGTGAATCCGTTTGCTCAGAACAGTCTTCAATTTCTCAAAGCTTGCCTCATTGTATTACAAGCTATGAAGTATACAGCTGGCAAAATTGGAAATAGGAAAGACATGCTACAAGCTAAAATGGTACGATTTTATTAATGCTACAAGTTTCATAACTCCATTTACGCTCTATCATAAACACTCGAATTAAATTAGAGATTTGATTGGTTTAACCCATAATAAGCCTAACAAATATTTGTATGAAATATAAGTTTCATACAAAAAATGTTTTAGAAATATAAGAAGTTACTTTAGATTAGAACGTTAACCAATTCTTGGACATGAAAGTACATACAGTTCATAAGTACATACAAATTCATCTCTGATGTTAGGCCCCATTTGATATGGATACATATATGTTCATTGCTGCAAGTGTTGCTAAGTTGTAATACCGGTTGAGCGCATTTTGCTGCATAGTGTTAGGCTACATTTTGTGTAACAACAAATGTTTTTCTTTTTACCACCTAGACTACGATACTGCATAGTTTTACCACGTTTTACAGAAAATGTAACACCAGTCATTTATATATGTGTCAACGATAAAATTATTTAAAGTTATAAATACATGTTATGCCTATATATTGCCCAAATAAACAACAAAATACTAAAATACATGCATATTTTATTTCGTGCAATATGGGGTCACAACATTTGATATATATAGTTGTTAAAACGGCAGATAGTTAATGAAAAAATGTGGTTCGGATTCCACTATAAACTGTGGGTCCCATAGTTGCCATTGGCTGTATAGGCTATTAATCAACAGCTGTGTCTAAGGAACTACTGTTGTGAGAACAGTTTATTTCATAAAACCTGTTAATTTCTGTTAATTATAATCATATGTTTTTTTTTTTTGTTATTCTGTGTTTTGAAAAAAGGTAAATAAAGTGAGTTGAGTTTGAGTTATGACATGAAACAGTGCATCCACTTAATTCTTAGTAAACTATGGAGGTTCATAGATTTTTTTTTACTTCTATCCCTACAAGTATTGTTAGTTAATCTTCCCCATAATTTGAGCCGGACTTCCAATCATAATCAAAACAGTAGGCTACAATATTAATTAGCGTTTTGTCATCGCGTTGGAAGCCGGGCTCGAACGGGAAATTTCGTTCCAACACACTGACTACATCACTGCATTTGACTAGCAGTGTAGCCATGCTGCGGGAGGAAAGTTGAAATCAGGGGCGTAGTCTCGCTGAATTGAATTAAAAATCATTATTTAGCAGCCAATCCATTACCAACCCTCTACGACCAAACTATACGTGACATTTGTTGTTCTTCTACATTTACTGAATTTCTTAAAATTTATCTCTAAGGTAGCATGTGTTAAAAGGAAATTGTATTAGTTAAATAATTATTTGTCCAACCAATTTAACTTAAGGTTATTTTAACGTTCCATTGGTACCATTTTATTAAAACGAAAGGTACGTAATTGTTTACAAGTTGTTATTTGAGTGGAAATTAAATCGTAAAAGAAATGCATAATCATATTTATTCTTAGTTAATTTATAAAGATTTGGATGGTTAAAAATATACTGCAATATGCTAACTGGAGAATGGTTTTCATGGTCTTGTATATCTGTAGCAGTCAGTAACTTCCAGTTAGTTAACTGCATTCTTCGTAAAAAATAAAGCATAGGTATAACACTGTTATAAATGAAACGTTAAATTTAATGTACTTTTTTCCATAGGACGTCAAATTACAAAATGTAACAACGTCTATATATGAGTTTTGCACGTGTCATAAAAATTAAAACGATGTTTGCGATGGATAGACATCATGTACATTATTTCTCAGAGGCTTTTTGGTCGATACGCCATACTTCCTTAATAATATTCATCAATTTCGAAAATTAAGGCGCCACCTTAAAGTTTTTATTAACTGCTAGGCTGGAAAAATATTTAAAATACTTACATTTAGAACAAAAATAATGTTATGTTATCTAATTCCGCCTTTTTTACTGTTTCCCCTATACATACAAAGTATATGGAGTAAGTACTGATGTATTTGTTATTGATGAAGTATGTGAATCTATGGTATGTTTGCCAAAGTTGTCGAGTTTGTGGATTGAATAAAAATATCCATTTTCGGTCTCCCTAACCCAATCTATAATTGCGTAATTCATAGTCATACGCAAGCATGTTTCTTTAAAACTTTGTTTTCAGCTCGTGTGCATCATCGCAGGGAAATTTTAATTTTATGCATACTGTTGAAAATATATTTTCCTGTAGATGTGTAGAATCTTTTTATAAATTAAAATATGCTCAAAAATAAGAACAAAATGGATTTAAAAATTAAACAAATTTGCATATAGTACAGTAAAAATATGTTTTGACCCAAAAAAAATTAGCACAACCGGGGAATTTGGTACAGATGTTGGGTTTACCTTCCTTTTGAACATACTAAAAGTCCCCTAAAATTGAAGCTGTGCTACGGCCGCCATATTGGAAAATGGCGGCATATTTCTGTATTTTTCGCTATAGTGACTTTATTATTAGAGATACAGGAAAAAGCTAAATGTACAAAATGTAGGTCATCTAAAGATACACATTTTTTGTATTTACCATCTTTCTCTATACCCAACGGTTTTTGAGTTATTTGTTATTAAGTATATTTAGTTTTTTCTATTTATCAAAAATAGGTGAAACACATGGAAATTGACCGTTACTTTCGAGGATTATGATTAGTGGAATCATTTTAATGTTGAACCCCAACAAAATTGCAACACGAGCAATTTTTTTTTTAAATGATAGCTAAGAGTGCCCTTAATAAGCCCTCAAAAATCGCCATGAATCGTACCTTGGCAACATGCCCTAAAATTCAAAATGGCCGCCAAGATGGCTGCCAAATTATATATTTTGGCATATATCTCGAGAACGGTTAGTTTGATCAAAAACGTTAATTTAGCAAATATGTAGCTCTTTTCATGCCGATCAGTTTTTATATATGCATTTTGTCTGTCAGACGTATGGTATGGCCGCAATTTGAAGAACCGTACTTCATTAATCTGCCTTTTTCACAAAAATTCAGAATTTTCATTTTTTGATGACTTAATGTTAGAAAATACAAATTGTACCTCAAAATAATTTTAAAGTTGTTTGCCATGTGGTTTCCTACTTATTTTTTAGTTTTTACACAGTCGCTTTCTTTCCTTTAGTGCTACAGAGTCGCTGACAGCTTCTTATTTTACTTATCTATAGGTGTAATATTACAACAAATTACAACTTGCTATTCAGAAGTGACAAACGACTTTCAGATCATGTTTATAACATTAAAAAAATTAGATCCTCACTTGGAGAAGATTTAGTTAAATCTCTATTAGCTCTGCACGCCTATACAGGGTGCGATACTACTTCAAGGATTTTTCACATCGGAAAACTATCTGTATTCAACAGAACATTAGAAGACGAGTATTTTCAGGGTCTGCTATCATCTTTCAGCTCACAAAATCTGAGTCCAGATCAAGTTGAAGAAATCGGTCTTAAACTAATGGTTAGTCTGTTCAATGGGAATAAGAACGAATCAATGAACACATGTAGATACAAAAATATTTTGTCAAAATTAAAAAAAGCTAAAAGCTTTGTAAAGCCTCAGCAACTTCCTTCAACAGAGTCAGCAGTAAAGTTTCACAGTCTGCGTGCCTATTTACAAATTCAAATATGGAAAAGGGTAGAAGATAGTATGATAACTACTGGGGATGGACTTTGCAGGACAACATGTATGTGCCCCAAACGATGGATTTGCCAACAGCACCAGAGACATTGTTAAAAATGATTAGATGCAATTGATTAGACTCCTTGTAATTCAATGAGATGTGTGTGTAAAAAAATGGATTCAACTGCACTATTTCCTGTGGTAATTGTTTAGAAAACAATAGTGAAAACAGACTCCAGTTTTCATTGGACAAAGAAAAAGACGATGAGATAAGTATTTTTGAAAATGTTGACTAAACTTTTAAATCATTTGGCCAAATTATGTTAACACTATGGTAAAACTACGTTTATATGTTCATGTTGTACATATTGTATATAGGGATCTTTTTATTTTGTAGATTTTGTAGTATTGAATAAAATTGTATGATTTAAATAACATATATTTTTTTATTACATATCCATATCCTGGCTTCTTACTTATCCCTTAAAATGGGAGATTATTTAAATCATGCAAAAAAAATTGTTCATAATCATAAAATCCCAAGTAAAACTGAAAATAAGTAGGAAACCACACGGCAAACAACTTTTAAATTATTTTGACGTACAATTTGTATTTTCTAACATTAAGTCATAAAAAAATGAAAATTTTGAATTTTTTTGAAAAAGGCAGATTTTAATGAAGTACGGCTCTTCAAATTGCGGCCATACCATACGTCTGACAGACAAAATGCTTATATAAAAACTGATTGGCATTAAAAGAGCTATCAGTGCTATAGCTATAGTGTGGAAACGTATTTGAGCTATAGTGTGTTTTTTTTTTAAGTAAAATATCAATAACTTACTATAAAATGACTAATTTTCCAAGTTTGATCAAAATAGATCTATAAACAAGCAAACTGCAACAGTTAACTAATTCATAAGAATAGCATGGGAATTTTAAATTTCAAGAAACAAATTTGAATATACAAATTTTGGTTGTGTTTACTAAAAAGATGGCGATTATTCGTCACGATTAGAATATTAACCAAATGGGTTTTAAAAAGGAGATGGAGCCTGTTATTTAAGTAATATTAATTCTTACCAAGCACCGAAAATATTGTATGCAGTAACCAGTAAGGTAATCTACCATATTTTGTAAAGTACGCAATAGTCATATTAATATTTTATCTTCATTTTTTACCCATTTAATAGTTAACATTTTAATATTTTGATGGCACCACCACACTAACTAAATATACTTGACATCCCATTGTAAATTTGGAAGGGCGTTTTTCGTGTCTAGTTCATGTTGGTGACTAATTAAGTATGGTATAGTATAGTTAGTTTTATTTATCAAAAATCGGTGAAACCCATCGCAATCGACGGTTACTTTCAAGGTTTACGACAATAATTCATCCCACTTAGTTGATATCAGAGTGATAGTGGTAGTGCCATCAAAATATTAAAATGTTAATTTATTAAATGGGTAAAAATGAGTATAAAATATTAATATGACTATTGCGTAGTTTACAAAATATGGTTGATTTCCTCACTGCATACAATATTTCCGATACTTGGTACGAGTTAATGTTACAGTACTTAAATTACTTGCTTCATCTCCTTTTGAAAACCCCTTCGGTTAGTATTCGAATCGTGACGAATAATCGCCATATTTTCAGTAAACACAACCAACATTTGTATATTTAAATTTGTAAATTGTAAATCTTAAGCTACCATGCTATTATTATGAACTAGTTAACGGTTACAGTTTGTTTGTTTAGAGATTTATTATGATCAAACTTGGAAAATTAATTATTTTATACTAAGTTATTGATATTTTACTAAAAAAAAAAACACACTAGATAATAACCTACCTGTAGCAGCAAACCTAGGTACCTGTTGAATCTAATTTTATTTAAATACAATTAATAAAACATCCAATCAAATGGAAATTTGCTGAGTCTGCAGGTTTGCTGCGAAAGAGTTGTTTTACTCATAAAATAAGCTTACATTTTAAGATTTTATAGTATCACACTATTTAACTAAATGGGATAAATTATCATAATCCTTGAAAGTAACGGTCAATTTCCATGTGTTTCACCTATTTTTGATAAATAGAAAAAACTAAATATACTTAATAACAAATAACTCAAAAACCGTTGGGTTTAGAGAAAGATGGTAAATACAAAAAATGTGTATTTTTAGATGACCTACATTTTGTACATTTAGCTTTTTCCTGTATCTCTAATAATAAAGTCACTATAGCAAAAAATACAGAAATATGCAGCCATTTTCCAATATGGCGGCCGTAGCACAGCTTCAATTTTAGGGGACTTTTAGTATGTTCAAAAGGAAGGTACACCCAACATCTGTACCAAATTCCCCGGTTGTGCTAATTTTTTTTAGGTTTATGGAATTTTCCTCTTATTTTTACTGCACTAATATGGGTCATATGGGTTGCCATGCTGGTGACGAAATATAAACAGAAAATCAAAACAAATGGAAGAAATTCCAATCACATGTTTTATTTACAGTGCGGGGTGGAAATAGAGAACTCTGTACCTTGTAGATTATTTTGGTCGAGTTTATGGTGACTGGACGACCTCTCTCGTATATGGCATACGTATATGGTAGGGTAGTTGTAAAGTTGAATTAACGTAACACCATCGACTATTTAACACTTTAGTTTCACTCAAATTATATTCATATATTACGCGTTTTTCACAAAGACCATTCAACTATTCAACTTACAGTTCTTGGACCCGAAGAAAAATTAGAAAGAATCTCTCTGTTTACGCACGCCTCTATGTGGAGTCTGTGACTTAATCAAAATTCCCTGAAGGCCCACTCAACCAAAAGTACTAGTGATCATTATGAGCAAAATTTTCGGGTAGCCATAGTATGAACTAATTTACAGTACTAATTTTAATATTAGTTCATCTATGGCTATAGTTCGCTAACGCAGAATTTCCAGACTTGTGTATGGGCTTGGTATGTATTCGGCGAGAAGCAATTTAGGTTCTATGTATTTTTCGTGCAATGTATAATCAACCTGGTTTGTTATTTAACAAACAAACAATATTTACCGCGTTAGATCGTTTTAATACCGTACTGAAAAGTTAAAAGTATGCAAACATTAGTATTAACGGGTACCCCAAAAAAGGGCTGTCGGTGCAATCGTAGGGTGGAACTAATCCCTGACCATAGGTGCAATCGGGCAATTACTGTTGAAATTTAGTAATATCTCTAATCATGTTTCTAACAGTCTGTGCTTAATATTAATTTATTGTTTATTAACAGATGATTTGGTAACAGATGATTTGGTAACAGATGATTTGTTAGTGTTAAAGTTGAATTTTAATAAACAACATCATTGAGGTTTTTGTTAAAATAACTTTTTTATAGTTTTCTGGTTAGTGATTATTTTGTAGATTCTCGGAATATTCAACAATTACAAGAGGAATAGTACACTTACTGTATATTGTTAAATGAAAGCAATATACTGATTACGTTAACTGCATGTTTTATTGATTTGGCGAATAAAACCCTGACCATTTTACTGACACAATTCTTTATATGGAGCTTTAATTATATGTTGTATTGCTGTATTTTAAATGTGTGTGTTTTAAATGTGTTTATGTATTAAGAGGTTTCGAAATTATAGCACTCTTCTTTTCAGTTGGACAAAATATTTCATACTAGGGGAAACCCGTCGAAATCGACGGTTACTTTCAAGGCTTACGTTTTAATTCATCTAACTGCGATGAATTGGGTGAAATATACATATTTTGAGCATTTAACAATGTTCAAAGAGTAAGTGTAAAACAATAACAATATTGCGTTCGTTGCCAAATTTGGTTGTTCATTCAATGATTAAAATATTTCCTATCCTGTACGTCATCGGAGTTATTATTAGTATGTTATATGGTATCTCTTCCTTTGGTAGAACCTTTAAATAGTATTTAAATCGTATTGGTGGATCTTTTGTAGCTAAACACTTCCGTGATTTCATCAGTGTTTGAGAAAAAATATATGTTTGTTGAGAAGACACGTTCTAACTTCAAAGGGAGGTATATCCGTTACAGTGTAAGTTTGATTTTCCTTCGTCACGTCGCGTCAGTTCATATCGTACTTCTGTGCCAATGAATGAACCCTCTAGCATAGTTTTGAGAAATTGACTGTGGGGTTACTGATAAAGCTGGAATTCCTTGACATGGGGGATGTCAGTTAGTTGTCTCGGCTCTCGGCCTTATCAATAACATAAAGTTGTCAATATAATCTCTCTACGGAATGTTAGGTGTAGTGGAATACATGAAGGAAAGTTGGCTTTTATTCTTGAACTGTTAGGGGCCTCCTAGTTCATATGATCTTGGCGGCTTCATTGGCAATAAATAATGCAAATGACATAGCCAGTGGCGTAGCCAGGATTCTGCTTTGGGGGGGGCCCTATCCGGGGGGTCTGGGGGGCATGGAATACCCCCCAGGACCAAAGGTATTTTATGGTGCTAAATTGCAGTTTACAACACCTCTGGAGGCTCTAAAGTAGAGAATAATATTGGTGTATTACTACTAAAAATTTGTTTTTTACTGTTCTGAAATCTAAACAAGTTGCCTAAACTACTATTAATCTACGTGACGTAATTTTAATAAAATAAATCAAGCTAACAAAACTACACTCAACTTATAGAATAAAGCATACTAGTGGTCGTCCAGTGATCGAAAACTCGACCCAAAAATATGTAATGTACACGCAATGACTATTGGATACTGAAGAAGACACTATATGTACCAGCTGCCGTCATTTTTTAAATTATAAAACATTGTACAGAAATACTGTACCACTCCGGCACTCCAGTAATCCGGCGTCTTTTGGCGGGAGGTCTTCCGTGGTCGCGGCAAAATTCTGATTATCTCCCGCGGCCGTGTAGATATCATCATTCTCTCCGGCGGTCATGAAAACGTCATCGTCGTCTTGCGCGATCGTGGCAAAATCATGAACATCTCCCGCGGCCATGTAAACGTCATTGTCTACTCCCGCAGTCACAGAAACGTCATCGTCGACTTGCGCGATCACGGCTAAATCTAGGAGGATTAAACATTAGGCTAAATCATGAACATCTCCCGCGGGCCGCGGTCATGTAGACATTATCGTAGTCTTTCACGGTCGTGGCAAAGATTTTATTATTTCCCGTGGCCATGTAAACATCATTGTCTACTCCCGCAGTCACAGAAACGTCATCGTCGACCTGCGCGATCGCGGCAAAATCATAAACATCTCCCACGGTCACGGAAACGTCATCGTCGTCATGCGCGATCGCGTCAAAATCACGAACATCTCCCGCGGACGTGTACACGTTATCATAGTCTCCCGCGGTCACGCGTCATCGTCGTCACGCCCGATCGCGGCAATAGCGGTTTCCGATCGCGCGATCTTCGGAGACGTGTTTTAATTGCATTTTTATGTGTTTTTATTGATAACATTCCAGTAATCCGGCATTTTATATAATAACAACACGTATTGTGTAGTGTGTACGCACTCATTTGACTGTTTCTAGAACGCGCATTGCAACGCTCCCGTGTGCCGTGTGTACAGGGTAACTAAAAAAAAAAAAAATTCGGGGGGGGGGGCCGGCCCCCTTGGGCCCCCTCCCTGGATACGCCACTGGACATAGCAATTGAACATTTCCAAAAAGCAAAAATACTGTAAAATGGCTGTTACGTATATATTGACGTTTACATATTGTTAATCAACGTATATGATAAATACTTTAATCCTTTAATACGTTTTTTTTATGGCGACCATTCATAGTAGGTAAGCCAAGTATGAATGGAGATGAGTGTAGGAAGAGTGGCGCGATCTTGAAGTCTTGTTAGTTACTAAGGCCGACATTCCTTAGATACAGCTGTTAATTAATAGCCCATACAGCGAATGGCAACCAAGGGATCTACAGTTTATAGTTGAATTGGAAACAAATTTTTTTTTTGCATTGGTATTTATGAATTGGTATAATTATCAGGATAGCACTGCGGGTAGTCGTAGTACTCACTCGTGCGGACGTTAATCCACACCAGGGAGTATCGCATCCACAGTGCATTCCTATAAATATCCACAATTCGTGACCTCCTAGTAGCTGGATTACAGGACGACGCCACCAATCCCAGTCAAAGGATTATGTGATCTAGTTTAAAAGGAATATGACCTTTCTGTCATGACAGTAGCTGCTTAAATAGTATTTTCTCTTTGTACCATATTTTACAGCCAAAATGTCGTGTTATTTTCAATAATGTTACTAATTCAGTGCGCCAAAGTCCGTAATATAGGCAGGTGCAAATTATTTGGCAAGATAGGTACCATTTTAGGCAATATTTCTATGTTTGGATTTTATTACGTGGGGTCCCAGTTTATCGACATCCCAAAAGATCGACACTGAAATAGTCCCACTTTGTCGACAACTCAAAATGTCGACAGTGTCGGTAATATGGGATGTCTGTAAAGTGGGATGTCGGTTATGTGGGATGTCTGTTATGTGGGACGGTTGTGTAAATTTTCCCACTTTATCGACACGCAAAATTTCGACAAGCAAAACAGATCGACAAAGAGCGGGAGATTCAAATTGAAGGTGAACAGCTCTTGCTGAACAGCTCGGTTGAGTCCGGATGCATATGTAATGGAGAGCCGTTCTTTTTCTTAACTCCGAACGACTTCTATTCACGGCGCTTGCAGTCTCCTTCAAATTTGTCAATGCTATATCAACTATCTTGTGTATATAATATGTGTTCTGCCGTTTGAAGGCTTTACAATAATTTGACATTTGTCACGCTTGTATTATGATTCATTATACTGTTTTTTTTTTCGTGTAAGAAGGTACCTAGTTAAACCTTGCTACCTAGGCCAAACTTAGCTTGAGGATGAATATGGTATCCATCCAAAGTGTTTTCAATCATAAATTTATTTGAAATACAGGTGTTCATTTGAAAACTTTCCATATCTGTTGTGTGCAAAGGTAAGGCGTTTAACACTTGTTTGTTCTCATTTCCCCCTAATTTGGACATGCAAAATCCAATAAAATAATTTTTAATTTTGAAAAATGCCCCAAAAGGGCCCAATTTGGGGGGTAGGGGTGCTTTTTGAGAAATTTTCAAATTTAATTATGGGTTGTGTGATACATCAATTTAAAGGTCTAATCACCCCGATCATTTTTGTGCAAAAAAAAATTAATTATCTTTAACCGTATTTACAGGGTGGATCAAAACGTTTTACAAAAGGACTTTGAAGTTAACTACCGTAATACCCTAACTACTGAACGGAACAGCGCCAAATTTCTTTCCAAGCTTTTTCATGAGCTACTCTTTAAGATAACTTGTAGTAAGGGCATTTTCCATGTTATTTTATAATTATAAAAAATCTCGAATTTGAAGAATGAAAGAAAGCTGAAAACTCAAAACTGTTAAATAGCAAGCTAGGCCTATAACAAATATATATAAAATCCAATGTATGTTTGTTTGTTTGTCCTTTATGGACTCCGAAACCGATCGACAGATTGTAATGAAACTTTCAGTTATCATTAAGCATTATTCAAGGATGGTTTGTGTGAAGTTTGGTGCAGATCCGTCAAAAGGGCTCCGCCCCAGTGGCTCTGGAGTTTCCCATGTTAACCTTATGAGTACTCATATTTAAATGGAATTAAAGATTCTTAACAGCTGGTTCAACTAAAGAATTTAATTCTATGATGTTCAATAGCATTAAGAAATTAATAGGTTTACCAACAGGGTGCAACACTATTATTTTTTTCAATTTATGACAACAGCTAATTTGCAACCAAAAGGTGAGTGAGCGTAGCGAACGAACTTCAACCAAGACGTGATTGAGCCATGCGAACATGCTCATCTTGAAAATGAACGAACATTTGACATAAAACCACATTAGGACAGGACGACGTCTGTCGGGCCAACTAGAAATATATAAAAGAAAGTTGTGTTAGTTACAGCGTTTATAACTAGAAAACTACTGAACCAATTGGCATGAAAATTTACAGGGATATTCCTTAGGTACTATAACAACATAATAGCCTGTTTCCGTTTCAAAAACCCTTAAGGGTAGCGTCCTAAGGCCCTTTGCAGTTTACATGTTAATCTTATGGAAGAATGTTTTATTTTGTTTACCATGCCATGTTTGTCATTTCTTGATTAAATTAAATTAAGGAAACAGCTGTTGTAATGATAACCTAATTTTTAAAAACAAATCTATGCATAAAAAAATGAGAGCTATCAAATTGGTTTTTTATTCCATTTGTTTTTTACGAATATTTGTTATCAAATGTAACATAAAATATTACATTATGTTGTTAAATATTACATGTTGTTCCTTGGAGGCAATTCTGAAAGCAACCACCCCCTACATACATTGCAATGTACTAACTTTGATTGTTATAACTCTTATAAGCCTTGACTGAGCTCCAATATTGGCTTAAAAAGTGGAGGATAAAAGTCAACGAAAACAAGTCCATACATATTGTTTTTACTCTGAGAACAGAGTACAATCCTCCAGTAACCATTAATAATATGTAGCCTTAACGGAGGCAGACAGTGTAAAATATTTAGGTCTAACTCTTGACAAAAAATTAAATTGGAAATCTCATATCTGGCGCAAGAGACAGCAAATGGAATTAAAAATTTGTAAACTCAATTGGCTACTAACTAGGTACGAATTCAAAATTATCATTGGCTAAGAAAATTTTACTGTATAAAATTATGATCAAACCAATTTGGACATACGGAATTCAACTTTGGGGGACCTCAAGCAAATCCAACATCGAAATTCTTGAACGATTTCAGGCTAAGGCACTGAGAAGAATTGGTGCACCTTGGTTCGTATCCAACACTACAATTAGGAATGACTTCAAAATTAAATCAGTGAAAGAAGAAATTACAGACCTTAGCAAAAAGTATCAAGAAAAATGAGAATATCATCCGAACAGTCTTGCTGTTAATCTGCTGGACAATAGTCAGTGCATTACCAGATTAAAAAGTGTTGTGCATGAGTGCATGTGCTGGACCTAAGCTACAGATTTCTGTAAATATTTATGATTGATCCAATTTTTGGCAAGACTTGTTGATGAACAGGTGCTTGCTTCCTGACATTGTTTTGATAAATGTTTTACTTATTGTTCTCATATTTGTTTGACCAGATTGTGATAGTATATTTCATTACTAGGACCGAAAGTGGCATTTTCCGTCGCGCGCCCAAGTTTTTGTGTGAGGCGAAGCCGAACACAGGGAACCCCAATTACACGTGCGAGGCGAAGCCGAGGACGGTAATAATGGAGCAAGTGCCGGATAATAACTTTCGGTACGAGTTATGAACGATACTTTTCATCACGACGCAAAAATACACAAACACAGAATAGCAGACCTCAGTATATTAAAACAATTTGATTTCTCAATTAATTTGATTAAACATCAAAATAAAATAAAATCTCCTAAAAAGAAACCTACTGTACGTATATTTCTCAATAAATTTTGTTTAAACATCAAAATAAAAGAATAACACAACTTTTAAAAATACATACATCTGATTAAAATCATTAAATTAAACCGTAACAAAACACTGGCGCGCGTAGTGAATAAATGGAGAACTAATTGAGAGCGAGGGAAAGTAAATTTAGAGCGAGGGAAAATCAGCTGATCGATTTTCCCTCGCCCTAAATTAGAGCTTGGGAAACGGCTACTTTCACTTTCGTTAAGGAGTGATGAAAAATAAATTCTGATAAAAAAATGTAACTGAAGGCAAGTGAGCACAGCGAACGAGCTCATATTGAAAATGAACGAGCATTTGACAAAAAACCACATTAGGACAGGAGTTAATGTCTGTCGGGCCAGGTAGTTAAATATAATGTGAAATGTCCTTTTTAACCGACTTCCCCACTACCAACAAAAGGAGGAGGTTCTCAATTTGTTTGTGGCGATGTTTTTACTTTCTCCCCCTATACCATAGTATATGGAGAAAGTATTGTTTTCGTCAAAATTTTCGAGTTTGAGTTTTGAGTGGATATATTCGTTTTGGGTCCCCCTGGACCCAAAAAAGTGGTTTTCGAAGTGATGTCTGTGTGTGTGTGTGTGTGTGTGTGTGTGTGTGTGTGTGTGTGTTTGTATTCACCGAATAGTGGCATCCTTCACAGGCACACGGCCGTACTGTGGCACCTTCAAAAATTGTGGCACCTTTTTCAGGGTGCCACAGCTAATTCGATCATTTTTGAGGTTTTCCAGCATTATTACGTCGTTTAAACATCACATGCCACAATTGAGTATTTTTGAACTCGTTGATGTGAGTTTAAGTAGCGCAGGTACACACCGAATTGTGGAACACGAAACCATACAGGTAGCTAGCGCGCCTCGCGCCGTCCGCCGGAACTATAACTTTCCTAATGCTACGTTGCCAATTCTCGCGCCAGCCTACACTCGAAATAGTGGCACCATGCCACAATTCAGTATATATCAACAGTGTGTGGACAGGATGCCACTTAATGAGCTGTAGAGCTTGAGCAGTGTGTAGAACAGTGCAACAAGCAACTAATAAACTAATAATACTATACTGCCACGTACTATAAAACAATTTAAGTACCATAAATAATATACTGTTGCTCCGAGTGGTGAACAATGTTTTACATTACAAATAATTTGTGTAGTAAATAATAATTTAAATTGATTTACCTAACCCGCCATGTTAAACTTCCCTATCCCAAGCGTGATGTATACAACTTCCTTACTTCTCGAGTGATGTAAAGTATCGAAAACTCACTCGGTGATGTAAAGAAACCCATTTAAATAACATTGAGTGCCTAACTTAAAAAATATAACTCTATGGAGCCAACGATGTTCAACGCTAGAAATCAGCTGTGCGCTTGAATGTTATTATTATGCTTTAAAGTATTTTCCTACCTAACCTAGCTTTAGTTAGTAAAAGAACGTTACTGATAGAAGATGAGTGAAATGGATAATGAAAAATATTGTACGTAAACCCATGTTTATTGTCGGGTCAGGTAAAATCTTGTACGTTACACGGTACGCAAGAGCGTGCTGTTTACATCACTTAGGTGAATTATGCAACTCGCTTCCGCTCGTTGCACAACATTCACCTGCGTGAAGTAAAAACGCTCTTACTACACATGTAATGTAAATAGCTATTACGCAACCATTAAAAAATTGATTTTTGTTTACAAACATAAATTGGTAACGTAGTTATTTTGTATCAATTGAATTTGTACACTGAAACGATAACAATGTTTGAGGTTAGAACGCTATATAAGTTGTCCTAGACTGCTTTTTTTATCTTACAAACTATTTCGTGCTGATACATATATTTTTTTTTTACATTTTAGTCATGTTGACAAAATATTTTGCAATTACATTTCTGAATCAGTCAGTAAAGGTAGATTTCGATGCATCATTGCTGAAAGTTATGTTTTGCTTCTCACTCTCAGAGTATTCCAAAGACATCTAATGTTTCAATCCATGTTCAAATGTTATATGAGGTAAACATATAACCGAATCAATTAAAGTACTTAAATTAAAATACATATTATTAGCAACACGCATAATCTAGTTCAGATTATAATATCATCTCACAATCATATTTGTAAAACCTACTGTGGTGTTTTAACCAGTCCCCACTAACAAAAGCATAAAATGAAAGGTCCTAAAGAGGTTAACATTGAGTCATAATAAAAGTAGTTTAAAAGTTGTAACCGTGATACTGTAAATAATTTGATATTGTTAGATATTATACGATCGTTTTACAATTTTGTCAATCTATCTGTTACTTTCATACAAATGTATTTTTATTATTCAATGTTTTGTTTTGTAGAACCTTTAGTATTCTCAACTTTATTAATAACTAGTAGAACAATAACCCTTCTCCCCGACACGCTACCATACCACAGCATCTTACTAGCAGAGCTCAAGGTCATTGACGTAATTGTAATGAACTAAATTTAGACTTCCACCCCCCAATGTCACCAATGGGCCCAAAAGGTTGGTATGTAACAATTCATGACGGTTGAACGATGGCCTTTAAAATACGCTTTTTATTTGTTTCCTAGCGTTTACCGTATCTTAGAAAAAGTTAGTTAACAATAATTACAAAAACTTGTTGGGCGAAAGAAAAATTCTAAAAATTAATTAATTTACATATATTATAAAATTAATTTATAATATATGTATCTATATCGTATTAAAGTGTGTTAAAGGTTTAGCGTTTGGTTTACAATGTAAAAATTTTCAAAGTCACAAGATGGTTTCTGAAACTCTTTATACAACTCTCCTTTATAAAAATTTAAAAAAAATATTATCCAAGAAATTGAGCTCTTTAGTTACAAAATCCACCGTTTTTTACTTACCTGACGAAGAAATAAAAACAGTAGCAGCCGACGAACTTTGTTATGTCATATTTAAAAACTCATTTAAAAGTACCGATTTTATTTCAAGATTTAAAATAGAAAATATAAACTTTTGAGCTTTTAATTAGAACCAATAGTGTCCTAGACTAATTGACATCTTTCACACGAAGTGTCAAAGATTTACCTTTAGTCTAAATGTCAAGTTATTTTGAAGCTGGACATTGAGTTTTGGTGCCGTTTTCATTGGCATCTACCACTTCTAACCTGCACTAAGATGGCGGACCTGGCTTCAACTGCTTGTATGTTAGTTATATAGATGTGCTCCATCTATTGGTCTTATGTGATCGTTGATATAAACTAACGGAATTCTGATGAAAATTTGATCATGAATTATTAACAGTTTTGGAGGATGATTAACAATAGTTTTTTTTTTAAATTTAAATTGCTTGTTAGTTGGCAACAAATCTTAGAGATGTATATACATTTTTGGGACAAAATTGAATTAGCAGATGCCATGGTAAAGAAGCGTACTAGAAAAAGTTACTGTCGCCTCATCCAATTTTTACAGCAGTCAGCTGTTTGACATGCTAGGCGAGCAACCGCGACAGTGAGGACGGGGAACAGCTGATTTCATGTTCCTAGTTGGCAAATTGTCTGCTAGCTACTAACGTACACATGCATAAGCCATCAGCGGTAGCACCAGTAGCCTCAATGAATATATAAACACTTGTGTTAAGGTTTAAATACAGTAGTCAATGTTATTACTGAATTTGATACTATACATATTGTTACTAATATATGAAATGGAGAAAAACGTTACCTTAAAAATACAAAATTTCCCAATTTATATCCAGACCTTTTTAAATAGCTTAGAAAACAGATAATTTAGTATATCAAAGTGTTTTTGTACGGTTATTGGTAACAGGACAAATTCAAAAATTGTAAATTTAAAATTCCCATGTTATTCTTATAATGAATATTGTAAAATGTTGTAGTTTGCTTGTTTATGGATATATTTTGATCAAACTTGGCAAATTTATTTAAACAATTACAAAACTATTTAAAATTATGAACGCTACTCTAGTTTTCCCAAGGTAGGACTCGTGAATTGGAATTTTGGCGTTACAGGCACAATGACAGTAACAATCAAACAAACGTACAGATATTGACATAAGACTCGTTTCGGCTTTCTTATTATATAAAACGTAGAAATAACCAAACACTTCATGAATCTACGCAATGTACAGACAAAACAGTAAAGACTTTATAATCTTATAATTAACTATAGTGTTTCTGCCCGTGCTTCGCAACGGGGTGAGAATCTTTGGGTCTCTCATTCCACCGTAAAAAAATAGTATATTTCGTACCTAGGGCCTAAAGTGAGGTTTTGCCGACTCGATATCGGGTTTTAAGTTCGGGACGAAGTCGAGAACGTGAAACGATCGAGAGCTGCAAACCCATTTTGGCTCGTGGTACGAGCGGTTTTTTTTACCCAAGTATGTTTTGCAATATAACGTCCCTCTTATTTATGTGAAATATTTTGAGAAATCAGCAAAATCAAAAATAACAATAAATAGTTGTCTAGGCAGCTGTGACAAAAAACAAGTCTATTGCAATGCCATGGATACAGCTTGTGCATTTAATATACATTAATGTTTTAAGTAAATAGGCGAACAAGTGATTTTGCGGCCCTAGGGATGTAAACCCCTGCTCGGTCCCCATATGACGATGACAGCTGGCATGGCCAGCAAAACGTAACTTTCAGCCACCAATATAAACCAGCTAAATGTATGTAAAACAGCTAAAAACATCATAGTGAGGTGAAAAATTCGTTACGCATACTTTTACATTACCATGGATTAATTATATGCATACAGAAAAAACGGAGTCATACTTATTGCGTATTTTAATGTAAACTAGTGGCTTGTAGGGACATAGTCCCTAAAAAGCTACGGAAAAGGAATTATTGTTGGAATATTTAAACAAACTCAGAATCAAATTATCTATATGTCAGGATAGGCCTAGATATCCCACTACAACATATCTTTTGAGCAAAAAAAAAAAAAACAAAACAGTTTGTTGTTTGTCTTTGTTTGCTTTTGTTGATAACGTTATGTTCAATAAAGAATTTTAATGATTCCTGAGTTTAACTGCTAAAGGCAGCAAACATGTTATGTATAAATATTGGTTTATTAAGGTAGCTTTGGTTTTTTGTTTAATGCTGATAACAAGGCTTCCCCGATTGAAATACAGTATTGGAAATTGTCTTCGTCAAATAAGAAAAGGCAAAAAATGGTGTGTTGAGATACCCTACCCAGTTATTATTTCTAAGTCTATGCTCATTTTGTAAAGGTTTAACAAAATTATTCTTAAGTAAAGGCATCCCATTGACAGAACTTGGACCTAAATTTGTTTGTGATCAACATTAAAAAACCACTATTAGCCTAGTGTAAGTATGTGGTGTTAATCCTCCTAAAGGTGCGATTGATTTACATATTTTACCAAAAAAGGGCCTAGTCAACGTCTAATTACCAACTATTTTGCGGCTAGTTAGGGTTCCATTACCCAGTTATCGAAACTAATCACGACATAAATATTTTTGGTTCGTTTAAATACCTGTACGAACCTACTTCATCTCTATGCCCAAATTGTTTTCTAAGAGTAACCGTTGAGGTTATTCCACTTCATACAAAATATTGATTAAACACTACAATAAATCTCAAATATAAATGTTAGTAAATTAAAAAAAAATTGGAATAAATCTTTTACATAGGTTTTGAAATAAAAACAAAGAAGATCTTCTTTTAATCTTGAATCGTTTCTTAAATCTTGAAAACAATTTATTTCAACTTTGACATAACTAAAAAGTCTTGATTATTAAAGGTAACGTTATCCCTTTATATAGTTGGTTTTATATAGTATACATTACATTGCAGAATTGACTGGCAAATGAGTAATCCAAATGTAAGCTTACTTGCTAATGATAAAATCACGATCAGCTGGATTGAAGTAAACAAAAATCAGCAGTAAATGCCTTCTAATGCTATTCTTATGGAGAACATTGTACGTTATATCTAATTTTGTGTTAAGATTTTGGGAATTTCACTATTTTCCCCACCGTCACGGGATAAAGACCTTTAATTTGAGCCCTCTCACGTCGTTCTACGACTTCCCAGTCGCCCACAATTTTGACGCAAAGAATCGGCTTACGTAATTAATATATAGATAGAATAGATTTCTTGTATATTCCCATGAAACTGATAATTTACCCAGCACATTAAGGCCTTTATTCCAAGTATCTCAGTTCGTAAACCATACATACAATGTGACGATAAAATATCAACAAAATAGCATGTAGTTTTATGTAATCCTCACGACATTTCATTTGGTCCATTGACTTTAAATCCAATAATTGTAAAAATTAATGGAGCTTTGAAAAAAACTTCATATAAAATCCTTACACTAATAAAAGACGACGTCATGAGCGCGGGAAATGAGCTACAGCGGCTAGGGCATAGCCACATGAATACAGAACGGAATGAAGGAACTAGAACGGAGAACTGGCAACAGCGCACGCGAGAAGTAGGGGGGGCGCACACACCGCTCAAGCACTACAACGCATTAGTGGCATCCTGTCCACACACTGTTGATATATACCGATTTGTGGCATGGTGCCACAATTTAAAAACTGGAATGTTAGATGTTAAAATGGAGTGTTCATTAAAAATATCGATGCAGACATGTTTCTACCACCTTCCTTCATCCACTGGTGGCCGCAGGTTGAAAGATGCCACAATTAGGTGTTTGCGAGTATTCGGTAAAACCCCGTATGTGTGTGTGTGTCTGTGTGTCTGGATGTGTACAGAGCTAGAGACTACACCTGTTGTCCGATTTCGATGAAATTTGGTATGTAGGTTCTAATTCATGGTATCTCCAGGCGTTTTTTTCATTTTTTTGAAATTTTGATTTTTAATGGGGATTTTCCCATAAAAACCCATAAAAAACCGGAAAAATCGGATTTTCTCAAAAATGGCCCGAACGATTTTGATTAAAATTTAGTATGTTGTAGCCCTTAAGATTCTGAACAAAATGGTACAAATCCCATTTCTGTGAAAATTACGGTTCAAAAGTTATGGTAAATTATGTTTTTTTCCCATAAAAACCCCATAAAATAACGAAAAATAGGATTTTAGACAAAAATCCAGTTTTTATTTAACATAGTAGGTTATGGTCCTTACAATTTTGATAGTTTTTTTCATTTTTTTAGAAATTTTGATTTTAGATGGGGATTTTCCCATAAAACCCCATAAAATAACGGAAAAATAGGATTTTCCCAAAAATGGCCCGAACGATTTTGATAAAAATTTAGTATGTTATAGTCCTTTATATTCTGAACAAAATGGTACAAATCCCTTTTCTGTAAAAATTACGGTTCAAAAGTTATTGTAAATGATGTTATTTCCCCATAAAACCCCATAAAATAACGGAAAAATCGGATTTCCCAAAATTGGCTCGAACAATTTTGATAAAAATTTAGTATGTTATAGTCCTTTAAATTCTGAACAAAATTGTAAAAATCCCATTTCCGTATATTTACTCTCACCGCTTTTATACATGATAAAGGTTGTTTACAAACTTATGGGAGAAAGTATGTGTCAGATTGCTGATACCGTTTATTTTTTTCTATGTATGTTCATCAATTTCTCTGTGATTCTTTTACCGATCAGTGTGGTTCCACCACCAAAATAACCAGGAGAGTTTCTATTTGGTACCTTATATATTATGTTTAAGTATAATATTTGTTTCGGTGAAAAATTCTGAAAACCTTAAATATTCAACATTTATTTTGTTTACATTTGTGCAGATTGTTTACATTTGTGCAGAGAAGGCAAGAAATAATGATAACATTCCTACAGCTGTTAGTTGAAACAATTTAAATGAAGCTAGAGACAATTCTTCATGAAACAGTTGCTTCATATTGATCAATAACTATTTCTTGCCATGCATTTGGTTTTGGTTACTATAAAAAATGTATTTTAACGTTTGATCTGATTTGTGAATACAGTAATTCTGTTTTTAGTATTGAATATTCTGACTTAAAAAACATATATGTTTCAGTGAATAGCTGTATGATATTGACAAATAAAGGTGTATTGTGAAAATCAAAGCATTCTTAAAACAGGTCTAAATATAAATTAAATGCAATTATTCCTTACACGACCTAAGAAGTGCGACAGTGCATAATCGTCAATTGTCTTAAAAGTGTTAAATATTTTAATTACTAAACATGCATTTGCAGATGTGGAATGTTTATTGATATTCTCTACCCAGTTACTATATCATATCAATACTATTATGCCTGCTTCGGAAAGTCCTAGAGGAAGATGATTTGCAATTTCAACTAGGCTATATCTTGATTAAACAAAACCACCTACATGGCTTGCACCACTTTTAGCTGAACCAATCTTTCATATAATATTTTCCAAAGGTACTATACGTGTTATCGACCAATTTTCCACTTTTGAGAGGTTTTTTAGTGCTGGTAGCTGAGGAATAACTTTCATATTGTTCCAAAAGGCTTGAGACAAACAGTTTTGCTTATAAAAAACCTCAAGTAATTAATATATGAAAAATTATACAGTCACTAAAAATCATGAAATAATTTATTTTTGTAAAAAAATACAACCGACTTCAAACGATCTAAAAAGAATGAAATAATTTCAATAAAGTAAACTTTTGAATTAGGCAAGCTCACGTATTTCAAGTCGGCGCGGCTCAAACTGCAAATATGATTGAAATTAAATATTGTGTGTGTATTTTGAAAATCAATAAATTGTAGCTGGATAACATAAATATATAAAAAAACATACTGAACTGTTTTGTTTATATATTAAAGGAAATATTTTTCTTGTATTTTATGTTTACTTCAGAATAAATGCATTATGAAAATAACACACACAATTGTTCTATATGAATAGGAAAATAATTTAGTTTGATATTATGATAGGGAAAAGAAGCTAGTTTGGTATTAAAACGTTACTTTTCCATGTTAGAAACATTAAAATGCGTTATAATCTTTTTAAAGATGCTCGTCAATACCACTATAATGCCGATCTCTGATTACGGTAATAAAATAACACTTAACGCATAACTATGAAAAATGCATGCAGATTAACAACTTTAGTTATAGATAGTCGCCTGCAAGAGGGGCTCTAAAAAGAATGAAATAATTTCAATAAAGTAAACTTTTGAATTAGGCAAGCTCACGTATTTTAAGTCTGCGCGGCTCTATGATGATTTTTGATACAAAATTGAAAGAGGGTGTCCATATGGACACCCATGATGATGGTGGAATCATATGGACACCCTCTTTCAATTTTGAATCAAAAATCATCATAGAGCCGCGCAGACTTAAAATATGTGAGCTTGCCTAATTCAAAAGTTTACTTAGTTGAAATTATTTCATTCTTTTTAGAGCGTTTGAAGTCGGTTGTATTTTTTTACAAAAATAAATTATCAAACAAACATTTTACGTATTTAAGTTTTCTTTCTATCTCTTACCGTAAAAATTGCAGTAGAAAAACATAATCTTCTATGGTAAAATTATAACTAGTTGTCTAATAAAACACATTGCATTTGCTCAACGATGTAGTAGGATTAATTACAAATTGATCAACTACTTTTAATTGTGTCAGTTCATCTTGGACCATTCATCCTGTCCCTTTGTCATTGGTAACTGAGAGTAACTGGAAAACTTCCTAATTTAATCATTTACAGCTATTATGATTTCAATAATCTCGTTTAAGTGACTAATTGAATGATATACGGTTTAACGAAAAATAAATAGTGTTTGTCAAATGACTTAGAATAGGCTATATGAGTTTCTGTTAGGAAATGTAAATTAATTAAAAGTGTTAATCTATTTAGATTATTTTATTTAAAAATCTAAAGATCAACTGTTGTATGAAACATTTGTACATATTCATAAACAGGCTGTTATTGCCGTAATGTCTTATTTGAACCGTTTACCTATCTATAATATTAAAACGAAACATTTTTTTTTTTATTTCACGATTCTGAATCAACCACTCGACGGATTTTCATGATTTTTGTGTTGAAAGAAATATAATTTTGAGAACTAGGGAATGTCGAAGCCATAATTTTAATTTAGGGTCCCAGTTTTTTAGAAATTACGTTTTAATTTTTAAAAAGTCTAGCAGCCGACGCTAAGATTCAAAACTAGCTTTTGGCATAAAATAATTTGCTTAACATAACAGCTGTAAACATTCAGCTTTTGTGTCACAAATTCAGCATTTGGATAAAAATGTAAAGACATACTTAGGGTTGACTTATTTATACTATGTGTAATGCTAATCATTGATACGTTCAATTCTTCTGTAAGCGGATGACAGATTAATTAATACATTACTAGGATGTTCAAATTATTTTTTAAAGCAATCTTTGTAATCTTCGATTTGGTTTAGAGCAATATAATTTGTTTTAACTAACAGCTGGTTAAATATTAACTATGGAACTACGAGGTTATTTTATTTACTCTTATTTTGTCATTGATTATAGGAAATAAGTAAGATTAGTAGAGATAATTAGACCACAGTTTAAAATAGTTTAGACCAAAATTAATTAAAACACAGTACAACTCGAGGCTCTGTACACGAGTCTTATTAAAAAAGGATAAATGCAAATTATTTTACTGCTCCACTTTTCAAGGAAAGAATAGAAAAATAACAATGTTTACATGTTTTAATTCTTCATTGTAGCTTTTTGTTTACAATTAATGTTTGTCTGCTTTAACTTTGTTTAGATTAGGCCCGGAAATATTGATGTCATAAAAAGATCAAGAATAATCAGGAATCACGATTTTAAATTACCACCACAACCTCAGCCGGGTTTTATACAAGATTAACAGATGGATGACATAGATTGAACACAACGTCAACATTGACCTAGGATACTGCAATTAGACAAACCATCCTTTTATGAAATCGTGTTCAGTTGTGGTTACGTTTGGGGGTGCCTATATCAGCGGCCCAAACGTGAAAATATCACTTTTATTTCAATAATGAATATGTTGTAGTTTAAATTAACTAATATGGGAAATGACTATGTTCATTTATTCAATGAGGGTGGGTAATTATCAAGGATAGAACTAATAACGGTATGGATGATAAACATTGACAATTACGTCATTAGTATTACTAGCATGTTTACTTTTTATATTCCTGCTACATGTGACCAGTTCTTTTTTTTCAAATGAATGTTATTCGAACCAAACAGCTGTTTCAAAACAAACTGTTATTGTTTTTACTTTTCTTTGTTTACACTTATTTATTTAGCAATTAATGCAGTGAAATTTATATAAAGGATAGGTGTGACGATTAGTTTTGACGTTAGGACACCAAAGTTAAATTATGTGTACTGTGAATTTTATTGGATATTATAGGTCGTTTCTATTCAGACCTACTGGAAATTGTGTATAGTAGTTGTATTGTGGTGATAATAATTATGGAAGAGGCAGGTATGCTATGGAAGGTGGTATCGTATAGGTCTATACACTTCTCAATTGACTATTACTCTCTCGACCGTAGGCTACTTATAATCAGTGTGCGTCTGTGCGAATCGGCTGCAAATCTCACTCAAACGCTTTTCACATCGTAAAAATTGCAGAATTGCTGTTTTATTGTAAAATAATCGGATTTAAAATTTATATCGTATTAGGCCTATGATGGAATAAAAACATATTTGGTCACACATTGTTTACAAGATGATCTTTCACATTAAAACTGCAAGAAACTTTGTCTTTATAAGTGTAAACTAGCTGATCTGAATTGTACCGTACACGGTTTTAACTGACTACTGAATTCCCGTACGTAGGACGGGCTAACACCTCGTTAACTTTTACACTTATTGTAATAATCATGTGATTGCGTTTACCAAAGTTTGTTTAGTGCCTAAGCTAAGTTAGACAATAAACAACAATGAATTTTTAAATTTTAGCTAATAATCTAGCTCATAGAATACTTTTTCGATTCTCATTTTTTACTATGTTATAATTGATGATTTATGTCTCATGGCACACTCTCTTATATGTCGCTCTAAACACAGATTGTTTAAATTCCTCTTAACGCTGATGTTTTGACACTAAATACACAATTTAAGCTAGTCGGACGGCAATAACCCATTAAATTTAGTAAATAAATTAGCTTTGATGGACGAAGCAACCACCCCCTTCACACATTACAATGTAATTACTAACGTTGATTGTTTCAACTCTTATAATTTAAACCAAACTACTGTAATGCTATATATGATTTTAAAACATTACACCAAAACATAAGAAGTTATGGTAAAACCATTGACGAATTTCTAGTTTTATTACAAGGTATTAAATGTAGATTTAATTGTATTATTCTAACGGAAGCATGGTTGAATCATCAGGGTGATCTTATGCATGGTTATAATACTTTCAAAACCTATAACAATCTGAATCAAAGTGACGGTATCGTTGTCTACATCGATGACTCGTTATCAGTGTCCTGCAATCAGCTGCTGCTCGCTGGCGTGGCTACGAGCTTGTCCTTGACCTTCGACTGGGCCGGAGCTACATGTAACCTGCTTTGTGTATACCGTAGTCCAAATACATTTTTACAGATTTTTTAACGACAACTTGAAATAATTTTTAGAACATAACACAATAAGTTCTTAGATAAATGTCTACGCAGGGGATTTGAATTACGATATTATTCAAACTAATTTTAACTCACAAGAAGAGCGGTACCTCGATATCCTGTCCGACTTAGGATTCATTGCTTGCATTGATAAAGTAACACGTCCTGCTAGTAAGACATGCATTGACCATTTTTTCATAACTTTGCCACCATCTTTCACAGCTTCCTCGGCTGTGTTGGAGACAGAAATAACAGATCATTTTACAACCTATCTGGAATTGCAAAAGCACCAGGTCGAAAAATATAGAAATAAAAAAATGTACTTCAAAGACAATCAATTGGCAAAGCATTGGCGTGTAACTAAATTCATCCAATTGGAACAATAGGAATTAAATTTGGTAGACGTGGACGAAGTTTCAGAAATGTTTAATAAGATTATAGGGCAAATTTTAGATAAATATACAATTATTGAAAATAAATCAGCCAAAGCCTCTAAAAAACCATGGATAACTAAAAATGGGCTCCTAAAGTCAATACCGGTACGCTATCGAGATAAGTTAAGTAAGCAGCTCCGACATCATCCTTTCAACACGCATTGCGGACAAGGTTTACTAGATACCGGAACATATTAATATCATTGATAAAGAAAGCTAAATACAGGTTATATAACACTAAAATTGATGAAGCTAACGGTGACTCAAGAAAGTTCTGGAACATTGTGAATGAGGTCGCGGGCCGCCCAAGTAGAAAGGAAAATTTCCCAGTTGAGGGTTTCTGCGCGCACGGTGACTCTGCTACACCTGTTTTGTGTGACCTGACGCAATAAAAATTTTCAGCAATAATTTCAATAACTACTTTGCCTCAGTTGGCGCGCAACTTGCGAGTACAATTAAGACGGACGGGCCAGCCGAGGTCGTGACGCCATTTACGCCACAGATAAGGTTAAGGTAATAGCTACTTCCCTATGGGGAAATTCGCTAATATATACAAAATTCCTTATCCTGCATGCCATAAGCTATTTACATTTGGTTAACATTTTACATTTTGTTTGGAAATTCACTCATTATGCTCATGTAAAAATCTTTACCTCTTATTCTTATTACCTCCATAAACTCCCGTTCACATTCACGTATTCCAAATGTGTTGGTTCGCGGACTCATTCGTTGTAGGTTTTCACGACACGTTTGTACAAATTTCATCAAGATCGGATTATTTTTGCCATGAGACCATGAGAGATCTTTTCGCATATGGTAATAGCGTATTACCTATATGGAACAGTCACCAAAATGTTTTTTACAATATCTTTTAAAGAAACCACATTGAGAACTCAGAGCAGCCATTTTGGCAAAGGGTATGGTATGGTAAAATGGAAAACTCTATTAAATTCATTTACATAGCTAATGTGTTTATCAAAATATATCCATTGATATTTAGTGGTATTTCTCATGGCTAAGTAGTTTATTTAATAATAATTAGTGAATCCGTTTGCTCAGAACAGTCTTCAATTTATCAAAGCTTGCCTCCTTGTATTACAAATCAAAATAAAATCAAATCAAATATAATTTAATCCATGAAAATTAAATGGTTACAGAAATTACAATAATTCTTAAAAATAATGGAAGATCCCCACATAGGCAAAGCCTGTGCGTGAGGAACGAGTACATCAGTCCATCCATATTCTATAGTCGAAACATTGTTATATAGACAAGTTGCATTTACAAAAGGAGGAGAAAAATAATTTTACCAGGAAGCCACAGCGGATAACGTTAACACTATGAAAAATAACTAGCAAATTTAAATAAAAATAAAAATAAAATTAAGAAAGTGCAAGGAAGTATAGAGCTGGCAAAATCGGAAAAAGGGAACATATGCTACAAGCTAAAATAGTACGATTTTATTAATGCTACAAGTTTCACAACTCCATTAACGCTCTATTATAAATACTCGAATAAATTATAGATTTGATTGGTTTAACCCATAATAAGCCTAACAAATATGCATGAAACATTTAGCTTCATTAAAAAATGTTTTAGAAATATAAGAGATTACGTTGGATTAGAACGTTAACCAGAAACGTTTACCAATTCTTGGACATGAAAGTACATACAGTAGTTGTACAAATCCATCCCTGATGTTAGGCCCCATTTGATATGGATCCATATATGTTCATTGCAGCAAGTGTTGCAAAAGTTGTAATACTGGTTAAGCGCATTTTGCTGCATAGTACAGTACAGTATTACATTTTGTGTTTTGTGTAACAACAAATTTTTTTCTTTCTACCACCTAGACTACTGCATAGTTTTACCATGTTTGACAGAAAATGACCCGCCAGTAATTTATATACATGTCAACGATAAAATGGTTTAAATTTATAAATACGTATGTTAAGCCTATATTGACTATAATATTGTGGTATAATTACCTTTTATATTGCCCAAATAAACAACAAAATAATAAAATACATGCATATGTTATTTCGTGCAATATGGGGTCACCACATTTGATATATAGTTGTTAAAACGACGGATAGTTACTGGAAAATGTGGATTCCACTATAAACGGTGGGTCCCATAGTTGCCATTGGCTGTATGGGCTATTAATCAACAGCTGTCTCTTTAGGAACTGTTGTGAGAACAGTTTATTCCATAACACCTGTTAAATTCTGTTAATTATAATCATATGTTTTTCGTTATTCTATGTTTTGAAAAAAGGCAGATAAAGTGAGTTAGTTACATGATATCCTATACTCTAATACGAGCAAAGTTTGCTTGTATGTATGTATGTATGTATGTATGTATGCTTGCACCAAGATCTCGAAAACGGCTCCGACGATTTTCTTCAAATGTTGTATAAAGTTTATTTCTGGCCTAAAAACGAGTTTACTGCAATTAGAACTGCCAACAAAAATCTAATTACTTAGAAAAATGAAACTGAAAATCAATTTTTTTTAACATTAGTCTTATGGGTTGCTAGGTAACCATGTTGGCTGAATTAAATAACAAGGAAAAAGTAAACAAAAGACTTTTAATTTGTCTATCCACAGTATACTAGCAAAACAAAATACAGTACAAAAGGAAAAAAGATCAGTTGTTACTATTGAGCAAAGATTATTCAGAAGATTACTCTATTCTATAGTCAAGGGTAGCAGTGTGGAGTGTGGGATCTGTTTATGACGATTAGATTACGGTATCTGCAATCCTTAAATGCTATGGAAAGGGAGGAAAACAGGTCCACGACATAGGAAGTGGTGAAGGAAGTAGTAAAGGCGAGCAGTCTGGAGTGTGGGAACTGTTTATGACGATTAAATTAAGGTATCTGCAATCCTAAAATGTAATGGGAAGTGAGGAAAACAGGTCCATGACTTAGGAAATGGGGAAGGAAGTTGTAAGGCTAGCAGTGCAGAGTGTGAGTACCGTCTGTGGCATTTATGTATCTGCAATTCTAAAATAGTATAAGGAAGGAGGGCAAACAGGTCTAAAACATAGGGAATGGTGAAGGAAGTAGTAATAACTGTTTGATCTAATCTTAATAACGATTAGATCAAGTTATCTACAATCCTAAAATGCTATGAGAAGGGAGGGAATCAGGTCCGCGACGTAGGAAGTGGTGAAGGAAGTAGTAAAGGCGAGCAGTCTGGAGTGTGGAAACTGTTTATGACAATTAGATTAAGGAATCTACAATCCTAAAATGCTATGAGAATGGAGGGAAACAAGTCTGCGACGTAGGAAGAGGTGAAGGAAGTAGTAAAGGCAAGCAGCCCGGAGTGTTGAAACTGTTAATGACGATTAGATTAGGGTATCTGCAATCCTAAAATGCCGTTGGAAGGGAGAGAAACAGGTCTGCGACGTAGGAATAGGTGAAGGAAGTAGTAAAGGCAAGCAGCCCGGAGTGTTGGAACTGTTAATGACGATTAGATTAGGGTATCTGCAATCCTAAAATGCCGTTGGAAGGGAGAGAAATAGGTCCGCGACGTAGGAAGTGGTGAAGGAAGTATTAAAGGTGAGCAGTCTGGAGTCTGGGAACTGTTTATGGGAATTACATTAAGGTATCTACAATCCTAAAATGCTACGAGAAGGGGGGAAAACAGGTCCATGACGTAGGAAATGGTGTAGGAAGTAGTAATGCTAGCAGTGCAGAGTGTGGGAACTGTCTGTGGCATTTATGTATCTTTAATTCTAAAATGGTATAGGGAAAGAGGGCAAACAGGTCCACGACGTAGGGAGTGGTGAAGTAAGTAGTGAAGGTGAGCAGTGTGGAGATTGGGAGTGGATTAATGTATCTGCAATACTTTTCAGAGTAAACTAATAATTTTCCCCGAGCAAAGCTCGGTCCCCAGGTACTGACTATTTATTTTTCCAAGATCTTTCACTGGGGAGATTCTTGGTCAAGTCATTTACTTATATTATACCTTTTACTAATTGTTCACAGTAGTACTGAACAGATTGTAAAATAAAATAAAGTTAAAAAAAGAGTTTAAGTTATGACATAAAACAGTGCATCCACTTAATTCTTAGTAAAATATGGAGGTACAGGAACAAGTCGGCATTTTAGTCATTGACAATACTACGAGATCGCGCCACTTCCTACACTCATATTTGGGTTAAATTAAAATACGCACAGTGACTTCCTCGTCTTAAATAATTGATCATCGATAATAGATAATTAAAGTTAGAATGTGCTTCAGCTTCACTGACCACTAAATGTGTATAGTTTTTTTTAAACTTCTATCTTTACAAGTATAGTTAGTTAATCTTCCCCATAATTTGAGCCGGACTTCCAATTATAATCAAAACAGTTAGCGTTTTGTCATCGCATTGGCCGGGCTCGAACGGGAAATTTCGTTCCAACATACTGACTACATCACTGCATTTACCTAGCAGTGTAGCCATGCTGCGGGAGGAAAGTTGAAATCAGGGGCGTAGTCTCGCTGAATTGAATTTAAAATCATTATTTAGCCTTAGCCAATCCATTACCGTCATCGTCCTACCGTCATTATAATCATCGTACCAAAGCTTACAAAAAAGGTTTCCACTCATTGACGGTGCTTCAAGGACAGTTGTGTAAAGTGCAAAGTAAAAAAATCACAACTGCAGTGGGTGATCGTGGATGCTGCTGCGATCTTGGAAGATCTTTCTGATTTCGCTGTGGTCGTAGCTAAACTCGCTTTTCCAATGTGTCACTTTGGTTTCTACTTACGGTACTTACATTTCGACAACGATATCGGTACTTTTCCTACTGAAGAAGTAAAACTACAAACGTCCAAAACCCCAGATTTGTGCGTTTTTTGTCACATTTCCTCCGAATATTTGCTAGATATATGTACCGATTATCGTCTAGAGATTACATAATCTTTTAAATAAGAAACCTTTGTTTGGATAAAGGTGGTTTCTTCAAACTGTCATTAATATGTTAACATTAAAAGTTGCTTACAAATAATGCTATTAATGGGAAATAACTTTGATTTTCGAAAACTAAAAAAAAAATTGATATTAATAACTTTGGTACTGCACCACATTAAGTGAACAGAGTGAGCAAACCATAGTGAGTTAAAAATTTACATTGTTAACGTTACATGTTACATGTTTTGTGGCCTGTGTATTTATTTATTTACCAACGGATTAACACCTATAATACAGTTTGATTAGAAGGACAGTTTGAATTGGTTGTAAGTACTAGCCTATAGTTCTTTTCTTAAATGTAAACGTTGGTTTTTGTACTGCTACTTTTCCTTAGAACCGGTGGTAGCATTAAGAATCATTTTTACGTACAAACACATCACTATTTACAACTATAGTTATCGTTTGTGCTGCACCTTATTATATTTTGTTATTAAATTTAATTGATGTCTTACTGTATAATTTTTGCATTTTCTGTCTGTACCCCAAAATGTTAGTTTATGCTATGAAAATGATAAAACATTAGAGAAAGATTTGTTTTAGCAAACCATCATGAATTTAACGTATCAATGTTTTGTGGACTGTGTATTTATTTACTTATTTATATATTTGCCAACGGATTTACACACCAATTTTACAGTTTGATTAGGCCTAAAGACGATTATCATAAAATTTGATGACACTATCAAAAATTTCAAATAATTATTTTGTTTGTAATTTGCTTTGGTTAAAGCGTAGCAAATCCCCTAATTCAATTTTGTATTTGTGTGTGTGTCTATTGGTAACGCATTAATGTCCTTATTTCTCAGTGTTTCGTGGAAAAGACAAGAAAATTTCAACCCGAATAAAGTGAGTCGGTGGCTCAGTCGGTAGCGTCGCGGACTTCGGGCCCAAGGCAGCGATGTCGTAGGTTCGGGTTCTGATCCTGGTCACTGCCACTAAAATTTATCAGTACAGTCCACCTTTGTACTGTACCACCTTGCTTTGCTGTAAACGTTCCAAGCACGGGCGGTTAGTCTATGTTGACGAGCAAATGCAAGGTTAAAAGAGGCCGCCAACCTCTTTTTAAAAAGTAAAGTAAAGTGTGCAGTAGTGAGGTTGAGGTAGTATTTTAACTACTTTTAACCAGTGTCAAAAGTAACTTTCAATTACAGGCCTACCTTAGGGCTATGCCTCATAGATCTATAAAGCAATTCCTTTTGTCATTAGATATGGACTAACACGATCGCGTGACATTTAATTGCGAAGCATTCGTTTTGGCTTTGAAACTGTCAGATATTGTATTTGCGAAGGTTTAAAGGTATTCCTATACAGTAATAGTTTTGCCAGCATATCTGGAAAAATGCACACTAAATATGCAAACCAACTCCTGTTCTGAATATAAGGTTTCAAAGATTCCCGTACGTATAACGGGCAAACAGCTAGTTTATAATATTTAGTAAGATTATTTATATCATTTGCTTATTGTTAAACTTGAACAGATTGTAAATTAAATAAAGTAAAAAACTGCATATGGGCCATAATATGGTTTGCCGTGCTGGTGACGAAATAACAACGAAATATAAACAAAAAATCAAAACAAATGGAAGAAATTCCAATCGCATGTTTTATTTACAGTGCGGGTGGAAATATAGAACTCTGTACCTTATAGATTATTTTGGCCACTGAACGACCTCTCTCGTATATGGTATACATTATATGGTAGGATAGTTGTAAAGTTGAATTAACGTAACACCATCGACTATTTAACACTTAAGTTTTACTCAAATTATATTCATATATTACGCGTTTTTCACAAAGGCCATTCAACTTATAGTTCTTGGACCAGAAGAAAATTAGAAAGAAGCTCTCTGTTTACGTACGCCTGTATGCGGAGTCTGTGACTTACCCAAAATTCCCTGATAAAGGCCTTATTCAACCAAAAGGCCTTCAATTTTAATAAGGATAGGTACTAATTTTAATATTAGTTCATCTATGGCTATAGCATAGACTAAACAACACAAGGCTATAGTTCGCTGACGCAGAATTTCCAGACATGTGTATAAGCTTGGTGTGTATTTGGCGAGAAGCAATTTAGGTTCTATGTATTTTTCATGCAATGTATAATCAACCTTGACAATGTTTGTTATTTAACAAATAAACAAAGTTTTACCGCGTTAGATAATTTAAATACCGTACTTAAAGATTAAAAGTATGCAAACATTAGTATTAACGGGTACCCCAAAAAGGGCTGTCGGTGCAATAGTAGGTACTAATCCCTGACCATAGGTGCAATCGGGCAACTACAGGAGGAATAGTACACTTACTATATATTGTTAAATGAAAGCAATACAGATTACGTTAACTGCGTGTTTTATTGATTTGGCGAATAAACCCATCCTGACCTTTTTATTGACACAATTCTTTATATGGAGCTTTAATTATATGTTGTAATTGATAATTGATAATAATAATTTTATTGCTGTATTTTAAATGTACAATTATTAAGGGGTTTCGAAATTATATCACTCTTCTTTTCAGTTGGACAAAATATTTCATATTGTAGGGTGTAATATTAAATTTGTTCTTCACTGAAGTAGAGTTATTATTTCGACGCCACCATATGTGAGTATTTTAAGTAAAAGATGAGGGAACAAATATATAATAAAATTCTCGTGTCACAGTGTTTGTCTGCAAACTCCTCCGGAACGACTTCACCGATCGTTATGAAATTTGGTGTGTAAATTCTGTAGGTAGGCCTATGCGAATAGGAAGTAAACTATTTCCCGTTTCGAAATTCTTAAAAGGGCTCCGCCCCAGTGGCTCTGGAGTTTCCCATGTTAACCTTATGAGAAATGGAATTAATGAATCTTAACAGCTGTTTCAATTAAATAGCATTAAAGTTACAAGGATTACCAACAGGGTGCAGCACTATTATTTCTCGGAGTTTGGGCTCTACAGAGCATTTGGATGTCAAGTTAAATCACATGTTTTTATTATTTGTAATTTAATATTTATAAACAAAACAAATACATCTGTTATTATATTGCTAAGAAGTTATTATTCAGGTTTTGTAATGTAGTTAGAGGTTAGGTTTTGAAATGTATGGTTAAGTATTTAAGTTTAATCTGTGTTTTTACAGTGAACAATGCCAGCAAGGCGAAGAGGGTCAAATTTTGGCCGTCTAACGGCTGGAGCTATACAAAGGCGAAATCTAAGAGCCCAAAGGACAGACGTCCAAATTCAACAGGAAAATGAAGTTGTGCGCGTGAACATGTCGCAATTGCGCGCATCACAGTCACAAGATGATCGCGCTGAAAGAAATGAAGAAAGACGACTACAACAAAGACAAGCGCGTCGATACGTAGTTGAAGCACGCAGAGAAAATGACATACGACGACGACAAGTGCATCGAGCTTTTATATCGCATACATTCCGTCGTCTAGCATTTGAGTATGAACCCGACGTTAAATATTTTGATCATTCCAAAGTGGCGATTGGTGATATGGGAATGAATGTGCGAATTGTAAGGCGCTTTAAATTAAAAAATGAGCCAGCCGGGATGTGTTGCGCCACAGGTAAAGTGCAACTACCAGTAATTGAATCACCACCTGAACCATTGAAAGGTTTACTTAATGGTACGCATCCTGATTCTAACATGTTCCTGAAATCAATTAGAACATTCAATTCATGTTTTCAAATGACATCGTTCGGAGCAACAGAAATAGTTAACAATAATGCTGCAAATGGTCAACAATTTAATACAACGTTCAAAATCAAAGGCCAAATTTACCACAAAGTAGGCTCATTGCTTCCTATGCCAAATGAACCACATAAATTTTTACAAATTTACTTTATGGGTGGCGAGGACACCGAAAGTGCGCAAGCCAATCGCGTGGATGCACGTTTAAAATACAATAACCTTAATTCACAATTTGCCAGACGTATTCTCGGCGAGCTGGACGATTTATTGAATGAGCACAATGAATTGTTGAAATTGTTCAAATCACACATGCACAAATTGCAAAGCGACAATCACGCAATTATCATCAATCCTGATAAAACACCACTGGAGAGCACATTCGTAGATTCAATGCACCTGTTGTTGACGACGTTGCTGGAATTATGGTTGGCGACCGTACAGCTAAGCGTGAAATTGTTATTCGCAAAAGAAATAACAATCTTGAGTTCATTGCTGATACACACCGTTCATACGACGCTCTACAATATCCACTAATGTTTTATAAGGGACAAGACGGATATTACATAGATATTAAACAAAAAGATCCCGCTACAGGAGCCGAAACAAACAAGAAAGTTAGCTCGAAGGATTTTTATGCGTATCATCTGATGATTAGACGCGATCATGACAACGTCATTCTACGGCGACGTGAACTTTGCCAACAATTCATGGTCGATATGTACGTGAAAATATAAAACGAACGACTACGATATTTACGATAACGTTGGGTAATACAATTGGACTACTTATATATAAGTTGATATTTAGGGGAACCTATAACTTAGGCGATACGAAGTTCGCCGGGTCAGCTACAATTGACTAGTCAATGACAATACATGCTCGTATCCTGCGTACAGTCGGGAAACGGTCCTTACTAGACCTAGACAATTTGAATAGTACAGTACTGAATATACATAATATACTGAATAGTACAGAAAAGTACAGTACGCCGTTGGGGAGGCTCACGCTCACATCGTTGGGTGAGCTTTTATGATATCAATGGTATTTCCGCTCGGGCATTGTATAGTGCTGGAGAGATAGACAGCAATAGAGATAAGGCTTGTTTGAGTGGTTTCGGCTTCTCTAATGTATAAAATGTAAAAATAATCAAAAATATATAATTCTGAGCAATGTACAGACTAAACTCTAATTTTATTTATGAAGATTTATTGTTTGTTTGTTTAGGCCTACCTACTTTATTACCTTTGACTCACGATATTTAATAGTGCTTTGAAATAATAAGCGCTTCTTGTAAAAATATTTAGCATTTTTTGGACCCGGCCTTATTTTTTTGTGTTTTCCACTAATGTTTCCCGAATTAAAGCTGTTACCAGTAAACATTTCTTGCGCGTATTTATTTGATCTGACTTTAGGTAGGTTTACTAAAGATTACCTTGGTGACAGATTGTTACCACTGTGACAACATGATGTGTATATTCTTCATGGTTTTTTTTAAGTTGCTTAATATATCTGGCAAAAATTATTCATCTCCCGAAGTATGATTGTGTACCTGGATTTACTGTGAGACCAGGCATCTCCTCTACTCATCTAATACGTATAATATTTCCTATTAATTGTCTCCTCCTCCTGTTTTCAATATTTCTCCTTTAAACTCCAGAAATTTTCTGTTCTTCCAGCAAAACTGATTGGCTGTTTAGATTCGTCTATAACCGCAATCAAGAATCAAGAACTTTTATTTCCACAAAATCGCATTTTGAAAATGCAGTTATATTACTGGGAAACGTCAGTACAACTTCAGCTAAAATAAAAACTAAAATAAGAGAATAGTACAAGGTTTCTTACCAATATCCTATCCTATACTCTAATATGAACAATGTTTGCTTGTATGTATGTATGCATGTATGCTTGCACCAAGATCTCAAAAACGGCTCCGACGATTTTCTTCAAATGTTGTAAATAGTTTATTACTGGTCTAAAAACGAGTTTCTGCAGTTAGAACTGCCAACAAAAATCTAACTACGTAGAAAAATGAAACTGAAAGTCACATTTTTTTAACATTAGTCTTATGGGTTGCTTAGTAACCATCTTGGCTGAATTAAATAACAAGGAAAAAGTAAACAAAACTTGTAAGTAGTCTATCCACAGTACTAGCAATTACAAAATACAGTAAAAAAGGAAAAACATCAGTTGTTACTATTAAGCAAAGATTATACTGAAGATTACTCGATACATTGTAGTCAAGGGTAGCAGTGTGGAGTGTGAGATCTGTTTATGACGATTAGATTGCGGTATCTGCAATCGTTAAATGCTATGGAAAGGGAGGGAAACAGGTCAGCGACTAGGAAGTGGTGAAGGAAATAGTAAAGGCGAGCAGTCCGGAGTGTGGGAACTGTTTATGACGATTAGATTAAGGTATCTTCAATCCTCCCCCAAATGCTATGGTAAGGGAGGGAAACAGGTCCGCGACGTAGGAAGTGGTGAAGGAAGTAGTCTAGGTGAGCAGTCCGGAGTGTGGGAACCGTTTATGACGATTATATTAAGGTATCTGCAATCCTAAAATGCTATGTAGAAAAGGTGAGCAGTGTGGAGTGTGGGAACTGGAAACAGTTTGTAGCAGTTAGAATAATGTATTTGCAATACTGAAATGCTATGAGAAGGGATTGAAACATGTCCACGACACAGGAAATGGTGAAAGAATTAGTAAAGGCTAGCAGTGCAGAGTGTCTGGGAATGGATTCATATCTGCAATACTAAGGCTGCTTTTAGAGTAACCTATGATTTTCCCCAGCGGTCTCCAACAAATATTCTTCACATTTTAAGTAATTCAATCAGCTGATTTATTTATAAGGATTCTTCTAAACAAACTGGAAGTGTGGAGAATCTTCTTTTGTAAAGTAGCTCATGAGTAATATTTATAAAATTTATTTATTATTTTCCATATTATTCTATAGACTACTAGCTGTTGTGCCCGTGCTTTGCAACGGGAAGAGGATACAGAACAGAAACATTTTAATCTTAACATCTGTTGCATATAATAGTTACACATCCCCCAACGCTTTTAGAAACAAAATTCAACGTTTAGAAACATTTAAGTTATGACTTTTAAATCTGGTAAGTAGTGGATACCACCATTTTGGTTTTTATTAATTTTAAATCTTGTGTTGGCTGATATGCGGAAAACTGACCAAATCCTCGAATAAAACTTTGACATACATTATTTACCTTCATCTCCCTTAGTTACATATATCTTTTAATTTATTATTGACATTTTCAATTTCAACTTTGAAGTTGCAAAAAAACTAATTATTAGATTAAAATGACAATTTTTAAAAATTTAACTCTTCTTTATATTAAATCACAAATCCTTCCATCTTCAGGTTCTTCTCTCACAATAAATCATTAGCAAAACTAAGTAAGCTGTTATAAACTTTAGAAATATTGCTGTGCCTTATCAATACAGTCTTTTGAAATATTAAAGAAACTATATCTATAGGTACTATAAAAAATGTTAAACAAATAATTTAGTGTTAAAGACAGCAGACAAATTAATATGATTATCAAAGCATCAAGGACTAAAAAATGTAATAGCAAATACAGTATATGTTTCATTGCATCTCTGATTCTACTCTAAAAATGTCAAAAACCAACTTAATATTATACAAACCAGTTGTTTTAATCAGTTCCATCATCCATTGCCTTTACATTTTCACACTTACCATTAAGTAAACATAGTAACAGATATTTCATAGATTTTAGAAACAAAAGAACACTGTGTACTGCAGTTTTATCATACCGGTATTTTCCTTATTGGTTTAATTTATTCAGTGTTGTTGCAAAACACTAATAATAAATGTATCAAATAAAGTAAATATGAGCTGAAAGCTATGCTAAGATGGTACTTTCCTGTTAAAGGGAACATTCATTATTATCGATGATTTTTTTCGATATATCGATATTTTTGTTTTCCGATATATCGATATTTTTGTTTTCCGATCAGATCTATTACAAATACAAATTTACAACAACAACTAACTGATCTTGTTTAGGCTAAAATAGTCTATATGGATTAAGAAATGAAACTATTCTAAGCTAACCTAACATAACCAACCAAACTTGCTGTACCATTTAAAACTTCCGTTTGGGTTTGATAATAGAAAAGGCAAGTTAAACACGGAATTTTTAAATGTTACAGCAAGTTTGGTTAGTTATGTTTGGTTATTTTTTTAGAACAGTTTCATATACTGAACAATATTTATCGCAGTTGTCAGCTGATATGTTTCAATTTGTTAATATCGATATATCGAAAAAAATCATCGATAATAATGAATGTTCCCTTTAACAGGAAAGTACCGCTAAGATAAAATAAGAGTATGTTGTATTATTAAATTCAAATTGTAAATATTTCATTTCAACCAAGTCAGTAAATGTTTAAGTAGCTAACTGTTAAACTAGCAAACTTAATTGACTGTTTACAATTGTAATATGTTCTTCTTCTCACTTTTAATTTTTGACAACGGCTGGAGTTTCATAACAATATTTGTTTCCCATGTTAATCTTATGGAGAAATACAAAACTATTGTCACAAAAAACCTGCTTGCGTATTAAATAAGTACTAGTGTCCCTGTTGCTCGAGTTCGAGGAATTGCTAAGTATTACAGGCATTATTTTAAAACGAACTTCAACCAAGTCAGCAAATATTTGTAGCAAACTGTTTTATTAGCAAACTTATTGACTGTTTACAATAACCTATGCTCTTCTTCTCACTTTTGATTTCTGACAACAGCTGGAGTTTCATAACAATTTTTGTTTCCCATGTTAATCTTATGGAGAAATAAGAAACTTTAAAGGGCTCCAGGGCCTCACTCTCTCATTATTTCCCTAAAAAGAAAGTTTCCTGCACAACTTCACGCTACGCTATTTCCAATGACACCAAAAACATGACAATCGGTTCAGTAGTTTCGGAGGAGTAATTGTCACAAAAGATCTGCTTGCGTATTAAATAAGTACTAGTGAACCTGTGCGGCTCAATGCCCCGCAAAAACATATGAATTCAGAAAACAAATTCATCGTGTTATATATTGACTCGTCAAAAATTAAATACAGTAATAATAAAGTCTTAGAAGGGAAGCAATCCAGCTATTTTCTAGCTGTATGCGTATTATATTTAGTAAATTAATAAGTGTTCAAGTTCAAGTATGTTACATGGTAGTTATTTTTTAAGATTCTTAAAAACACATTTAACAAAACATTTTATCATATCAAACCAATAGGCAGTGAATGTAGCATATACCTATGTGAGGGTCATAAAATGCTGCTTGAAGAAAACACTTTTAAAAATAAACACTAAAAAACAATATTTTTATCACAAAAGCACTTCCATAAATACTACGATTTTAGTCTTAAAGTTACCTTCAGGAATATTACCCTGGTCAGAATTTTCCGTAATGAATATGCTTATCCTACTATTAAAAGATGTAGCCTTACTTAAAACAACATATACAGTATATAGTTGTTGCTCATGACTGAAATTGGTCTGGCTAAGAACATTGCTGCTCTTTAATTAAAGTACTTTTGCTGCAAATGCCAAAGATAACAGAAATTAGCATCTTTCCATTTTAAAAGGTAACTTTGTTTCAGACGGGCAAATCTTTTATCATAGAAATCAAAATATGTCCCTACTCACTTGTTCCATGTTAGGACTTTACTTTCTACTTTACATTGTTGTTAAACGTTCTGATCACACGAAGCCTCGTGCCATTAATGAGCCCCTTTTTGATGTATTAATATCAATAAAACCACTGACTCCTTTTATTAGTATAATCTGTGTCTTGGCAATCCACTGACCTCTATATTTAAAAACTCAGTTGGATTTTCTAGATGGGTGCCTCTGCCTTCGACTGTTTTCAAGGATCCACTCTTCCCCTTGGCATACTGACAATTAATTACCTAACTTGTAAAGTTCATGTAGTAATTCATTAATACTGTTAGTATATAAAGAAAATTAGATAAAAAGTACTTGGCTTGGTGCTTTCATAACTGCAAACTCAAAATACACCCACAAGTAAAAAAGAATCAAGTTATTGGTAAAAAAAAACTATGTTCGTGTAAAAACATTATTCACATGAAGTAGATGATTTGTTTGATTTCTCGATCAGCTGTTTCAAAGATTTGTGATTTTAAATACATCAATTATTATAGTAAAGTTTTCTAAATATGGTAACTTATTCTCAACTAAATTTTACTATTCCCAGCATGAAAATAAAGTAGTGGGATCCGTTATGAGTAAAGTTTAAGGCACACAATCATTGATTGAAATGTAGTATACATTAACAGTCATAATACATAGCAATTATTATTTAGTAGACTTTGACTATTTTCAAATAACAAACATATGTTTCTGTAAATAAAAATTATCTCCCTTGTTATCCTTATGGAGAAATACGAAACTTTAAAGGGCCCCAGGGCCTCACTCTCTAATTATTTCCTTAAAAAGAACGTTTCCTGCACAACTTCACGTTACGCTCTTTCCAATGACACCAAAAACATGTCAATCGGTTCAGTAGTTTCGGAGGAGTAATTTTCACAAAAATCGTGCTTGCGTATTAAATAAGTATAGACTAGTGTACCTGTTGCTCGAATTCGAGCAATTGCCAAGTATTAAGTTACAGGCGTTATTTTAAAACAAATAGCAGCCATAATTTCTGATGACTTAAAAAAATTCGACTCCAAGATTATGGAAATACTCAAGATGTACATAACAAATCGGTATAATCAACATTTCTTGTAAATATCTGATCATTTTTCAAAAGGTGATCTTGTTTTTTAGCGTTTTCTACTACTCATAGCCGCATTAGGTTGTCCATAATAACGATTATAAATTAAAAAAAAAAACATTATTTCTATTTCTTCTTCTTGGTGGTGTTCTATGACTTTCCTATGTTTAGTATGTTTCCGTAGTTTGCAAATCGGCTCTTTCATGATTACTAAGAAATTCAGCACAGTGTTAATTCAGTTTTCTTTTTAGTATATCAAATTATCCAGCTCCCTCGCTTTTTTCCATTGTAATATTTACGCCAACCCAAATTCAAATACTATAGTAAATATTTAACTTAATCCAAGTCAGTATATATGTTTGTAGCAAACTGTTAAATTAGCAAACTTATCGACTGTTTACAATTAACATATGTTCTATTCTCAATTTTAATTTCTGACAACATCTGGAGTTTCATAACACTTTTTGTTTCCCATGTTAATCTTATGGAGAAATACAAAACTTTAAAGGGCCCCAGGGCCTCACTCTCTAATTATTTCCCTATAAAGAAAGTTTCCTGCACAACTTCACGTTACGCTCTTTCCAATGACACCAAAAACATGTCAATCGGTTCAGTAGTTTTGGTGGAGTAATTGTCACAAAAAACTTGCTTGCGTATTAAATAAGTACTAGTGGTCGTCCAGTGGTCGAAACTCGACCTAAAATATCCAATGTACAGGCTTCTCTATTTTCACCCCACGCTGTAAATAAAATATGTGATTGTAATTTCTTCCATTTGTTTTGATTTTCTGTTTATATTTTGTTGTTATTTCGTCGCCAACATAGCAACCCATAAAACCCATGTTAATTTTTTTTTATTTCAAATCCATTTTTTGTGCTTATATTTGAGCCTATTTTAATTTTTAAAGGGATTCTGCACTTCTACAGGAAAATATCTTTCTAAAGGTATGCGTAGATTTTCCCTGCGATGCACACGAGCTGAGAAAAAAGGTTTTAAAGAAACATGCTTGCCTATTAATATATAGATAGATAGATATACAGATAGATATAGATAGACTTTAAAAAATTAGGAAAATCAATCTCCTTAAAACCAAATCACCACAAATCCTTCAACCACTCAAAAGTCACAATACAATAAATCATTAATAAAAAAACACAAACATCAGCTGTTATAAACTTTAGAATATTGTTATGCCTTATCAATAGTGTTTCATCAGAATATATAAAAAAAACAACATTTAATTTCATATAATTTTATTCATTTCAGTACATCAATATAGAAATAGCAATCTATACTATATAAAGTTGGAAATGATTAATTTACCAAATATCGAAATATTAGAAGGTTTCAACTGACTTATACGATCCCCGCCCATAGATAAAACAGGCACCCTGCTAGTTAAATATCAAGATATCTCTTTTCACCCAAGACAAGGTCCATTAGTGGAAGTAGGCCTAATCATTTTAACAAACATAATAAACAGTTTTGTTTTTTACCAGGCAGAAGTACAAACAAATATTAAAAATTTAAGAAAACATCTTTATAAAAATAATAAAATTTTCTTAATTAAATAATCTAAATGAGGAAAAAAATTGAATAAAAGTATACTGGTATTCAAAATAAATATTAAACTAATCATTATAATGAATCTAAACTGATTTGTCTTCACTTCTTCAGCCTTCTCTCCCCCAACCTACATGCCTCCATCGCCATCCACCCTGTCATCAGGCCTGGAATATAACAGAACAAAAATTAATACAGTCTAACCTTGATATAACGAACCTCGATATAACGAATTCCTTGATATAACGATTTTTTTTTAATCCCCTAGAACTCTCCATAAGACACAATGTATATTTTACCTCTACATAACGAACAAACCATAACAACGACAACGATTTTGATGAAATTTGGTACAAACGTGTAAACCTACGTTTATTTGAACGAGTTCGCGATCCAGCATGATCGGACCATGGGAACGGGGGTTTACGGGGGGTTTTATGGGGTAAAAATAGGTTTTTCCCATTTTTGACCCAAAAAACATAAAATTTAGCAATTTCTTTCCAAACCATTTTGTAGAGCTTAAAAAAACAAATAATTTAGTATATTGAAGCGTTATTATGCGCCTAATGGTTACGGAGGAAATTCTAAAAAATTGTAAATTTAAAATTCCCATGTTATTCTTATGGAGAATAAGTAAACTGTTGTAGTTTGCTTGTTTGTGAACATATTTTTATCAAATTTGGAAAATGTTTTCATTTTTTACTAACTATTAACGTTTTACAAAAAAACAGTTTTACCCTCCCTGATGCAGCAAACCTAAGTACTTGTTAAACTAATTCTATTTAAATCGGGAATAAATGTTATATTTGTAAGTAGACATTTCAGTGTAAATCAAATCAGTCAAATGGAAATTCGCTTAGTCTGCAGGTTTGCTGCGATGGGGGTATTTTATTGTTGTTTTTAAATTGAAATATTTGTATATCAGCTTAGAATTAGGAAATTTAACGTCATCAAACAATGTTTATGTCGAGGGTAGGTTAAGTTAAGAGGAACTTGGTTGAAAATATACATATCATGAAACGTGAACATGACCATGAAACGCTCATAAAAAGTTATTCATTGAATAGAATGTGAAATCTACAGAAAGTGTCAAAAGTTATAATATAGATAGGTAGTAGCTACCTCTGGATTAGAAAACATCATAACTAATCTATGGGTAGTATGCCAGTACGTAGTGTGTTGTGAAATTTTAAAGCCTATTTAAATTTAATTTGAATTTCCCGCCCTTAGCGCCACCTGCGGTGGCCGAGGTCGGCAGTGCTTATCTGTCCGTTGGGTTTTAAAATCATATCATTGTACTAGTGGGGGTGCTGGCTACAAGTTTGCATGGCTCCTGTGATAATGTAAGTGTTACATTTATTTAGTTTAAGGATTTTTATATTCATGTTTAAAATGCTTTTTCAGGTGCTACAATTTAGTTGAAAAACATAATTAACCAATTTGTACAAGTCTTTATTTACTGTTAAATTTCGTTTGCCACGTGTGGTCAGTTAGCCTGTTTGAGTTTGTAATTTCTTGAATAGTAAAACATCAGAAGAGTTTTGAGAGCTATATAAATTTAAAATGAAAATTATATAACTTTAATATTAGGTTCTGGTCAAATGTAAATTTTTATTCAATTTAATGTAACTTAACTCAATGAATGATTTTTTGTATTGAATACTTTAAAAGAAATCCGAATCAATGTTTTATACCTTTTATGCTTTTCCAACAGGTCTCTTGTAATATTAATTTTATTTTAATTTAAGCTTGTGTTAATGGTTTTGCAGACGGGAGTCAAAATTTGTTCAGCTAATTCTTAACATGGCCCAGCCCACCCCTGCTGTATTGAGTAATGTACCATTTCATAGTTTTGGGTACTAATAACAATTAAGGCTAGCATATGTGTAAAGGGTTATTTTGTTTAAAAATTAATAAATTGTTGAATCGTAATTCACTGAGTCGTTATTATTCGACTCCCCTTGTTCACGGGTCAACTTGGCGACCCCCTTGGCTCTGATCTGCGAGCTAAAGGAAGTGGATCTAAATTCATAATTATATTCAATTGGCCATCCTGGAATATAATTAATTTGCGCGACTCTGCTACACTTCCTGAGCTTTAAGATAACCAAGACATTGAACGAGGTCATTTAGGCTACTCCGAGTATTTCATTTGAACTTTTATGAACTATCAAAACCCAGTGTAGTGTTGTGTGATTATTAAGTTAAGAACTATAATTACGGTTGAACTGTAATCACAATACTCATAAAGGGATGATAAAGGACATGTCGGTATAAGTATATTGTAATAAGATTTTGAGGGTATTTTATCATTACAATCTTAAACCGGTTTATTAAATAGGCTGAATTTAAATAGTTCAAGTAAACAACGGTGAAATCGAACAGCTAGGTGCTAAACAAAAAGGTTTAAATTAGCTTAAAGAATTCTAATGTGTTGATCCGAATTTTGAAACTAATAGGTAGGGTTCACTAAATCCTTCCTTTCCTCACCTTTATCAGCAATTATCCTATTATCAAGATGGCGAACTACAATGTCAATTATCTTCAAAAGGGCGAGTTGATTTATGAAATAATGTGCAGAGAGCTAGACTGTCAACATGAGGTTTTAAATAAATTAAGTGTAGATGAACTCAGAAAATCCTTGCGTAAAATCATTGGGCAGGCACCTAATTTTTCAAACATTGAAAATAAGTTGACTGTTTTGGCGGAGATTAAATATTGCCAAATAGCGTCAAGCGTATTGCAAGTGCTAATAGATCGACAGTCTGAAGAGCCTACGGCGCTGAATTTAGCTAAGATAAATGCAAAGCTAGCGCATTTAGAGCTAAGAGCAAACATGTTAAAACGAAGTATACTGTTAGAAACCGACCGCAAAACCGTTGAAGAGTTAGACAAAACCATGATTAGTCTTAGTAATAAACTGTCAGAAATCGAGAATAAAATCGCCCCGGACGAATACCAACGTTTTCAAGAAGAATTAAATAAATCGTTAATCGAGAGTGAGTCAGCCGATGAGGAAATAAACGGCGTATCAACCGGGCAGCTTATCACCTCTTCACCTAGTAATCAGCTGAGATTAGGGAACCACGACACGGCACACGTCCCACCTCAAGGTCACTGTACGCCCCCGCACCCCGCTGACTCTGTTCGTCCCGCTCCTACACCGCTGCCACCGGTCGACTTGTTCCAGAAACTAGCAAACCCATTGGAAAAAATTTTGTCAAAATTTCCAGAGAATTGTACTGGTATGGAGATAACCCCGTTACTAAACTTTCTGAGACAGACAGTAATTTTACAACAGGAATCGCGCCTACCCGAAGATCAGATATTTAGAATAATTAGCAGGTACGCTATTTCTCCGCTCATTGGAACAATAATAGAATGCCAAAACGGCGGGAAAAGTATCATACAAACACGCAGGGAAATATTAAATTCATTTATTCCAGCAGCTTTGGGAGAGCAATTAAAATATGAGTATATTCATCGTCCCCAACGCTACGATGAGAGTTTATCACTGTACTGCGAGGAAATTAAATTAAATAACCAAGTATTTATGGCAAACCTAACGGAGAAACAATTGCTTGACTCTATTAGAAATGGATTGAACCCGGACACCCGCAACAAGATAGCTGTATATAAATTCCCCGAAACAATGAATGAATTGAAACTTATTGTGGTGCAAATGAACAATTTGGTCTATAATGATTATTTGCGCAACAAAGCGTGCGCCAACGTAGTCCCTATGAGACCGGTATTAACCGCGGCCATGCCTGTTTCGCAGCCTGTTGGATTGCCTGCAAATCACGTAAATGAGCAAAATGTGTACCATCACTCAAACTTCCACAGTCGCCAACCAAGTGATGCAAAGAGATGTTTTATTTGTAACAGACCAGGCCATTTAGCCCGGCATTGCTATCGTGGTTCAAAAAACTAGTAGACGCGGGAAAATTTGCCATTAAGTCACAGCACCAGTTTAAGGTAAATTTTCCCGCCAATAAAAACATTTAACAAACCTATTGCCCAGTTAATCACAATAATGAGTTTACTAAACATAGTAAGGATTTTAAGAAGGAGTTCCGGAAAATAACAAAACAATGGAATAGTTTAAATAGGAAGAATTGTATGCCGACAAAGGGCCGAACGGTATCAAATTTGCCGTGCGTAAATGTGATTATCAATGAGAATATAACTATCCCAGCATTAATTGATAGTGGTGCTTCCTACAACATTTTAAGTTTAGAATTATTCGAGCAATTATTGAAGAGTAAACATGCAATTAGATGTAAACAAAGCATACCTAGTCATTTAATGGCGGCAAATGAAACTCCTATAAATGTAATAAATGCATGCAACTTAAGGATTAAAATTGGAAAATTTACATGGTGGGAGAAATTTTTAGTCATTGAGTCAAATCGATACAAAATAATTTTAGGAATGCCTTTTCTACAGCACAAGGGGCTTTGTATTGATTTCCAGAGTAAGACCTGTCATTTCAAATTTGATCCAGGATATTTAATTGAATTAAATGTGGACGACCAGATCGATCCAGGATTAAATGCGATAAGAATAGGATGCATAGAAATGCAAGACGAAACCAAAAAGTTTATTGCCAAATATCCATCGGTATTCACAGATCAAATCGGCGAAGCACTCGACCTTGAGATAAAGCTAGAGGTCACTGACCCCACTCCAGTTTCGATACGGCCCTATAATCAGTCCTCCGGCCATAGCTAAAATGAAGGTTATCATTGATGAATGGTTAAAACAAGGAATTATTGAACATAGCACGTCTCCTTATCAAAGTCCCGCATTTTTAACCAAGCGTGACCGTCTCGTTGTAAATTACGCTCAAGTTAACCAGCGTATAAAGAATATTTCTTATCCACTGGGTGATATTGAAAACATGTATCAGCATCTGCAAGGGGCGAATTATTTTTCTATATTCGACCTTAATAAGGCTTTTTTACAGTGCCCATTAAATGAGGAGAGTAGGGATTTAACCTCATTTGTATGTGCGGTGGGAAAGTTCCGTTTTCGCAGAGTATGTTTTGGTCTAAAGGTGGGAAGTTCCATATTGAGTAACTACATGGATAAGATATTTTATCACCTGAAATATAAGCATCTATTGATATATTGTGACGACCTTCTAATTTTTAGTAAAACCAAAGAAGAGCATCTAAGACATCTACACGAAGTCGCTGGTATTTTAGCGGCGAACAAGTTGACAGTTAACCCGGACAAAGCTAGATTCTTTTGCACTGAGATCAGTTTTTTGGGCCATCTAATTAGTCATAATTCTATAACTATAGACCCAGAGCACACTGTGGCAATCAAGAATTTCCCGGTCCCTCGCACGGTAAAGCAAGTGAGACAATTCACGGGCATGTGTGGTTATTGGCGGAAATATATTGAGAATTATGCCGATATTAGTCGACCTCTCCATGCGCTCAAACGAAAGAATACAAAATTCTTATGGACAGCAGAATGTCAAGGTGCCTATGAGACTCTTAAAGAGAAAATAGCAAATCCCCCAATATTAACTATGGCTGACTTTAACAAACCGTTCGTAGTACATACGGACGCGAGCGCCACAGGTGCCGGAGCGGCTCTCCTACAGTATAATGAGTCTGGTGATCTGATGCCGATTGCTTTCTATAGTAAATCCTTCACCGAGAACGAACTGCGTTATTCCATCTACGAGAAGGAAGCGTATACAGCGGTATTGGCTATGGAAAAATGGAACGCCTACTTATCACCTCAACCCTTCACCTTAGTGACGGACAACCAGGCGTTAAGTTACGTGTTAAACACCAAGAACAAATTAGGACGCCTTTCCAGATGGGTAGAACGACTACTAGCACTTCCATTCAACGTAGTTCATAAACCTGGGACAGAGAATGTTATAGCGGACGCCCTATCAAGACTCTACGAGCTACCAGAGGAAACTTCGGAGAGTAACACAATCAACGTATCTGGAAATAACACAGTTACTTATGGCAGTGAAAGCACACCTAACCCGGTAGAACAGCTGAATATGTTAATTAACGAGCTTAGAGAACACCCTGTACAACACCATGGAGGAGTGAACTTTATCAGCGAGATACCTATGGCTATGAAGGACCTGAAATACCATCAACGTCAAGATAAGGAATGCAAGAGGATCATGAAGAGTATAAACGACGGTACCAATCAATTAAACTACGTTATGAAGAACGAACTATTGATGTATAAAGGATCTAAGGGAGGAAACAAGATTTATTTACCCGCGAGGTTAATAAACGTTGCATATACGTTTTTTCATGATGGATTAAATGGAGGACATCTTGGAATCGCACGGACGGTGGCAAAAATCGAGCAGTATTTTTATCGGCCTGACATGGAGCGTATTATAAGGGGTAAAATTAAGGAATGTCGCACATGTATGATGTCTAAACCTGCCCAAAGAAAATATGAAGGAAAGTTAGTATCGAGACCAGTCACATCTGCTTTTGAAACATTATTTTGTGACATTTTAGGCCCACTTCCACGCACGACTCGAGGAAATAAATATATATTTGTTGTGTTAGATGCATTCACTCGATTCTCCTGGACATTCGCTTTGAAGGAAGTGAATAGCAAAGCTATAATTGATAGGTTGGAACAAATTTTTGGATTATTTTCAGTACCACGCACGTTAGTATCTGATAATGCCACTTACTTCACTTCGCAACAGTTTAAAGCCTACCTGTTCAAAAATTATGTAACACATCACCTGATTGCCCTGTACAGACCCTCAGCTAATCGTGTGGAACGACAGTTAAGAGATCTAGGCACATTGCTTAAGTGTTATTATGCCAATGAACAATCTAATTGGGATGCTGAATTGCCGTTAATACAGATGACTTTAAATACAGTGAAAAATTCGTCCACTGGTTTCAGTCCATTTTCACTCATGTTTTTCCACGAGCCCCGTAACGCCCTCTCAAACATATGGAACCTGGATGATTTATTGAGTGAGAACTTAAGTCGTGATGATAAAGTCAAAAATTTAACTCAGGCCTTACGAAATGTTAAGTCTAGCATCGCACGTAGCAACAAACGTGAGAAATATTCGGAGAAACGCATCCGACATCCTTTCAAAGTGAATTCTATAGTATTTTGGAAAACGCACTACTTAAGTAAATACCCCCGTTGCAGCAAACCTGCATACTAAGCGAATTTCCATTTACCCGGCTTGATTTCCACTAAAATATTCCCTATAAATTTTCAGATTTATTTCCTATTTAAATAACATTAATTTTAGTGATTAGTTAGGTTTGCTGCTACGGGGAAGATGTTGAGGTGTGTTTTTTCAATTGAAATATTGATAGCTTAGTATGAAATAAACCAAATTGCCAAATTTGATTAAAATATATCCATAAACAAGCAAACTAGAATAGTTTATTTATTCTCCATAGGAATAACATGGGAATTTTAAATTTACAATTTTTTAATTTTCTCCGTAGTCAATGAACATTCAAAAACACTTCAATATACTAAATTATTTGTTTTTTTAAGCTCTTCAAAATGGTCTAGAGAGAAATTTAAAAATTTAAAGTTTTTAGGGTCAAAAATGAGAAAAACCCATTTTTACCCCATAAAACCCCCATAAACCCCTGATCCCATGGTCCGATTATGCTGGTTCGCGAACTCGTTCGAATAAATGTAGGTTTACACGTTTGTACCAAATTTCATCAAAATCGGATCAATTTTGCTCGAGTTATCGCGCTAACGGACACATATATAAATATATATATATATATATATATAAATATATATATATATATGAATTTGAACGGATGGTGTTTTTGGCCTCTGGGGACCTCAAAACGAAAAAGTAAATCGGTCCCGGGTCTAGGTCTTACCATGAGACCTACGGTAATAGCTTATTCCCTATGGGAAATTCGCTAAAAGATAAACAAATTCAGTAAGAAACTAGCCCCAAGATATGACGGTCCCTGGCGCATTGTCTGGTTTGTAAGCCCCAATACAACCATAATTCAACGATGCGATAACGTCCTAGACGTGAGGAAAGTTCACATATCTGAACTCAAACTGTATGTGTAATTAGGTACAAAGCATGTGTCTCCAAATACTGTCGGACACGAAGTTTGGAAAACAATCTATTGTAAATAAACACCTTAAAATTGTAAATAGTAGATTAGGAAATGTTTAGGCTAAGAAACTGAGATCACGAAGGACAGTGTACATATTATTTGTATTAGCAAAATATAACCACTATGGATACATTAGAGTGTATAACAAAGCTGCATAGATATGTGTATTCGAGGAGTAATGAAGGAGATTATATGAAAATAAGAAATTCGGAGGAGCAGAAGGATTAATGAGCATAAAATTAGGTGCTAATATAAGGTTCAGACTGTTTATTTACGTTGGTGAACAATGATAAGGTGATAACTTAAATAACAAGGATTGGTGATAATAGCAACGCCTATTTATATGAATAGTTATAAACAAAGGCACGGCAAACTAAAGTTATTTCAGTATAAGCTACAATTTGTATAACAGTCGTTAGATCACAAATGGGACTGGATGCATTGCACGGCTGAGCGTGTAAATAGTAAACAAAGGAGTACATATTTATTTTAATGCTAAAAGGGCAACTAGGTTATTCAATTATTGACAATGTTTAGCAAAAGGTGACATTTATTAAATAGCAAGATCTAAGGCAGTTACAAAATATTTCGTTATTACATGGATTATAACATAAAAGGAGTATTTTGTTGATGAACAACAATGAAGACTGGAACTGAAGATAAACGAAGATGGAATGAAGAATAGATTGAAGAATACGATTCCCTTCCGTTATTCCTTATTCCTCTCAAAAATAAAATGTTTTTATTTAACGCATTTTAGGGTAAAGATCTGTAATGTTTGTAAATAATTTTAAATCAGACTGAACATTTCATTTACAATTTTGAATTTGTGCATAAGGTTTTACATAAGGTTTGTTTGAGAATAAACGAAACAGTTGAGAACTAGTTGACCGTGATTGTTTTGTAGGATGATTAGGGCACTGATAACGAGAAAGGATTCATACTACTGTCCGTATCTTGTTTGTTTGGAATCATAAACCTGTCTAATGAATTGCAATTCTATATTTTGTGAGTTTATTTATTTTTACTGTCCAGAATAAGAATTAGGGACAAATCATGTTTCAGTTAAGGATTTTTTAAATACGACAGACACAACTGAATATGACCTAAAATAAATAAATAGGTAAAGAAAGGTTTTAGAGTCAAGTTGACTTATTTTATGATAAATCGAATAAATTAAACTCTCGTTAATGATCGAGGATGGATGAATCAGTGAATGCTAGGGATGAAAGTTTGAATGTATGGGATTAGCAAAAGGTTAGCGCGTCTGTGGTACGAATGTTCACACTCATTATCTGTTTTTATTTAGTTTCACACATCACACTTGGTACTTACGTGGCCCGGGACACACAGGGTACTTCACATTGAACTTAGACACTTGTTATTTTTGCAACTTTATGTACACAAACATTATTATTATGCTCCATGTTGGTTTCGCCTTAAGCGCACTTTTGGGAATATACAGGAAAATGAGAGTTTAATGTCAAGTTTTGTTTGACATAGGTTTTTATACAATTTCGTGGTTCAGGATTACTAGGTCATATAAAGTTAGTTTAAAGTAAGTTTTGGGTACTAACAGCATGTATTTAGGTTAAGAAATGTAATACTTTGCTCTGAGAGGTTCTAAATGAAAATGTCTAACTTTATTTTACGATCAGTTTGCCGTATTTTTCAGAGTGAAAGTTAAGTTGTCTCATCTTGATTATTGTTGTAACCTGTCATATGTTAGACCGAGCGATTGCAGCGCTCTGTACCCTGGCGGATGGCAACGAGGAAATCTAGAAGTATTGCGATTGTTGCCCGCCAAGTAGTTGTAATTCAAACGGACGCTCCTGCGTCGGAAAACTTTGATTTCTTTGAATGAGAAAATGTATAAATTATGTTTGGTTTTATTAGATGAAAATTTGTAATGTTTAGAAGAGCTAAGTGAGTTTATTTTTTTATAGGCTTGTAAAATTTTAAAAAGCAGGGGAAAATTTTATGCCAGTACGTAGTGTGTTGTGAAATTTTAAAGCCTATTTAAATTTAATTTGAATTTCCCGCCCTTAGCGCCACCTGCGGTGGCCGAGGTCGGCAGTGCTTATCTGTCCGTTGGGTTTTAAAATCATATCATTGTACTAGTGGGGGTGCTGGCTACAAGTTTGCATGGCTCCTGTGATAATGTAAGTGTTACATTTATTTAGTTTAAGGATTTTTATATTCATGTTTAAAATGCTTTTTCAGGTGCTACAATTTAGTTGAAAAACATAATTAACCAATTTGTACAAGTCTTTATTTACTGTTAAATTTCGTTTGCCACGTGTGGTCAGTTAGCCTGTTTGAGTTTGTAATTTCTTGAATAGTAAAACATCAGAAGAGTTTTGAGAGCTATATAAATTTAAAATGAAAATTATATAACTTTAATATTAGGTTCTGGTCAAATGTAAATTTTTATTCAATTTAATGTAACTTAACTCAATGAATGATTTTTTGTATTGAACACTTTATAAGAAATCCGAATCAATGTTTTATACCTTTTATGCTTTTCCAACAGGTCTCTTGTAATATTAATTTTATTTTAATTTAAGCTTGTGTTAATGGTTTTGCAGACGGGAGTCAAAATTTGTTCAGCTAATTCTTAACATGGCCCAGCCCACCCCTGCTGTATTGAGTAATGTACCATTTCATAGTTTTGGGTACTAATAACAATTAAGGCTAGCATATGTGTAAAGGGTTATTTTGTTTAAAAATTAATAAATTGTTGAATCGTAATTCACTGAGTCGTTATTATTCGACTCCCCTTGTTCACGGGTCAACTTGGCGACCCCCTTGGCTCTGATCTGCGAGCTAAAGGAAGTGGATCTAAATTCATAATTATATTCAATTGGCCATCCTGGAATAGTAGTAATATGAAATTAAGATTTAAAAATTTGTGAAAAGGCAAATGGTGTAAACAATATTTCTCTCAAAATGGCAAAAGTATACAATTAATTATCTCCTTGAGAAAAAGTTTCAATTTTTAAGGTGTGTACCCTACTCTTAACACATGTTAATTGTTCAAAAATTTTAAAATGATTCAAGTAAATGTGGACTTTATAATTTCACTATTTTTTACACCAAAATCTTTCAATACAATTATTCACATTAGCGAAATTTTTAATAATTAATTAGGGTTAGATACAACAACAGATATACAATCTCACTTATTTCATAAAATCAATAATCAATGAACCATCAAATATAAGAATAAATAAACATGTCACATTTTATTTATTATATTCGTTACAGACAGTTATGAATCTAACCAAAAGAATAGTCCCTGCTCGTATTGATTCATTGTACTTGTTTACTGCCGATGAAATAACCAATATTTATACAATCAATATTCAAAAGTAGGCCTAAAAAGCAGATATTCTGATAATGTCTTTGAATATTAGCTTTGTATTCTACAAGCAGAAAGACAACAATTAACGTGCGGGAGACTACCTGACTGAGGGTAGAACGAAACTTGTTCGCAAACGGGACTCCTTCCCAGGAACCTCACCCCACAGCCAAAAATTTGTTTGCAAACGGGACTGTTCGCAAACGGGACGACACCATTCCCACCACCCTCCAACACTCACTCGCTTGACAGGGTGGCAAAGAAAACCGTCAAATAATTTTGTTTGTCAAACGCCCTGAATGACCTTTTTTATTTCTTAAGATAACAAATTGACCTGGTGGGCAACGTTTTATGTCAAATGATGAGGTCATCACTGAAAAAGAAGAGTATTTTGAAGGCTTTTCATGTTTGTAGGGTGCTATTTATTTGGACAGCATTTGAAGGAGGTTTTGCGAAACTTTAAGATAAGTGTATAGAGCTAAATAAAAGGAGATTATAACAAAATAAATCGAATTTATCACAAAAAATTGTGTTATTATATATTTTTCTAAGGTCTTATTGAACCACGCTCGTACTAAATACCTTATTGATGTATGAGAATTTTTCTACTTGTTTCAACTGCTTCTGTTGACAGGGCTTTTCCATTTGTCTTAAAATTATTGCTGTTTCAGTACTAACCCAATGTAAACACAATGACATATTCAAAATAATTATAATTACTGTATGGTGTAAAAAAATATAGCCTACATTTCCTAAAAAATAAAAGCAAATTTTTGGGCACCTCTCCAGTTAAAATGCTGGTTAAATACTAGTAATTCAGGAGGGTTATGCGACATAGGCTTCGGGGCAATGGACACGGCCCTGGATTTATAAGTATTAAATTTAAGTAAATGGCAAAACTTACCATAAGTTAGTTTTCTTCAATCTTAGTCTTAAACTGGCCCCATCCTCCATCTCCTCTTCCTCTGACACCTCTCCCCTGTATTCTCCAGTGTCGGAGGATATTAATTACAACACCCCCATTTTACTGGTAGGCTTCAGCTCTGTACAGAAATATTGCAAAAAAATAGTGTTATACAAATAATTTTAGTCCAACAAATAATACAAGTGTGTACACTCCTTTCTATATTTGCGATATTCAAATAGGTACACAGCTAATAGGAAAATGTTTGAGCAAATCTGGGTCAAGTTAGTACAAATATTAGAATTTGTAACAATAATTTGGTTTAGACAAAATAAATTGCTTCAAATTTTAATTCATTGTTATTTCCCAATTTGCAAAAATGCAAGCTTAGCCTAATAAGTAATTTCCAAACAACATGTTTCGAGATGTAATCCAAATAAATTTTAAGTAGGGGCCTAGATTTAAATTGTTATAAAAAACTATAAATTTGCATACAGATTATATATTATCCTCATATTCCACCAAAAACTATAGTAACTAGTGGGCGAAGTGGCACTTTGCTACACATGAGAGAAATGTTTAAACGCACGAGCCGTAGGCGAGTGTGGAAAGTATCTCGAGTGCAGCAAAGGCAGTTTGCACTTGTGTTACAAATTATATTTTTCTTACAGTTATTATAAAACATATAAATAATTAGTCTTTCAAACTCTGTTCAACACGTTTATAGGTGAGGTCATCAATTAACCGAATGATTAATCCCCTAGAACTCTCCATAAGACACAATGTATATAATTTCATCAATTATATCCTAATCCCTCAGCCGCCACCAGCTTTGGCGCGGAGTATAGGTTAAATCCAAACATTGGTGAAATGGTAAGCTGTACCAGTTGATCGTAGTCGTAATATCTTGAATGGGTAGCCAACTTATTTTCAAGTGTACGTATGTATTATACGTGTCTCATAAAACCACGCTGTTTTGTGTTGTTTGGTTGGAATACAGGAGTGCGGCAAAAAAAAGAGCGCGGTAAAAGTAAGTAAATGCAGCAATTAGCAACTTTCTGTGCTATAATAAGTGCAAGGAAGGCCACTTTGTCAGGTGACAGTTCATCTTCAGCGCTTCATTTTGCGCTTCATTTTGAAAACTGTGAATGACTGACTTAAACAACCTTTTTATTATTACTGTTATCATGTTAAAATGTGTAATTTTGCACACAGGCCGCCTAGTTATTAGTTTATAACTAATGTGATAACTGTATACACACATTTTTTTGTCCTAGGACGCTACAGGCACTAGTCCGGAATTTTAATTCGAACATTTCACACTTCAGCCTAGGTCTAGGGCTGTGGTGTTCACAAAAAAATAATAATAAAAATAATAAATAAAATCCATTGGTCATCTGGCAGGATTTGAGCCTGGTACTGAAGTTCTGCTCGCTCCCCTAGGGTAAAGAATTTAGTCAATTGTAGGCATTAGGCAGGCCTATAAAATAAGTAGAGGAGGCAATGACTTAGAGCATTGGAACGCCGATAAATATGATCAGCCATTAATATTAATCGGGGCCAATTGATGTGACGTCAATAGGCCTATGAGCGAAGACAGAATCATATTTATTAAATAAAGTTGTCACTTCCAATTGCTTGGTGTTGAAAACAATCAGCTGTAGGCTTAAGTTACTTCACCCACAGTTCGTTCCACTTGTTAATGTAATCCACTCTACCTTGACTATTCAAACATTTTGAGCGGTGATTTATTCCGTTTCAGTAATATTCATCTGCAGTGAAAAATAGTGGTCTTTGGATTCAGTACCTAAAAATCTACGCAGAGGATACGGGTCCGGTAACCGGACGTGGATTAGGCATCCGGCAGTTACTGTCATAACCTAACCTAACCAACCAAACTTGCTGATAATGAAAAAAATCTAATGAAGGTTAAATTCTGTCCATAAAATAAATTTATAAACGCAAAAAATTCAAACAAAAGATATTGTACTGTTAAGAATAAACCCACCCAAATATGGACAGTAGGCCTAGGACATAAAAATGTTCTTTCCATGATAACCCAACCTAACATAACTTAACCACCGCAAAGCGCTGTATATCTGTAGCCTCCGGATAATACTTACCAAAGTACCGATTTGAACTTTGAATTACTTAGTTAACAAACAGCCTAGAATCTATCCCAAAGGGGAAAGAATATTGACTCACCTCACTTAAGTTATGGTTAGACCAAGGAACATTATCACAGCAGTATGGTAATTGCCTCCAGGGTACACAACTCTGGTCTCTCTTTCTCTCTCATCTGCAGTGATGTCGATGGCAATGTCGTCCAGAAAAGTTAGTCCTCTTAACTTATTGGTTCAAGACAATATTTAAAACAGAGACCAATTTGGGTTCAGGTTAAATTACAGCCTTTGCTCCAGGATCATCTATAAAACTAACATTGAAGTCATCAGCAATGAATGATATAATCCAAGTCTAGTCTTACACCAAATACAAACAGCTCTAGAATATTTGACAGCACTTAAGTTTACGTCCTAGACTCATTCCAATGAATGTATTTCTTTAATAGGCCTACTTTCTTTCTTATTACTTGGCGACCATACAAAGTAGGTATTTTAAGCCAAGTATGAATGGAGATGAGTGTAGGATGAGTGGAGCGATCTTGTAGTCTTGTTAGTGACTAAGACTGACATTCCTTAGACACAGCTGTTAATTAATAGCCCAAACAGCTAATGGCAACTAAGGGACATACAGTTTATAGTGGAATCCGAAGGACATTAAGTTATTGCCTTGGTATAGGCCTATAAGTACGAATTGGTCTAATTATCAGGATAGTACTGGGGAGAGTCGTAGTAAGTACTCACTCGTGCGGACGTTAATCCACACCAGGGAGTGTCGAATCCACAGTGCATGCCTATAAATATCCACAATTCGTGACCTCCTAGTAGCTGGATTACAGGACGACGCCACCCGTCCCAGTCATATTGATTATTTCATTTGATAAACTTAGGCCTAGGCCTATATCAAGTTTGGTTAGTTAGGGTAAAACCTAACCTAACTAAAGGAATGAAATATTCAAAATACGGGTAGAGTTTGTTAGCTGGGCTATGCTAATAAGTATAGATTGAAACTATCGATTCGATTAGTAAACCCTCATGCGATTTAAGTGCAGCCAAATATTTTTACATAACTTAAACAAATTCTTAAAGTTGACACTGGGTCAGTGGGAAAAAGAGACGGGTACAGTTTCTTAACTGGGCTATGCTAATATCGATTGAAACTATCGAATTGAAAATAGCGATTGATTAATAATCGATATTTTTAAATATATTTATTATCAAATTAAACTATCTTAACCTAACCTAACCAACCAAACTTGCTGATGGTGAAAAAATCGCATGAAGGTTTACTAATCGAATCGATAGTTTCAATTGATCTTAGCATAGCCCATTTAAGAAACTGTACCCAAAGAGGCTATCCTATAGCCTAGGGATAATGCCTATTCAAACATTTGCTACAATATTGCTTGATGATCCAGAATTAGCCTACGAATAAGCTGTATCTTAGGTTCTTGTTGGTGACTTACCTAAGGACCAAAAATACCCAAGTTAGTTAGTTACCTAAGACACTAACCTAAGTTAGTGTCTGGTAGGACTAATGTTATTAAGTTATCATGTTGATTAAGTGTTTTATCCTATAAAAATTAACTTATTTCACATTATTCCTTAAAAACTATAGTTTGTAACACTCGAGTAATCTATTTTCTTGTAAACAAGGAAAGAAATAAACAAGATAAATATTTACAACATAAAAGTTCTTAACTTAGTCAATAAATGCAGATACCCGTCGGAATTCGGAATCAAATATTGCGATTGCGACTCGTCACTCTCACTCAGACTCGTGAGTTGAGGAACTGAACGATGAATTAGAACAACTCCTTTTCAAGAGTAGCTCCGAAGAACGGGTGCTTGTCGATATACTGGGACTATTTCAGTGTCGACAAAATGAAACTATTTCATTGTCGACAATATGGGATGTCGACAATTTGTGGTGTCGATCATTTGCGACGTCGGTTATTTGGGATGTCGGTTAAGTGGGAATATTCCAGTGTCGACAAACTGGGAATAATTCAGTTTCGATCAATTTCTACGGTTGTCGATATTATGGAACCCACCCGTCTGTTGCTTGTTGCTTGAGGTATTTACTCAGGGGAGGTATAGAAGAGGCTACGATGACAGCTGAGGGCTTCTTATTAGCTGAGGGAACGCCATTACCGTAACAAAACATTCGATGTCCATCGGCCTCGGTGGTCCAATGGATAGCGTGCCGGGCTGGTATACTGTAGGTCCCGGGTTCGAGTCCCGCTGGTAGCCTTAACTTTTTGTCCAAGATTTTTTTATTATCAGCAAGTTTGGTTGGTTTGGTTTGGTTATTACAGTTTAATTTTATTATTAAGTCATTATAAAATTTTAATTGAGCAATTTCTAGTTTTATTTAATAAACAGAATTATTTTTCCGATTACTAAACTTTTGTTATATTATTTCTTTATCAGCAAGTTTGGTTAGTTCGGTTAGGTTATGATAGTTTAATTTTATAATTAAAAATAGTAAAATTGAATTTGAGGCATTTATAATTTTATTTTATGAACAGAAGTATTTTTGCGATTAGTAAACCTTTATTGCCAAAGTGCTCTCTACTACAGCGCTGTTCACGGAGGAATTTTGAACTAAATGCCTCATTTGTACCTCCCCTAAGTCAGACCCGTTGCTTGATTGCATGATTGCATGCGTTTGACATAGTGTTTAGGTTAAGTTTACAGTTTGCAAGTTAATTTTAAAAACAGTTTCTTTTTTATTTAAATTGGATAAAACAACAATGACGGCCAGAGAAATGAATAAAACAAAACTCTCCAAAGGCATTTTGGAGATGAAGGTAAGACTCACCACAAGTTAACCTAAAGTTCCTTAACTTTTGCTAAAACTGAAGTGCCTAATGAACTTACTCTATTATACAATATATCACTTTCTCTGACGGCCGTGAAGTTAGCTGTCACCAGCTGTCGCCTAGCAGTTGCGGCGGCTCCCCCACTCCTTCACCCTGGCCCCAAGATAGATAGTCTGTTATTTATGAGAATAGACCACTAACCTCACCTTGCTACTGATTGATTGCACCTACTGTTATTACACATTGTACAAGTATACAGGATTGTTCTTATAAAAAAATATGTAAATTTAAAAAGTGAAGGATCTTTAGGAAAAAATGCTGTCAAAAGAACACAAATACAGTGGTTTATTATTTCATTACACTATGACCAACATTCATAATTTTCTTACCTTGGCCCTGTTTGATTGAACAAAATTGGATTACTGATTGTACTAGTGTAAATGAGTGCTTTTAATAATAAAACATAATAATTGGAATAAAGACTGCTTTTAATAATAAAACATAATAATTGGAATAAAAGTATAAGATGTTGGCGAAAATGGTGTCGAAAACTACCAAATGGTCAAATAATATTTCACATTCAAGATTTTTTTCTTACCATGACTCCGATTGATTGCACCAAATGTTATTACTGATTGTACTTGTACAGGTGATTGCTTTTAATAATAAAATATAATTATTGGAATAAAAGTGTAGGATGTTTGCGTAAAATGGTACCAAGACCACAAAAATGGTCAAATAATGTGCCACATTTACAAATTATTTTTACCATGACCTTGATTGATTGCACCAAATTTTATTACTGATTGTACAAGTATAGATGATTGATTGCTTTTAATAATAAAATATAATAATTGAAATAAAAGTGTAGGATGTTGGCGTAAAATGGCACCAAAGTCACGAAAACGGTCAAATAATGTGACACATTCACAAATTATTTTTACCATTACCCCGAATGATTGCACCAAATTTTATTACTGATTGTACAAGTATATATGGTTGCTTTTAATAATAAAATATAATAATTGAAATAAAAGTGTAGGATGTTGGCGTAAAATGGCACCAAAACCACGAAAATGGTCAAATAATGTGCCACATTTACAAATTATTTTTACCATGACCTTGATTGATTGCACCAAATTTTATTACTGATTGTACAAGTATAGATGATTGCTTTTAATAATAAAATATAATAATTGAAATAAAAGTGTAGGATGTTGGCGTAAAATGGCACCAAAGTCACGAAAACGGTCAAATAATGTGACACATTCACAAATTATTTTTACCATTACCCCGAAAGATTGCACCAAATTTTATTACTGATTGTACAAGTATATATGGTTGCTTTTAATAATAAAATATAATAATTGAAATAAAATTGTAGGATGTTAGCGTAAAATGGCACCAAAACCACGTAAATGGTTAAATAATGTTATACATTTAAGATTTTTTCTTACCATGACCCCGAATGATTGCACCAAATTTTATTACTGATTATACTAGTATATATGGTTGCTTTTAATAATAAAATATAATAATTGAAATAAAAGTGTAGGATGTTGGCGTAAAATGGCACCAAAGTCACGAAAACGGTCAAATAATGTGACACATTCACAAATTATTTTTACCATTACCCCGAATGATTGCACCAAATTTTATTACTGATTGTACAAGTATATATGGTTGCTTTTAATAATAACATATAATAATTGAAATAAAATTGTAGGATGTTGGCGTAAAATGGCACCAAAGTCATGAAAATGGTTAAATAATGTTATACATTTAAGATTTTTTCTTACCATGACCCAGATTGATTGCACCAAATTTTATATTTGATTTTACTAGTATAGATGATTACTTTTAATAATAAAATATAATAATTGAAATAAAAGTGTAGGATGTTAGCGTAAAATGGCACCGAAACCACGAAAATGGTCAAATAATGTGACACATTCACAAATTATTTTTACCATTACCCCGAATGATTGCACCAAATTTTATTATTGATTGTACTAGTATAGACGATTGCTTTTAATAATAAAATATAATAATTGAAATAAAAATGTAGGATGTTGGCGTAAAATGGCAACAAAGTCACGAAAATAGTTAAATTAAATGTTATACATTTAAGATTTTTTCTAACCATGACCCCGAATGATTGCACCAAATTTTATTACTGATTGTACAAGTATATATGGTTGCTTTTAATAATAAAATATAATAAAAGGAATAAAAGTGTAGGATGTTGGCGTAAAATGGCACCGAAACCACGAAAATGGTCAAATAATGTGACACATTCACAAATTATTTTTACCATTACCCCGAATGATTGCACAAATTTTATTACTGATTGTACAAGTATATATGGTTGCTTTTAATAATAAAATATAATAATTGAAATAAAATTGTAGGATGTTGGCGTAAAATGGCAACAAAACCACGTAAATGGTTAAATAATGTTATACATTTAAGATTTATTCTTACCATGACCCCGAATGATTGCACCAAATTTTATTACTGATTATACTAGTATATATGGTTGCTTTTAATAATAAAATATAATAATTGAAATAAAAGTGTAGGATGTTGGCGTAAAATGGCACCAAAGTCACGAAAATGGTCAAATAATGTTATACTTTTAAGATTTTTTCTTACCATGACCCAGATTGATTGCACCAAATTTTATTACTGATTATACTAGTATATATGGTTGCTTTTAATAATAAAATATAATAATTGAAATAAAAGTGTAGGATGTTGGCGTAAAATGGCACCGAAACCACGAAAATGGTCAAATAATGTGACACATTCACAAATTATTTTTACCATTACCCCGAATGATTGCACCAAATTTTATTATTGATTGTACTAGTATAGATGATTGCTTTTAATAATAAAATATAATAATTGAAATAAAAATGTAGGATGTTGGCGTAAAATGGCAACAAAGTCACGAAAATAGTTAAATTAAATGTTATACATTTAAGATTTTTTCTAACCATGACCCCGAATGATTGCACCAAATTTTATTATTGATTTTACTAGTATAGATGATTACTTTTAATAATAAAATATAATAATTGAAATAAAAGTGTAGGATGTTGGCGTAAAATGGCACCGAAACCACGAAAATGGTCAAATAATGTGACACATTCACAAATTATTTTTACCATTACCCCGAATGATTGCACCAAATTTTATTATTGATTGTACTAGTATAGACGATTGCTTTTAATAATAAAATATAATAATTGAAATAAAAATGTAGGATGTTGGCGTAAAATGGCAACAAAGTCACGAAAATAGTTAAATTAAATGTTATACATTTAAGATTTTTTCTAACCATGATCCCGAATGATTGCACCAAATTTTATTACTGATTGTACAAGTATATATGGTTGCTTTTAATAATAAAATATAATAAAAGGAATAAAAGTGTAGGATGTTGGCGTAAAATGGCACCGAAACCACGAAAATGGTCAAATAATGTGACACATTCACAAATTATTTTTACCATTACCCCGAATGATTGCACCAAATTTTATTACTGATTGTACAAGTATATATGGTTGCTTTTAATAATAAAATATAATAATTGAAATAAAATTGTAGGATGTTGGCGTAAAATGGCAACAAAACCACGTAAATGGTTAAATAATGTTATACATTTAAGATTTATTCTTACCATGACCCCGAATGATTGCACCAAAATTTTATTACTTATTATACTAGTATATATGGTTGCTTTTAATAATAAAATATAATAATTGAAATAAAAGTGTAGGATGTTGGCGTAAAATGGCACCAAAGTCACGAAAATGGTCAAATAATGTTATACTTTTAAGATTTTTTCTTACCATGACCCAGATTGATTGCACCAAATTTTATTACTGATTATACTAGTATATATGGTTGCTTTTAATAATAAAATATAATAATTGAAATAAAAGTGTAGGATGTTGGCGTAAAATGGCACCGAAACCACGAAAATGGTCAAATAATGTGACACATTCACAAATTATGTTTACCATTACCCCGAATGATTGCACCAAATTTTATTACTGATTGTACAAGTATATATGATTGCTTTTAATAATAAAATATTATAATTGAAATAAAAGTGTAGGATGTTGGCGTAAAATGGCACCAAAACCACGAAAATGGTCAAATAATGTGACACATTCACAAATTATTTTTACCATTACCCCGAATGATTGCACCAAATTGTATTACTGATTGTACAAGTATATATGGTTGCTTTTAATAATAAAATATAATAATTGAAATGAAAGTGTAGGATGTTGGCGTAAAATGGCACCAAAACTACGAAAATGGTCAAATAATGCGACACATTAAATTTACAAATTATTTTTACCATGACCTTGATTGATTGCACCAAATTTTATTACTGATTATACTTGTATAAATGATTGCTTTTAATTAAAAAATATATATAAATATATGCTGCGGGGTGGGGACCGCGTCATGTTGCATATTTTTTTAAATGCAACAGAACCCTGCATTACAGCCCAAAAGCATTTTTCAAATTACACATTTATCAATTCAGTTTCTTTAAACAAAATTATAGAGATTGGTTGAAATTCATTAATTCATTCAAATAATTTTTTGAGATTGTAATTTTGTTTAATGCTTTTGAGCTGCCCTCTGCATTATGTGCTTCTGCGGGATATTTACCAATATTTACATTTTCTTTGCTGTTATATCATTATTTCATCATCGAGTGGTGATGTTGCAGCATCTGAAACATAACTAAAGTATCTTTGATTATAATATACTATTTGTAAAAATCTAATGAAATAAGGTGTTTTTATAAGTATACACAGTTAAATTATTGTTTTCTTAATACAGTCTGTCAGAATGAATTATTATTGTATTCCGTGATACTTCGGACCATGACCAACAGGCGGCTGGTAGCCCTGCTGAACACAGGGCCGTCGATGCTCTGTCCCTGCATGGTGCATAGCCCCAAGAGCACGGAGTCCAACAGACCATGTAAATTTTGCCATGCAAATTAATTAGTTTTCAAAAAGCCAAGCACAGGATCTTATGGAACTAAACCATACCAATAACATGAATTGCTGGTTTTATTATCAGCCAGCCAAACCTATACCATTAGTAATGAAGTAAATAATTATTATGAAAACAAATAATTAACCATTGGCACTTAAAGTAATTGTGGTTAGCATACGTTCTTGCGTCCACCGTTAGGATCACTGTTTAGTTAATGTGTATACGCTCTACGTATAAAGGCGACACTGCTGGCGGTGGACGCCAGAACTTAATCTAACCACAGCACTGCTGTCGGTCTATATGTAACTCTATTTGTCTATGCCTAAGCCAAACTGTCCATCAGAAATTGGCCGACAATCTCCATCCCTCTGTCATTCCAGTGAACCATGTCTGGTCGACGGCAATGTCCGGATCCCATTACTCTACAAAATAAATTATTGTGAATTATAAGAGTATTGCTACATGTTCCAAATTTAAATTAACTATTACTCTACATTGTTATGTTACATATTTTTTAACAATTATCTACATTGTTTTGCTTTTTATATTCTTGTATTCAACTTTTTTAGAATGGAGGTGGAAAAGTGTTATGAACCCTTTCGGGTTGCGTTTTTGGTTACGAAATAACTACAAAAACAAACGATATACTCATAAGCTGTTCATAAAAATATCAGGTGTCATAATAAGATTTGCCATATATGAACTATAACAAAACATCAAACATATTTGGGCCAATAGCCTTGCACTTAAGCCCAGTCCTTGAGTGTAAAGTTATTTTCTTCACTTTAGTTCAAATAGTAAAAAGCCTATATGGAAATTGTTAAATTTCTACGTTCACATAATTTGTCATATTTTATGTATTTACAACCTACCTTTCAAACCAATCCATCATCATACTGCCATCTGGTCTGATGAATAGATGGTCCAGGTCAAGAACTTTTATTTTATCTATTAACAATAAAATTTATCTTAAATGTGCATTTCAGTACAAAAGTTCCAATTGAACGTAGGACGTTATGGTATAACGTCAAGGAATGCCACAATATACATAATAACTGACTCTGAGTGTGTTTATTATATTTACGTAAAACATCGCCATAAAACTTAGAGAAGCTGACCTTTATTGCCAACAAAGATTTCTATCACATTTTCATTGTTGTATTTTCTTCGTAGCTTTAAATTAAGGCATGTAAAATCTTCGATTGCTATACAGAATGACCTAAAGAAATTGCAATGTAAACAGAAAAATGTGTTATTGACAACGTCAATTCTTTAATTCCTATGAAATGCAGCAAAATATATCAGTACTCACTGTTTTCCAACGACAAGACATGTTGGTTCAACTTTGAACGGCTGATCCTGTATCGTTGGTTGAGTTCTCCGTTTTCAAACCTCGGTATTGGTGGTATAGTGCAAATAACCACCGTCTCCGATTTTCTCGACAGGATGTTTGCAATTTTGGTTATATTATGTTTCACTTTTCCTAATTTCCTGGACTGGAAAACATATATTGCTAAGTTTAACTTAATGCTAACGGTTAATGGTGCACTGCACCTTTTCACCTCATATCAAGGGTACGGAATACATACTGTCGGCTAAGTTTTGACTGAATTTTTTGTTTAATGTATTCAATTAAATTGACATGCACTCTTGCATTACAAAATTCTATGGTTATACTTCATAAAATTTAGAACCAACTTGGGAGATTAGTCAAACCTTAAATTGAAATTAGTAATACGAATTGAGTTGTATAAGCTGAATAATCATAAAATTTATTAATTGCTAAAGAATTTTTTAAATTACCAGCTGCTCGTTGGTTTTACTGATCTGAATTATGTCATTTGTGCCAATCAGCACGCAGACTTTTCTGCTCGTGGTGCAGCCTCGAAGTCGGCTACAAAGTGTTTTCGTGTCCTGGCCACTTTTACACAGGCCCCACTCTCCATAATTTCCTGACACTGAAATGGATATTGTTGTAACCATAACAAAATTTCGAAAGTAAAACGTACATTATTTTCTTTGTTGATAGGACTACATGGATCAATTTCAGATTGTACATTTTAAAACACGTTTAGGTGAATTAGTGGACTTCGGCTCACCATTTTTTCAATAAATGAGACTTACATTTTATATTTTACTTGGAATATTATGACTTTACTCAATCTGTAGGGAATGGCTGACCGGGTGTACCACATCCTAATTTTGAACATAGATAAAACATCCTTGAACAATTCTAAAATCACCTTCTTAAGTACTGTAATGTTATTAAGGAAACGAAGAGCCTGTTCAAACTATCAAAAGAAATTAAAGGTTGGGATCTTCTGTTAGTTTTTAATGAAACCTTATTTTAAGCTAGTGTGTTTGCTGAAGCTGAAGTACGAATTTAAATTAAATAATGTACTACAAATTAAACTTAGTAGTCCAATGATAAACGTTAGTGTTGTTTAAGTTATTTATAAAATCTGACCATTATTTCATTAGGTCTAATTATTATATTAATTTACAAAGTCAAATTAAAAATAATTAAAAATCTATTTGTTATATGCTCGTTTTTATTTTTAACTATTCAAAATAAAAATGTAGTTTTAGAGATATAATCTTAAATCAGTTCTGAATAGTCGTTTAATTAATAAATTAAATGAATAAAACCAAATCAATAACCAAATAAACATTAATAATAAAATTCCGAAATACCCCAAAGCAGCATACATGCAGTCTAAGCTAATTTCCATTTGCCTGGATTGATTTTCAATTAAATCTCAAATTTAATCTCAAATTAAATCAGGTTTAACGAGTACCTAAATCCGCTAAAATAACAACATACCTGTGCCACAACCAGAGTACTTCTTGGCAAATCTCAAAAACATGCTGTCCCCAATCAATTCGTGTTGACAAAAAACGGGACTAAACCGCTCCATAACTATTAACTATTAAATAACAATTAAGTATTAAATAAGTATTAACTATTAAAAGAACAAAGAAAAACAACAAACAACAACGAATAGCCTAACCAACAACAACGAACGACAACGAACAACCAGAAACGTATCGACAACCGAAAACTGTACAACTACTGTCTCCCCAACTAGTGTGACAGTGACAGTTCCATCGCTGAGGAAAGTCACGTGATGCGCAGATGTCTTCAGCGCCGCCGCGCCACTGCCTTCTTCGTCTTCGGCAACGGCCAACGACCATCAACATCTCGATCTCACCCTCACCACTCTCCACTCTCTGTTGAGACTGCTGTGTGTTGAACTTGAAAAGCTTGCTGTTAGAAATGGGTATCGACTTGCAAGTTTGGCGTGCAAGGATAGGACGCTTCCGAGCCCGGGGACGACTGAAGCGATCCGGTATGCTTGTCTCAGGTAAATGATCAGTTTATTTCCATAGTATGGTGTTGCTAGCTATCAGTATTTTTGTTTAACCTCAACTTTGAAACAGGCTTTCACGTTGGTTTCTAGCAAGTTTGTTTTCATTCATTCCTATTTCTATTAAGCCCTACTAGAATAATTTGTAGTAGGCTTACTGTTATTTATTAGTACGGTAGGGTACATGAAGAATAACAAATTACATTAGTGAAACTAGCGTCAATGAAATAGTTGAACTTTACCATTGACTATTTACCATTGACCATAGGTGTATTTTCCACCGTTCTAACCGTAGACAGGGAAATCGTCAAATTATTGTGTGCAAGTTATGAGAAGAAAAATGTGCGTTTTCGAGTGTAGAGATGAGAATTGCTGTAGGTACTCGTACTACAATTTTATTTGAAGGCTATTTTATATATGTTCACCACAAACACAAAGGATATTGTTCACATGTAGGGCTACAGTAATTAATATTATTAAATAAAAAAACCATAGTACATTTTTTAATATTAGCGAATTTCCCATATAGGGAATATTAGCGAATTTCTCCTATAGGGAATAAGCTATTACCGTAGTACTCATGGTAAGACCTGGACCAGGGACCGATTTACTTTTTCGTTTTGAGGTTCTTAGAGACCAAAAACACCATCCGTTCAAATGCATGTAGGCCTATACATTTATTTATTTATTCATGTGTCCGTTAGCACGATAACTCGAGCAGAAATGATCCGGTTTTGATGAAATTTGGTACAAACGTGTAAACATACGTTTATTCGAACGAGTTCGCTAACCAGCATGATCGGACCATTGAAACGGGGGTTTATGGGGCTTTTATGGGGTAAAAATGGGGTTTTCCCATTTTTGACCCAAAAAACAAAACAATTTTGCAATTTCTTTCTAAATTACTTTTTAGAGCTTAAAAAAACAAATATTTTTTTATATTGGAGCGTTATAATGCGCCTAATGGTTATGGAGAAAATTCCAAAAAATTTTAAATTTACAATTCCCATGTTATTCTTATGGAGAATAAGTAAACTGTTGTAGATAGCTTGTTTATTAACATATTTGGCCCAAATTTTGAAAATGTTTTTATTTCTTACTAACTATTAACATTTTACATAAAAACACTTTTACCCTCCCTGTTGCAGCAAACCTACGTATGTTTTAAACTGATTCTATTTAAATAGGGAATAGATGTGATATTTTTAAGGAGACATTTTAGTGTAAATCCATTCAGGGAAATGGAAATTCGCTTAGTCTGCAGGTTTGATGCGACGGGGGGATTTTTAATATTGTGACTGTGAACATGACCTAAGAGTCTAAATGCATTAGTCATTTAAAATATTTAAATAAGGGTACTATGGTTTATTTCTTATTAATACATAATATGTTTTAATAAAAAATAAACCATAGTACCATAAGTTAGTATAGTAGTATAGTTAGTAGGTTAGTATAGTACCATATTATGTGTGTGTGTGTGTGTGGATGTTTGTGTTTGTCCGTTAGCACAATAACCCGAGCAAATATTATCCGATTTTTATCAAATTTTGTACAAACGTGTAAACCCACATTTATTATAACGAGTTAGCGAACCAGCATGATTGGAGTTTTGGAACGGGGGTTTATGGACGGCTTTACACAAAGTATCAGAATTTCTTTCCAAACCATTTTGTAAAGCTTAAAAAACAAATAATTTAGTATATTGAAGCGGTATTATGCGCCTAATTGCTACGGAGAAAATAAAAAAAATCAATTTTAATCTTCAATGTAAATTAGTTATATGGAGAATAAGTCAACTTATGTAGTTTGCTTGTTTATTAACATATTTTGATAAAATTTTGAAAATACATTTATTTCTTACTTAACTATAGTATTAACATTTCACAACAAACATTTTTTTTCTTGTTGACCTTCAAAACATACAATTTTCTTATTTCTTTTCAAACCATTTTGAAGAGCTTACATACAAATACTCTAGTATCATGAAGTGTTTTTGTTAGGTTACTGTTTACGTAGAAAATCCCAAAAATTTTACATTAACATGTTATTTATAGGGAGAACATGTCAACTATTGTAGATAGCATGTTTATGGATCATATTCAAATAAAACATGGCAAATTGAATTATGTTATCCTAATCTATTAATATGAAAAAAAATATTACCCTCCCTGTAGCAGCAAGCCTAACTGATAAGTTGATTAATTTCACGTAAAAAAGGACAATTTCCAACTTAACTCAGATCAATAGAAAATTTTAAATTAATTTAAATTTCGCGGACTTTTTCACGAGATGTCACTGGCTGATAGTAATGATATAATGTTCCAGGTGACACGCTATCAGAGTCGGCCGTTTGGTACGGGTTGGTCGTCATGATGCTACTAGTGATTAGTGGGATCGAAACCAACCCAGGACCTTGTGATAAGGTAACCAATGTAGGTAACGATAGTAGTAGGAATTCACTAGATGTCAAAGCCATTACAACACGGGATTGCAACAGGATTTTTAAGATGACAAAGAAACAAAATGTAACCGAGAGGACCCCCACAATTGAACAGATCTTGACAGTTATCGAGGAGTTGAAGAAAGAAGGAAATTATAATAAACCAATGACTGATTTGGAACCGTATAAGTCCCCTCTGTTCGTAGACATCTGTAAGATATTGAAAGTGCCAAGAAATAAAAAAACTTTCAGACGGACAAAATACATATGGACTCAACACATGAAAACTGTTGTGGACGCTGACAGGAAGTTTCCGAACAATGAGAGTGAAAATCAAATGTCATGTATTGAAGGGATAGAAATCAACCAGGGTTGTAAGGCGTTCAAGGAAGGGAGGGGAAAAGTTGAAATACAAGAAAATCAAATAATAGTTGGGAAACAAGAAAACGACCAAGACAACTTTCAGCATACGAATAGGCACATAGAAACAGGCGAATCTAATAACTTACTACTGAGTGAACAGAGATACGAAGGGCAACAAACCATCGAGAATAGCATTGAATACGGAAATGATGTGGTGCCGGTGGTTGATTCAATTGGTAGTGAAGAATGTTATGTGGAAAATCAAAAGCATCGTCCGTCCCAAGGAAATTCCTATAGCAATGTAACACATGAACTTAGTCCACTGATTGACAATAGTAAAGGACCTTCAATTATGGAATTAGACCCTTTCGATGTGGAAGTAGGAACTAAAAACGAAAGTGGAAAGACGCATGAACACGAGGATGAACGCAGAACAACGATACAAAATGAAGGACAAGACAACGATCATGATATTGCATTTTGGGAGTTTTGGATTACAACGGAGGACTGGAGTAAAGTGAAAAGTAAGGAAGGGACCTATTCATGGTTTATGATCAGAGAATTGATTAAGCTCGTAGCAGCTCCAGTTTTCAAAATCTGCCTGATAAATTTTAAAACCCATAGGCGAAATTCACAAGTAAAACAAGGTGAACCTGCTATAGTCTACTACGGCCAATGCAAACATGACAGCTGCAGACAATTTAGGTTTGATTTGACACCAACAAGTGGTGGCACTAAATTGAGCATATCTGCTAACGGAAAACTGAAACACAAAGGAATGTTGTCATCACGGCTCAGTGGTTTGGAAAGAAGCGTAGCCAAACAAGTACTAACAACGAAAAAGGCTCTAGCGTATAGAAGCGAAAAAATATTAAAAGCTGACGCGAAAACAGTTCTTTCAGGAAATTTATTAGATATTAGATCACTAGACGTTTTGAGACAAGCGAGAGCAGAAGCAGCCAAGATGATGGATAAGTTCAACGACGATGGTATAGATTTGTTATTGCGCTTCAGAGAGGACAGAGATGTAGGAAGAAACGAAAGAAATATTGCGTGCAACGAGAATATCGACGACAATGACGATGAGATGATCATACAAAATGTCGGCGAACCTTTACATGCATACTTATTTAGCAAAATCCAAATAAAAACTCTTCTTGCGTGTTTAGGATCAGGTGCAAGAAGATGCGTTTTGCACATTGATAGTACAGGATCTGTTGTGAGACCTTTGAACAAAGACAAGAAAACGGTATATTACTATTCAGGATGTGTTAACATTTCAGGAAAACTGTTGCCAATACTAGATTTCATCAGTTGTAGACATGACGTAGCTTCGATAACATCTTTTTTCATGCAATTTGTACACTTTCAGAAAAAGAATTTTGTCAAAAGATCGATATTTACACATATTGTCATCGACTTCAGCACAGCACTTTTGCCGGCAGTTATATTGGCGTGGAACAGGATGTCAGTAGTCACGTATCTAACAAAAATATACAAAATGTGCACCAGGCCCGACTTCAAAATTAAGGGAATAGTAACAGTACATTTGTGTTGCAGCCATTTTATGCACATGGCTTCAGGAGATTTGGCTGGATTAGGTATGACAAAAGACGCGAAGAAGTTTTATCTGCGATGTATTGCTTCGTTAATAACTTGTAAGACATTTGAAGAATTTAAATTAAAGGTAAAAGGATTAATTGTCATTACAAAAAGCAGGAACATAAACAGGGAATTGTTAACGGCTAAATCGATGTTTGAAGGATATGAGTTGCCATTAGATATGTTAGAAAAAACAGGAAAAGACTCAACGGCAGACTTCAGTACGTTAGATAACCAACAGAGCATTTACAAATCCAGCCCGTTTTATAGAATTGGGAAAGCTATCGAAGAAGAATTTAATCACAACTTAAATGAAATGGACAATGAGATTGACAACGGTTTCGTTACAGACTCTACGAATGAATTGAACAAAAACGACCTATTCTGCGAAAAGTTTTGGAACCTCTTCTTAGTTAAATACATGACTTATGCACCTATGTGGTCAGGATTTGCCATACGACGTTCACATCAAGAGACTTGTGACATCACACGGTTCAGTAACGCCCCCGTAGAAGGCTGGTTCAAAATAGTCAAGGAGAGCATTTTATAAGGACTAACCAACCTTAAAGTCGGAAGATTCATTGAAAAACTTAAAGAAAGGATCATGTCAACATGTAAGGAAATGTATTTGAATATACCGATGGCCGCTTGCAACAAGAAAAAAAGAAATAAAACGGTTAAACGTAAATTGGCAATGGACGAAATAGACAGCAGATCTTCTATCATCAGTGGATTTGACGAAGACGTAGAAGAAAAATGGATGAAAAAGAAAATTAAAAAAACTACTTACTTCCCTAAGTGCACGAATTTGAATGTTATCAATAATGCAGTAATCGATGAAAAGAATGTAGAAAGCAAGGAAATAATGATTTTGTGTACAGATACTGAAACTACAAAACACGATACTAACATCGAAGATTCTAAGGCAGGTTCTAAGGCATGCAAAAAAGCAGGAGAAAAAACAACAGAATTTAAAATTAGGCACTATGGACCACTACGACTGGAACTGCAGTTAGAAGATTATGAATCGCTAAGAGAATGCAACTGGGTAACAGGAGCGGTAATGGACGCCGTAGCTGAAAACATGCTGCCAACACGTGCTAACTTTAAATACACTTATGTGACTTTTGATATTGGAACGAGAATAGTGAAAGGAGATAAAATTTATGACACGAGTTTCATTGAAGTTGAGAAGTTAGTAAACAGCACGTATTATCTAATGCCATATTCAACGTCCATGATTGATTCCCATTGGTGTCTGATTGCAGCAAATCTAGAAGAGAAAAAAGTTTACCATTTCGATTCTTTGCAAAACAAAATTGTTACGAATGTGAATGTCCTACAAAAAATTTTGAAACTGTTCGAGAGTATTAATTCTATAACGAAAACCGATAAGAAAATTGATCTGACAAATTGGACTGACGAATCTGATTCAATATCGTATCCTAAACAAAGGGATGACTACAATTGTGGAGTATTTGTACTCTATTACATGTTGAAAATTGTTGAAAATGGATTGATATGTAAAGCAACTATAGAAGAAACAGATATTAGTGAATTTCGGAAAAACTGCTTGGAAACATTAAGAAATCCGGAAACAGGACTTTTGAAAACTACAATGAGTAACGGCTTGATTGATTCGGTACAACACTATCTACCAGACACAAACAAATTGGATTTAAGAAGTAAGGAAGTTGTCGAAAAAATGTTTGTAGGACATATAAAAAACAAAAACATGGGAAAGTTTTTAGAACGAATATACCAAATTGATTTCGCATCCCTATCAGGCACCAACTGGTTAACATCCACGATAGTAGATTATTGCAACGCTTTGTTTGTCAAGGATGGGCAGTTTTGTTTCTCAGTGGGAGAGGCCACATTTGTACTTCAAGAAGGGAGACCAAAATATACAGCGGTTTTCAAACCAATAATGACTGATTTTAAGAGATTAAGCATGGTGTTCATACCATACAACACAACTCGCCATTTTTCTTTGTACGTTATAGACTTTAAAAACAAGAAAATCACTCACATGGACCCAATGGACAATAACAAGACAAGAAATAGAACAAAATGTGAAAAGATTAAGGAATTTCTTAGAATTAGAAACAAACTAACTACTAAAGAGACAATAAACGTAGATGAACTAAGTTACATAGATGTGAAATACCCTTTACAAAAAGATCGACATAGCTGTGGAGTATACGTCGTTTATTACGTTGAAGAACTGAGTAAAAGTAACCGTATTGTTGATATTACAGCCGACATTACCAGTATAGATTTTCGCAAGTACCTACAAGAAAAAAGTTTAAGAAAATCCTTGAATGTAGAAAATATTTGCATTGCTTGTGGAAAAGGTTATGATGCTCGTCGAAATCAGTGGTGCCAATGCAACAAATGTGGGAGATGGGTGCATTACGAGTGTATGGAATGTAAACTATCTTATGAAGTTTTGAAAAGAAGAAGTACGACATATTTATGCATATTTTGCAAACTAGAGGACGAAACACATAGCGGAAACGAATGAAAGATATAGGTTAATGTATTTGCAACATATCCAATACAACCATAACACCCAAGCGACCGGGCTGTAGTGGTGTTGATGGTGTAATAGTTTTATAATAAATCGGACAACAGCAATATGGATTCACGACGAAAGAAAGAACTGCGTATTTACACAAACATAGTCATCTTATTAATTAGTCAAATTGCAGTGTTGCAAACAAGACCACAACACCCAAGCAACCGGGCTGTAGTGGTGTTGATGGTGAAATAGTAAGATAATAAATCGGATAATAGCATAACAGATTCAATATGAAAGGAAGAACTACGTATTTATGCATATTCTGCGATCATTGAGATGACATCATCAACGACGATACATAAAATCTCTTTAGGAACAATTTAAGTGCCTTGGGCTTATCATTTGATTTCTTAATAATTTCCTATTTATTTCATGACTAATGCTACAGCTTTGGCTGGTTCAATAAAAGAAACCAGCAATTCATGATAGCCTATTGGTAGGTATGGTTTAGTTTCATATCAGGTGCTTGGCAGTACGATAGGGGGTCTGCCTCATTAAAAGTCCCCGGTGTTGTACATACTTACTTTTACAAACACATGTTATATCTTTATTTAGGTTTGATAGTTAGAACAAATTATAATCCCAAATTTTTTGAAAAGGGATTAATTCACATGGTCTGTTAAGACTCCGTGCTCTTGGGGCTATGCACCATGCAGGGACAGAGCATCGACGGCCCTGTGTTCAGCAGGGCTACCAGCCGCCTGTTGGTCATGGTCCGAAGTATCACGGAATACAATAATAATTCATTCTGACAGACTGTATTAAGAAAACAATAATTTAACTGTGTATACTTATAAAAACACCTTATTTCATTAGATTTTTACAAATAGTATATTATAATCAAAGATACTTTAGTTATGTTTCAGATGCTGCAACATCACCACTCGATGATGAAATAATGATATAACAGCAAAGAAAATGTAAATATTGGTAAATATCCCGCAGAAGCACATAATGCAGAGGGCAGCTCAAAAGCATTAAACAAAATTACAATCTCAAAAAATTATTTGAATTAATTAATGAATTTCAACCAATCTCTATAATTTTGTTTAAAAAAAATTAATTGATAAATGTGTAATTTGAAAAATGCTTTTGGGCTGTAATGCAGGGTTCTGTTGCATTTAAAAAAATATGCAACATGACGCGGTCCCCACCCCGCAGCATATATTTATATTTTTTTTTTTTTAATTCAAAGCAATCATTTATACAAGTATAATCATTAATAAAATTTGGTGCAATCAATCAAGGTCATGGTAAAAATAATTTGTAAATGTGTCGCATTATTTGACCATTTTCGTAGTTTTGGTGCCATTTTACGCCAACATCCTACACTTTTATTTCAATTATTATATTTTATTATTAAAAGCAACCATATATACTAGTATAATCAGTAATAAAATTTGGTGCAATCATTCGGGGTCATGGTAAGAATAAATCTTAAATGTATAACATTATTTAACCATTTACGTGGTTTTGTTGCCATTTTACGCCAACATCCTACAATTTTATTTCAATTATTATATTTTATTATTAAAAGCAACCATATATACTTGTACAATCAGTAATAAAATTTGGTGCAATCATTCGGGGTAATGGTAAAAATAATTTGTGAATGTGTCACATTATTTGACCATTTTCGTGGTTTCGGTGCCATTTTACGCCAACATCCTACACTTTTATTTCAATTGTTATATTTTATTATTAAAAGCAACCATATATACTTGTACAATCAGTAATAAAATTTGGTGCAATCATTCGGGGTCATGGTTAGAAAAATTTTTAAATGTATAACATTATTTAACCATTTTCGTGACTTTGTTGCCATTTTACGCCAACATCCTACACTTTTATTTCAATTATAATATTTTATTGTTAAAAGCAATCATATATACTTGTACAATCAGTAATAAAATTTGGTGCAATCATTCGGGGTCATTGTAAGAAAAAATCTTAAATGTATAACATTTCTTAACCATTTTCATTACTTTGGTGCCATTTTACGCCAACATCCTACACTTTTATTTCAATTATTATATTTTATTATTAAAAGCAACCATATATACTTGTACAATCAGTAATAAAATATGGTGCAATCAATCAAGGTCATGGTAAAAATAATTTGTGAATGTGTCACATTATTTGACCATTTTCGTGGTTTCGGTGCCATTTTACGCCAACATCCTACACTTTTATTTCAATTATTATATTTTATTATTGAAAGCAATCATCTATACTAGTACAATCAATAATAAAATTTGGTGCAATCATTCGGGGTAATGGTAAAAATAATTTGTGAATGTGTCACATTATTTGACCATTTTCGTGGTTTCGGTGCCATTTTACGCCAACATCCTACACTTTTATTTCAATTATTATATTTTATTATTAAAAGCAACCATATATACTTGTACAATCAGTAATAAAATTTGGTGCAATCATTCGGGGTCATGGTTAGAAAAAATCTTAAATGTATAACATTTAATTTAACTATTTTCGTGACTTTGTTGCCATTTTACGCCAACATCCTACATTTTTATTTCAATTATTATATTTTATTATTAAAAGCAATCGTCTATACTAGTACAATCAATAATAAAATTTGGTGCAATCATTCGGGGTAATGGTAAAAATAATTTGTGAATGTGTCACATTATTTGACCATTTTCGTGGTTTCGGTGCCATTTTACGCCAACATCCTACACTTTTATTTCAATTATTATATTTTATTATTAAAAGCAACCATATATACTTGTACAATCAGTAATAAAATTTGGTGCAATCATTCGGGGTCATGGTTAGAAAAAATCTTAAATGTATAACATTTAATTTAACTATTTTCGTGACTTTGTTGCCATTTTACGCCAACATCCTACACTTTTATTTCAATTATTATATTTTATTATTAAAAGCAACCATATATACTTGTACAATCAGTAATAAAATTTGGTGCAATCATTCGGGGTCATGGTTAGAAAAAATCTTAAATGTATAACATTTAATTTAACTATTTTCGTGACTTTGTTGCCATTTTACGCCAACATCCTACACTTTTATTTCAATTATTATATTTTATTATTAAAAGCAATCATCTATACTAGTACAATCAATAATAAAATTTGGTGCAATCATTCGGGGTAATGGTAAAAATAATTTTTGAATGTGTCACATTATTTGACCATTTTCGTGGTTTTGGTGCCATTTTACGCCAACATCCTACACTTTTATTTCAATTGTTATATTTTATTATTAAAAGCAACCATATATACTTGTACAATCAGTAATAAAATTTGGTGCAATCATTCGGGGTCATGGTTAGAAAAATTTTTAAATGTATAACATTATTTAACCATTTTCGTGACTTTGTTGCCATTTTACGCCAACATCCTACACTTTTATTTCAATTATAATATTTTATTATTAAAAGCAATCATATATACTTGTACAATCAGTAATAAAATTTGGTGCAATCATTCGGGGTCATTGTAAGAAAAAATCTTAAATGTATAACATTTCTTAACCATTTTCATTACTTTGGTGCCATTTTACGCCAACATCCTACACTTTTATTTCAATTATTATATTTTATTATTAAAAGCAACCATATATACTTGTACAATCAGTAATAAAATTTGGTGCAATCATTCGGGGTCATGGTTAGAAAAAATCTTAAATGTATAACATTTAATTTAACTATTTTCGTGACTTTGTTGCCATTTTACGCCAACATCCTACAATTTTATTTCAATTATTATATTTTATTATTAAAAGCAACCATATATACTTGTACAATCAGTAATAAAATTTGTGCAATCATTCGGGGTAATGGTAAAAATAATTTGTGAATGTGTCACATTATTTGACCATTTTCGTGGTTTCGGTGCCATTTTACGCCAACATCCTACACTTTTATTTCAATTATTATATTTTATTATTAAAAGCAACCATATATACTTGTACAATCAGTAATAAAATTTGGTGCAATCATTCGGGGTCATGGTTAGAAAAAATCTTAAATGTATAACATTTAATTTAACTATTTTCGTGACTTTGTTGCCATTTTACGCCAACATCCTACACTTTTATTTCAATTATTATATTTTATTATTAAAAGCAATCATCTATACTAGTACAATCAATAATAAAATTTGGTGCAATCATTCGGGGTAATGGTAAAAATAATTTGTGAATGTGTCACATTATTTGACCATTTTCGTGGTTTTGGTGCCATTTTACGCCAACATCCTACACTTTTATTTCAATTATAATATTTTATTATTAAAAGCAATCATATATACTTGTACAATCAGTAATAAAATTTGGTGCAATCATTCGGGGTAATGGTAAACATAATTTGTGAATGTGTCACATTATTTGACCATTTTCGTGGTTTCGGTGCCATTTTACGCCAACATCCTACACTTTTATTTCAATTATTATATTTTATTATTAAAAGCAACCATATATACTTGTACAATCAGTAATAAAATTTGGTGCAATCATTCGGGGTCATGGTTAGAAAAAATCTTAAATGTATAACATTTAATTTAACTATTTTCGTGACTTTGTTGCCATTTTACGCCAACATCCTACACTTTTATTTCAATTATTATATTTTATTATTAAAAGCAACCATATATACTTGTACAATCAGTAATAAAATTTGGTGCAATCATTCGGGGTCATGGTTAGAAAAAATCTTAAATGTATAACATTTAATTTAACTATTTTCGTGACTTTGTTGCCATTTTACGCCAACATCCTACACTTTTATTTCAATTATTATATTTTATTATTAAAAGCAATCATCTATACTAGTACAATCAATAATAAAATTTGGTGCAATCATTCGGGGTAATGGTAAAAATAATTTGTGAATGTGTCACATTATTTGACCATTTTCGTGGTTTTGGTGCCATTTTACGCCAACATCCTACACTTTTATTTCAATTATTATATTTTATTATTAAAAGCGACCATATATACTTGTACAATCAGTAATAAAATTTGGTGCAATCATTCGGGGTCATGGTTAGAAAAATTTTTAAATGTATAACATTATTTAACCATTTTCGTGACTTTGTTGCCATTTTACGCCAACATCCTACACTTTTATTTCAATTATAATATTTTATTATTAAAAGCAATCATATATACTTGTACAATCAGTAATAAAATTTGGTGCAATCATTCGGGGTCATTGTAAGAAAAAATCTTAAATGTATAACATTTCTTAACCATTTTCATTACTTTGGTGCCATTTTACGCCAACATCCTACACTTTTATTTCAATAATTATATTTTATTATTAAAAGCAACCATATTTACTTGTACAATCAGTAATAAAATATGGTGCAATCAATCAAGGTCATGGTACGAAGAATTTGTGAATTTGTCACATTATTTGACCGTTTTCGTGGTTTTCGACGCCATTTTCGCCAACATCCTGCACTTTAATTTCAATTATCATATTTTTTTATTAAAATTAATCATCTATACTAGTATAATCAGTAATAAAATTTGGTGCAATCAATCGGGGTCATGATAAGAAAAATAGTAATCTTGTCAAATTATTTTACCATTTTTCTGGTTTCAGCGCCCTTTTCACTAAGGTCCTACTCTTTTTTTCAATTTTCATACCTTATTAAGAGCAATCATGTTTCTTTATATAATCAATAATAAAATTTGGTTCAGTTTAAATAGGTCCAAGGTAAATACATATTTCTTATTGATCACATTATTGCGTAGTTTTTACCACCAGTCAAGATTACTTATATTTATGTTTTTATATTATTTTATTAATGCATTTTAATAATTACAAAGTAATTCTTATAATTAAATAGGTTATAACCCTTAAAGCTTAGAGTTTTAGAAAATATAAAGTACGGGATTCGGAGGTCTACTTGTGCAAAGCACTGACTACTTCGTAGGGGTAAACTCAAATGTCTGGTGGAGGGGGAAACTTTGGAGGGATGACAGCTGGTGATAGCTATCTTCACGGCCGTCTTTCTCTGATATTTACGCGTTGTAATTTCATGTAAAAAATCCCTACATCCAAGATTAAGCCTTTGGGTAAAGAAAAGCCAAAGTGAAAGCTAGCAATTGCAGCCTGTTTTGAGCTAGGCTAGGCCTATCCTACTAGTTGACTAGAGGGATGAGCATTAATAGTCGATGTTTTTGGCCAAGTATTGAAATATCGATGTTTTCTATGACTGAATTGTGCTGTTGCAGTACAGAGAGCAGACAAAAATCTATAAACATCAATGTTTTAGCCGGGGTAGGGATATGAATGCTTGATCCATAGAGGCAATTGTCCTCATCCAAGAAATATAACCTAAGTTAAGGGTTTTTGTCCAACTAGGCTATTAAGGTCCTAACTTACATTTTAAGTTTCATAGACTCGACCATCTAGTTTTTTTCACACAATGACACAAGGGCAATACTTTATGTCAATCAGTGTTGATGTGGAAGATATAGACTGTCTTTAGTAGGCCTATCCTTTACATTACTGGTAATAGGCTATCTAACCAAATGGAGAGTAAAATAGTAATGGCTCCTAACATTTACATGGATTTTACTGCATGAAACCACAATATCGTACATCTCTGATAATTTGTTTTGGTGTAGGCTTACACTCGAGATAGGCCTATATTTTTAGGGTTCCAGTATAGAACTAGAAATTTTAGGAAAGCGGTCCAAGACCCTCATATTTTTGTGGATATTAAAATACACACACACTTTATTCCCAAATCCAAGAATGCTAAACAATAAGCTAAGCCACACTTTATTTTGATAGCTTTAATACAGGTAAGAAACCTTTCAGTTAACTGACCAAACATAAAAGTGAAATACGTATCGTAACTTTAAGTTAACTAGGTGGCGTTCGCAGAGGCATCCACAAAATTGAGCGGAGTCATCAAGGGTTCATATTATTATTGTTTTTGTCATACTGCAGTAAAAACAGTAGTTTTTAATGCATGCGTTGCGAGTCTAAAGTAGCATTTTTAATATTTAGAGAGTAAAAATCGTTTTTAGCCACTATGGAGTAAAAACCAGCTGTTGTCAACTCAGTTGTAAATTTCGATTGTAAACGATTGCATGTATCGAAAAAATGTATCGATTCGTGCTTTGTGATCATTCTACAGTCTACAGTCTCTTCCCGTAGCATTTTAGCATTGCAGATACATTAATCCATTACCAAACTCAACACTGCTCACCTTTACTACTTCCTTCACCCCACCCTACGTCGTGGACCTGTTTCCCTCTCTTCCCATAGCATTTTAGGATTGCACATACATTAATGTAATTGCCAAAGACAGTTCCCACACTCTGCACTGTTAGCCTTACTACTTACTTCACCATTTAATACGTCATAGACCTGTTTCCTTCCTTTCTCATAGCATTTAAGTATTACAGATTAATTTATCTATCTGCCCAAACGGTTCCCCCACTCTGCACTGCCAGCCTTTACTAACTTCCTTCACCACTTCCTACGTCGTGGGGCCTGTTTCCTTCCCTTCTCATAGCATTTTAGTATTGAAGATACATTAATCTAACTGCCACAGACGGATCTCACACTATGCTGATGCTCATACTTTACTACTTCCTACGTCGTGGACCTGTATTCATCACTTTCCATAGCATTTTAGTATTTTAGATGCGTTAATCTAATTGCCACAAACATTCTCACACTCCGTACTGCTAGCCTTTACTACTTATTTCACCATTTCCCATGTCGTGGGCATGCTTCCATCCCTTTTCATGGCATTTCAGCATTGCAGATACATTAAAACAGCAACAAAAGGTTTCCAGCTCCCACACTCCACACTGCTCACCTTACTACTTCTTTCACCTCTTCCTACGTCGCGGATCTGTTTCCCTCTCTTCCCATAACATTTTAAGGTTGTAGATACCTAAATCTAATCGTCATAAACAGATCCCACACTCCAAACAACTCGCCTTCACCACTTCCTACATCGCGGACCTGTTTCCCTTCCTTTCCGTAGTATTTTAGGATTGCAGATACCTTAATCTAATCTTCATAAACAGTTCCCACACACCGGACAGCTCGCTTTGACTACTTCCTTCACCACTTCCTGCGTCACGAACCTGTTTCCCTCCCTTCCCATATCACCATAAGATTGCAAATACCTTAATCTAATGGTCAAAAAACAGATCCCGCACCCCGAAAAGCTCGCCTTTACTACTTCCTTCGCCACTTCCTACGTCGCGGACCTGTTTCTTTCCCTTCTATAGCATTTTAGAATTGCAGATACCTTAATCTAATCGTCATAAACAGTTCCCACACTCCAGACTGCTTGCCTTTACTACTTCCTTCACCACTTTCTACGTTAAGGACCTGTTTTCCTCCCTTCCCATAGAATTTTAGGAATGCAGATACCTTAATCTAATCGTCATAAACAGTTTCCACACTCCAGACTGCTTGCCTTTACTACTTCCTTCATCACTTTCTACGTCACGGACCTGTTTTCCTCCCTTCCCATAGAATTTTAGGATTTCAGATGCCTTAATATAATCGTCATAAACAGTTTCCAAACTCCAGACTGCTCGCCTTTACAACTTCCTTCACCACTTTTACGTCGCGGACCTGTTTTCCTCCCTTGCCATTTAATTTTAGTAATGCAAATACCTTAATCTAATCGTCATTAACAGTTTTCACACTCCTGACTGCTCGCCTTTACTACTTCCTTCACCACTTCCTACGTCGCGGACCTGTTTTCCTCCCTTCCCATAGAATTTTAGAAATGCAGATACCTTAATCTAATCGATTTAATCGTCATAAACAGTTTCCACATTCCAGACTGATCACCTTTACTACTTCCTTCACCACTTCATACGTCACGGACTTCAAGCTAGTGTCGTCATTTGATTATATTTATGATCCACCGTTTCTGTTCTAATATCTGTGGAATAATGCTAACAGCTATTTCTTTATCTACTGCATTTAAACGTCAACAGCTGATCATATGTCTTTGTTTATGTGTCAAATACTGCTTCCATAAGGATTACATTAAAACTTTGAGACCCAGTGGGGCAGATTCCTGAGAGACTTTTTTAACACAATATAGATGTTGGCACTCACCGATATGGTATTTATCACCATGCAAAATTTGAAAACGATCGATTCAGCCGTCTAGGAGGAGTTTGCGTATTACGAAATGCATAAGAGTCGACGTATAAGAGCTTCGCTCGCTCCGCTCAATTAGGTATGTGATTTTATTTTTCATACAGGATTCGTTACCGGTAGGCTAGTCTTAAAATCCATGAGAAATATGTTGGCTGAATTTATTCTTCAATAAGGTTAACATCTTGGGCTTTAGCCTGAATAATATTAAAAAATGTCAGGTAGGCGGATTCCATTTAGAATTCCTAAGTATTTCTATTCACTTGTAGCTTTTTGTGTGCTGTAGTTAACTTATTATGTTTTTATTTGGTAATTTCAGTTCATGAAGAGAACCAAAGACAAGGTCATAAAAGAACTTCAAGATGAGGAAGGAAGACTAATGTTTGGAAATCAAATAACAGAAGGCATGAGAGCTGGAATGTAAGTAAGCCGATGAATGTTAGACACTATTAATAATCATACTTGGTCATGAAATAAATGTGGTACTAGCCAGACTTACACTGAGTAGAGATAAGACGGAGCATTCAAACAAATAGTTTTGACTTAATATTGTGCCTGAATAGTTGACAAACTATCTTACGAAAAGTGTGGGCTTTTTAACCAATAATAGCAATTAAAACAGAACTATATAAGAAGCGAAACCGTTATATTAAAAGAAGCGACGCTACGAAGATTGCCGCTAGCGGTAGTTCACAAAGACTTGGCTGGAAACGCTAGCGCTTCCTACATGAATTTTTGTGAGCTGCCGCTGGCGGCAATCTTCGTAGCGTCGCCTATTTTAATATGGCGGTTTCGCTTCTTATAAGGTTTTGTATTCATTGATAATAGTCAGGATGGTAGCAGAGACTGTAGATTCAAGTTTTGTAAGATGTTCTTTAAACTGCAAATAATTAAAAACAATTAATTGTAAAATTGAATAATTTGTATAGCCTACCTGGAATTAAAAGATAAAATTAATAACTTTTGAACATTTTATTACATTTTAACATATCACAAACGGATCAATGTAATTTAGCATTCCAGAAACCTGTAATTGTGAATCAACTATGTCTACTACACATTTTTCTTGGGCCTTGAGCAAAAGAGAAAATAGCTTATTCCCTATATGGGACATTCGCTAAAAGGTAGTTAGGTACATTCAAGTGGTGTCTAGCACTAGTAGCTGGAGCAAAGTCCAACACCCCCCTCCCCATCATGTACTAACTTACAACGCTCACGGTGGGGGAACACACTGTGCCCTGTGCGATAGGAATTTTTGCACAGTGCTCACCGCTCGAGCTCTTCCTTGCTAGTCTCAAGTATGTTTCCGATCTCATGATGGGTTAGCCTCTGGATCGTAAATTGCAATATAAAAATGGTTTATTTTACCTTTTTGCGTCGAACGATCCGTGTGTAGTTAGTACAACTACAGCTGTTTCATACCACTAGGGTACATCATCAGGTTGTTGGCAGAACGTTAGATAAAACAGCATTCATTAATAGATGAACTTGTCGAAATGAATATGTCTATATACACATAATACACGAAAAACATTTAAAAAACACGAATTTACGAACTTGGCCAAGTAACGAACACACGAGACAGGCGCCGATGGATGTTGCGTCATGACTGCTGTCGTGTGTCCAAGCATCAGCTGTTACCCCTCCCCCCCAACTCCTTTATCAGGACCAGTTTTGTTTTGGTTTAAATGAATGGCAGTATTGTAGATGATATTAGATCTGAATGAAATTTGTTCGTTCAATATATGGTCAGGGTGTTCTTTGGATGCCTTGTATATTTCGAACTCCTCTATTGTGTCCATGTATCTGCCTTTAGTACATAAATGCATAATTTCTAGATTACTATGTATGTCCGTGTAGTTGTGGTTTGCGTTAATTATGTGGTTGGCGAATGCTGATTTCGAGTTCTTTTTGGGTAGGTGTTCTTTAAACCTAGTAGCGAAAGAGCGAGCAGTTTGGCCGATGTAAAAGCTCACGCAATCGTTACATGTCATTTTGTAAATACCTGTGCTGTTTACTTTATCAGAATGTGTTTTATTTTTTTCCTTAAGCATAGTAGATAATTTGTTTGATGTTTTGTATGCAACGTGTACATCGTTCTTTGCCATTTCTTTTCTCAAGGTGTTATTGAGTACTACTCCAAATTCAGCACATACATACTTTTTGTTTCTGGGTTCTAGAATCTCTTTTGTTTTATTTTTCTATTTTCTGATAAGTTTATCAATGAGAGAGCTTTCATATCCATTGGCAACGGCAATGTGCTTCAAAATGTTTATTTCATTGTTGTAGTTTTCTGTGGTAAGGGGTATGGATAATAGTCTGTGAACGAAACTATTGTAAGCAGCTGTCTTGTGGTTGAAAGGATGGTGTGATGACGAATGGATGGTCTGGTCAGTTGTTGTTGGTTTTCTGTAGATTTTGAATTCCATGATGTGATCAGTTCTTGTTATTGTTACGTCTAAGAAATTAATTGATTTGTTAGCTTCGGTTTCGAGGGTGAATTTTAGTTTATGGTGGACATTGTTCAAATAATTTCCAAGTATCTTTATCTGCCTTTCATTACCATTGAATAAGATTAATGTGTCATCCACATATCGGCTGTAGTGAACTATTTTATCTTTTTGTTTGTTGGAATCTGACCATAGAAATTTATTTTCTATATTGTTTAGAAACAGTTCTGAAAGGACGCTTGAAAGTGGAGAGCCCATAGCTAAACCTTCGTTTTGTGTGTAGTATTTATTTTCAAACGTGAAATAGTTTTGTTTGAGGACTATTTTAGTGAGATTAACTAACTCATTTTTAGCCTCGGTTGATAAGGAGGAGTTTTTATCTAGATTAGATTCAAGTATGTCGATGGTTTCATCAATGGGTACGTTTGTGAATAAATTCACTACGTCAAATGAGGCTAAAGTATAAGAACCCTTTAGTTTAATTTTACAGAGTTGGTTTACTACATCAACTGTGTTCTTAACACTATGGTCGTTATCTAAGGCGGTCTCTTTCCTAATTATTTTGTCAAGTTTTTGAGCAATTTTATAGGCTGGTGAGGGTCTGAAATTTACTAGTGGTCTGATGGGCGTGTCAGGTTTGTGGATCTTCGGTAGTCCTCTAAGGATGGGAGCCTGGGGTCTAGTAACTTTGCATTGCTTTATTTCATCTTTAGACAAAAGATTTGTTGACGAGGATATCAATTTATTTATTTCTTTGGAGTAGGTAGCAGTAGGGTCACAGTTTAATGTGTCAATATTATTGGCTGTGATGAATTCACAAACTTTGTTTACGTATTCAGTTTTACTGAGGATAACAATGCAGTTTCCCTTATCAGCTTTTGTGATAACGGCATTGTTTTGTTCTAACTTGTCCCTAATGTTGGCAGCGACTTGTTTTAAAGGTTTATATTTTGTCAAGTATGATTTTCTAATGTTTGGATTTAAGACAGCTTTTTTCATTTTGTTTGTGATCATTACTCTTGCCGTATCACGTGCGTCATTGTTGTTTAAATATTTTACAGCTGTTTCTGCATTTAGTAGTTCTGATATCAAGCTATTTTTCTTATCATTGGGAAAATTATAATTTAATCCTTTGTTCAAAAGATTGGTTTCTTGTTCAGAGAACTCTATGTTCGTTTTATTTATAAATCTTGGATGAAATACGTGACTACAATTTACTGTATCTTTATTCAACTGTGATTTTACTAATGAATCAATCTTTTTGGTTTGGGATTTCATTTTTAGAAAAATTTTTCTATTGATTTGAGAATCCAATTCTGATAACACATTCTTGGTTTGTGAAGGGTGAAGGCTGCTTAAAAGTTCTAAATGTGTGTTCATTAATAACTTGTTCAACATGCATTTTTTGGCATGCAACGACTTGATTTCATGTTTAATCCAAGTAGTTTCAGCAACTTTTTTGGCTTTTTTAGCAGCTTTGGAGACGTTGTTAATTTTAACTGATACATATTTAGGGACTAATCCATATTCAATGCATTTTTTATTAAATTTTATGTTTTCTATGGTTTTGAAAAGTTTTATCTTAACGTTCTTGTATTTGTAGGCTAATTGAACTTGACAAGTTTCCAATTTCATGATGGGTTAGCCTCTGGATCGTAAATTGCAATATAAAAATGGTTTATTTTACCTTTTTGCGTCGAACGATCCGTGTGTAGTTAGTACAACTACAGCTGTTTCATACCACTAGGGTACATCATCAGGTTGTTGGCAGAACGTTAGATAAAACAGCATTCATTAATAGATGAACTTGTCGAAATGAATATGTCTATATACACATAATACACGAAAAACATTTAAAAAACACGAATTTACGAACTTGGCCAAGTAACGAACACACGAGACAGGCGCCGATGGATGTTGCGTCATGACTGCTGTCGTGTGTCCAAGCATCAGCTGTTACCCCTCCCCCCCAACTCCTTTATCAGGACCAGTTTTGTTTTGGTTTAAATGAATGGCAGTATTGTAGATGATATTAGATCTGAATGAAATTTGTTCGTTCAATATATGGTCAGGGTGTTCTTTGGATGCCTTGTAACATAATTAACGCAAACCACAACTACACGGACATACATAGTAATCTAGAAATTATGCATTTATGTACTAAAGGCAGATACATGGACACAATAGAGGAGTTCGAAATATACAAGGCATCCAAAGAACACCCTGACCATATATTGAACGAACAAATTTCATTCAGATCTAATATCATCTACAATACTGCCATTCATTTAAACCAAAACAAAACTGGTCCTGATAAAGGAGTTGGGGGGGAGGGGTAACAGCTGATGCTTGGACACACGACAGCAGTCATGACGCAACATCCATCGGCGCCTGTCTCGTGTGTTCGTTACTTGGCCAAGTTCGTAAATTTGTGTTTTTTAAATGTTTTTCGTGTATTATGTGTATATAGACATATTCATTTCGACAAGTTCATCTATTAATGAATGCTGTTTTATCTAACGTTCTGCCAACAACCTGATGATGTACCCTAGTGGTATGAAACAGTTGTAGTTGTACTAACTACACACGGATCGTTCGACGCAAAAAGGTAAAATAAACCATTTTTATATGTTTCCGATCGTCCCAAAAGCATGTTTCCTGTGTACCTTACTTCTCTGTTCTTGAGCTTAATGAATGATTCATTTATTGATGCTTTGATCCTCTTTCTATCAAAAAGTCGTTTGCCTCACGTATTTTGATAGCGATAGATGAATCATTGTCAAAGTTATCACTTTGGGATGGGATTGCTCACCTGCCTACTTTGTCAGGTGGTAAAACACAATTCAAGTTGTATGGAGTAGCCTATAGGAGATGAGCCATAATGTGTGATAACGTCACTGCAAACCCAACAGCAGCAGCCATTTTGTCGCATGACACATGCCGAGAAAAGCAACAATTGCAAATTTTACACGAGAAACTAATGACAACAAAACCACATCTCAACATACCTCACAAGGCAAGACGACAGCCGCCACATGGTATGCAGTGACATACCGTACACATGAGCAGTCCAAACCCAAACTCTCATACCTCAGACAAAACTCATATCACACCTTTAAGGGACACTAAATAAAATATGTGTTTAGCACTTGTGCCATTTTAAAGTTGTGGCCAAAAGGTAATCCCTTCAGTAACTTAAATTATTGCTTTAGTTAGGTTGATGCTCCATCCCATCACACGAACACTCATTCCTGATTCGGAGACGAATGTGAGGGACGAAATACCTGGATTTATACCTCACAGATTGCTTGGAACATATTCTAAAATACCGACTGTTTTTTTCTTACAGGAGCAATTATATTTTGGAACCAAGTTTTATCCCTTGCGAGGATTTAATCGATGGCAGATTATCGTTTCGAGGAATGAATCCAGAAATAGAGAGACTTATGGAACTGGAAGAATTAGCCAAGAGAAAACCAGTGGATAGATCCATGGCTACGGATGTCAGCGACGTCGAAATGGCCAAGTTTAAGGAATCTTTAGTGGAGACAGTTGCAAGTAAATACAAGACAAAGAAGATCCGAGGTGTTAACTCCTCACAAATGTCTTCTGCCTCAAATAAACAAGAAGAACCGCCCAGGAAAAGAGCAAGGTTCCTCAAACCTAAGGACGAATAGCATGCATCTATCTTCTTGCACTGGTTAGTCTTAAGGAATTGTACATATAATATTTAAACAAATGAAAAATGCCTGACTTACTTTGGTTGTGTTTTCCTTTTCTACCTCAAACAATCTATATATTAATAGGCAAGCAATCCTTTTATAAACTAAAATATGCTCAAAAATAAGCACAAAAAATTAATTTAAAATTAAAAAAAATTAACGTGGACCTTATGGGTTGCCGAAATAACAACGAAATATAAATTGAAAATCAAAACAAATAGAAGAAATTCCAATCACTTGTTTATTTACAGCTTGGGGTGAATATAGAGAAGTCTGTACATTACATATTTTTGGTAGAGTTTTCGACCACTGGACGACCTCTAGTTATATAAATAGTTCAATCATAAAGCCTCACTTGATCATGCTTTAACATAGACTAACCAACACAAGTAGACTTCTCATCCCATTGTAAATTTTGAAGCACGTTTTTCGTGTCTAGTTCATGTACGTGACACTGGGCGCTAGTGTCGACGAAACTTTGTTTCTATTATTTTAGGGTTAATTTCTTGATTTGTGCTTTACTGTTTGGTTATGTAACTAGGGGACAAGTTATTGTTTATGATTATATCGTATTATTTGGTTAAACGAGGTTTTAAATGGCTGTAATAACGGGAAACAAATTGTAAACAAAACACGACCTCTACATAAACCGTACAGAACTAACAATAAAATTGTCTTCAGCTGTTCCATAAGGATGAGAAATCTACTAAGGGAGTATGTTTTATCTATGGCTTTAATTAATACTACCTATATCTTTTTTGTACGGTGTGCCAATATGTTGTTCATTAAATTACACTACCTACTAAACAAAATTGTACCATGTTTTATTTGTTTAGGAATGCTTCTATAACAGTGTTGTATTCTACTAAACACTTAAAACATTCACATTAAAAACTGGGCGATAATAACCATCAATCTCATTTTCGACCAAATATTTTAGTGTGAATAAGAAATTTGGTCTTTGTAAAAAAAATGTGTTGTCACTGTTGTGTGGTGTAAGACCATTAAGAAACTGATTACAAAAAAAACTTAGCATCATGTTTGGGCGTATTATAATGAATATGGTCAGAGGTGAATCAGAAAGAATCTTCATCTTCAAGGAATCAAACATTAACCTGAGCATAAAAAAGTGATGCAAAATCTGAGGAAATCAGAGGGCAAATGGCTGGTGATACCGAAGAAATAAGAATTTCAGTGATTACATGAGTAAAATAATGCAGAGAAATTAATCATCCTGCTACTTTAGGACAGATGATTCAGGTAAATAAAATGTAGCCATGTAATAATTGTATAATATATTATATACATAATTTGTACATAATGCTTTCCCTGATTTTTAACGTCCTTGGTGCATGATGAGTTTTTCTATTTAATTATTTTCTGTGTAAATAGGTAAAAGAAAAACAGGTTAAAAATGCACATATTTGCAACAGTAAAATGATAAAGTTTAGTTCGGGTTTTCTTTGCTGCCGAATACAGTTGCGTTTTTGGCACCAACTGAATGTTCAAGGGCGTACGTTCTATAATTGTACTTGTCAAGGGCTGTTCTTATCAAGCTTTCCTCATTTCCTAATACTCGCACAATATTTACAATCCCGAAGCCGTATTCAACTTACTAGGAAAACCTGTCTTTACGAAAGAAAACTTGAGATTCAAACCGTTCAGTATATGCATCGTCAACTACTGGTACTGAGATGCTCGGACAATCTTCTTTAAATGCTTGATGTATTTCAGTTAATCTGAAAAATAAAAATATTAGGTACATTAATTTTTTTAGTTTATAAATCACAGTTTTATACATATTTTGACATTAAAATATTTCACTTCAAATGAATAATGAATGATTTTATTTCCATCAAAAAATTACAAAGTAAAAACAATTTTAATATTGGAAATATAACTGACCACTTTATCAAGTTGTGTGGTCAGTAAAATTATTGATAATCTAAAAATAAACATTAAATCAGCCTAGCTCAACATAAAAATGACAACCTGCTCTCTGTGATGTTTGACAATCCTTTTCTTAATAAAGCTTAATACTTTAAACTAAAAAATCAAAGGAAAAATACTATAATTTAAATTCGTAAATGGGAGTTTATGAAAAATTCCATGTTTTCTTTCTATTGATTAGCAGGTTAATTTAAAAGTAATTTTTACAGATTTCTTAGAAAAGTTCGGCTATTGACATGGTTTTGAAGGTAAGGCAGACATTTCTTTCCATAAAGTAGGTACCTACAATTCATTGAAAAAAAATTCAAACGTGATATTGTGTACTTACAGATAATACTTCCATTATTCTTCAAAGAATGTGTGTCGACAAGCCCAAACGAGCACAAACAAGCAAGAGCAGCACTGTGTTCTGCTGACCTTTTGTTTTTCTCCCTGAAAAAATTTAGTGTGAATGGTAGCTGCATTGAATTTGTTAAGACTTCCGACAAAAGAAATATCAACAATTTAATATTTTGTAGTTTGGCTGTTATCAACAGAGCTTAAGAAACCTACAATCCTTTTGAACTTTCAGTGATTATTTATTAATTTCCTATATGCAGTGTCCTATTTCTCCAGTGTCCTTCTGCAGTCCTATTTCTTCAGATTGGAATAGCTTTAGAAAGATCCTCTATCCTTTTGAAATCCCTACAATAAAATGCTTTGGAAACCTTGATAAATTGACAACCCTTTTATGAATGTTATTCAAAACTTATACACAAATAGTAACACTAACCAGCATGAGGAGGAGTATTTCTTCCTGTCCACGGTCACAATAGATTGAAATTGACGCTCAAACTGGATAGTATCGTACACCGGCTGACCCAGGCGTTTCCTACGAGTCCACAGTAGCAGCCTAGCCTTTGGTAAGTCTGTGTCGTCTGCGTACAGGTTACGTTGGAAGATGCAGGGTACTTGCACTATATCATCGTCTAGTTTCCTCTTCTTTGGTCCCAGAGCTTGCATCTCCCTCCGACCTATCAGACCTCGCTCCCTCAGATCCCTTTCTTTTTGACGACAGTAATCGGCAATGTTCCACAAAGCGCTGTAACAAAGTTTGGTTATAAGATTTGTATTATTATATAGGCCTAGTATAAACTAAACTTTGTTTTTTTTATATATGGGTAAAGCACGCTTACCTTCTGATCTTTGCTCAATACATCTATGGTTTCAAATATTAATATAAGATATAGAAAAGAGTGGTAGGCCTACTAAAAATGTACTTGCTTAGTTAGAGTAAGTTGACAATTAGCCTATTCATTTTAAAATTATTTTTATCTATTTTGTGTGTTTTACACCCTTGGCATTAGGTATTAGTAAAATGTTACTAAATTGAATTCATCAACAAATTATCAATTAATTTAGACAGCAGATCGTAAAACCTAAGCCTTCAGGTCATGACCGCGTCATTAAATAAGTAGGAGCTGAAGTTTTAAATATAGCAGTTTGCCCGAAGATAGTCTAGTCTTACTCATCCAACAATGGTCATCACCCAAAGACCTAGACTTGAAAATCATCGATTATGTTTCCTATGAAAGTTTTAGTTCACTAAAAAAACACTGCTCTCATAGCAAAAACAACACATCTCACCAAATCTGTTCGTTTGTTTGCGTCTCATGAAATGTTCGGCCAAACTCAGAGTCTTGTCGGTCTCGCAGCATGTTCTGTACGCAGTACTTGGTGTTGCCATCTGCGTTGTCGTAATCTACTGCATACCGCAGATAGGACGAGATTACTGTGTCGATTGGCAGTCGTCCCTCCTTGCGGAATATGGAGCAGTCCCATTCCGCAGCTCTTGCCACCATCACACTGCTTGCGTTACAATCCTTGCGGAACCGTTCCAAGTCTGTGTACTTCTCAATCTCTTTTGAGCCACCACTGGAAAAGCAGGTATGGGTATGAGAATGGAGTAAAAGTGATAAATTGTAGAGGAAAGAATGTTGACGGTGTGAGCACTGCTAATATTGCAAGCACTATCTTTTGATGCATGTCTGCAGCCTTTGGTTGAATTCAATACTCACTCTGCTCTTAATAAATTTCTATTTGCAATTTGCAAACAATAAATATGTGGGAGGTTTTTAATGAATTCTTTCTAACAACTCTTGTTAGAATATATTATTAAGTTATCACCAAACTTTCAATCAGTAGTAGGGCCTATCAATGTATTACGGTAATTAAATGAATTGTCAGTAGCAATTTCAACTGAATATTCATAGTAGGCCCTACCATAGCCTAAAGATTTTATTATTTTTAACAAATTATTTAAGCAACATATTTTTGAAGGGTAAGATTTTTGTATTTCAGTCAAAAGGCCAATGATTTCTTTAGGCTTGGTTTTGGAAACTTACTTCCTTTCAACTAGTGGTGACAAAAGGTAATATTGTTACAGACGGTTTATTTTGTACGTACTTGGCAATCACAGGAATTGTCAAAGCCTTTGCGACAGCTCTGATGCGGTCGTTGTGGTTGTCATGTTGTGGCCTCTCGTCTCTTGTTCTCCCGTGAACTGCTATAGCACTAATTCCTGTGGCTTCCATTGCTTTGCCAAACTCGACAGTGTCTTCTGCAGTTTCAAAAACTCGTATTTTGCAACTGACTGGTATCTCCAGACCGTTTACCAGTTTTGTCAGAATACCTTGAGCTTTATCTCGTTGTTTCAGAAGAGCAGCACCCATTCCCCCTTTCACGGAGAATTCTTTGGGGCAACCCATATTGATGTCAATCCCAGCAACATCTTTCTCCCTACAAAAAATGTAGGCCTAAATTATAAATGATTATTTAAACATGTTGAACAATTTGTTTACAGATAAACTCATTACAACTTAAATGTTGGTTCAGTTGAATTTAGAGGTGACCTCTATATTCTACAACAAATGTTAAACGTTGCCAAGCCTACAATAACTAGTTGTTCTGTCTGTGCTTCCCAACGGGGCAAGAATATTTATAAGAGAATATAATGTGGGTCACTAAATCTACTGTAAAGAAAAACAGTTAATTATCATGCCAGTTATACCTGGTGAATCTCAATCATACTTATTGCTTATTTTAATGAAAATGACTAACAAATAACTCAATCCTAATGTAAGCATTAGGCTATATGATAAAAATCAAAAGATTAACTAAGGGAGTAAACAACAACCTATATTAACCAACAACCAAGTAAACAATCAACAAAGTAAACAAACAAACTATATACCTATTAAAAAATCTAACAGCTGAATTATCTTAAATAGGCCCTACCGTATTTGGTTAAATACGGTCCTTTAATTGAGGCTTGTGCCCTTTAGGAGAGGATTCATAAAAACTGATAGGCCTATTTTCAGGGAAATTTCACATTAAGACACATCAAGGGGAAGTTTCATTCAAGTATACGGTTGGTAGGTGATCGGATTTCTCAAGAGTTTGTGAACCTTATAGCTTTTTACCCTATATAGGTATGGATTTTACTCGTCTAACCATTGCATTCAGTGGCAGTTCCAAGGGGACGGGGCTTTCCATTAGAACCTGGAAAAATATTTAACCCCTAAAAATGTAGCGTAGGTTTTTGGACACAGTTCTAAATGTTAAAAATGGCTTTAAAAATACCAAACTTTCCCCTTTTTCTTAAACAACCATCCCTCCTTAACTTGGGGGCCATAGTAGCCCCCTTCCTTGACAAGGTTCCTAGCATGGTGGAAGTAAGACAGATGTGCTACTGCGCATCGTAGCCAGGTGAGGGCGGTGCGGGGTGGGGTATCGTGACATCGCCTTGGGAGCAAATAGCCTCGCGACCAAATCGAACAGTGACGCTGCTCTAAAAAAATCGTAATTTTAAATAGTTAGAACCAAGAAAAAATCCTGAAACTTTGCTTAGTCGTGGACTATTAAACATAGGATGCTTTTGATTTATCTGTTATTAATTTATTTATAAAAAACCATTAAACCCCCGAACAAACTTAAAACTTTTTCAATCACGTATTATTTGGTGAGGTTTGTCAGAAATGCGGGAAAATTTTAGGGAAACGTTCTAATTAAACTGTAGTATCGATTAGATTTCAATAAAAGAATTACTTTCTTAGTTAGGAAGAACTATATTAAGCGGCAACGCCAGTCAGCCGAGGCCGCCATTTATTGGATAAAACCGCCATGCATTTATTATCCAATATAGGCTACTGTAGCTATATACGTTATAAGGATGACTTTGTATTCTACATTTTCAATCAAATAAGTAATATTTAACATGTGACAGTATAAAATAGTTTTGCATTAAAATGCGTTCGACCAACACCGTTTTAGTTTCTTTAAACAAGTTTAAAGTTGGCAGTGCATCCTTGATAAGCTTTCTTTGTTTTTTTGGAGAATATCCAATAAAACTTGTTGCAACGGTTTTTGAAAGGAGTTTTTCTCAATATGTTCTGAACATATTCTCGCTATAAAAAAAATTTAAACAAATTTATTAGTTAGTACGGTACCGATTGGTATTACATTCCAAATTTAACCGAATATACATGGTCACAGAGAAGACAAAATGATATCTTCTCTGCGAACTGTTACAAATTAATCCGTCTTCAAACAGGGAAAAACATACTGAAGTCAACAGAACTACAATTTTCACACATACATAAATATAGGCTACAGGAATAAAAATATCACCACTACTATATTCATAAAACTACCTTATTTGTTGGATGACAATGATGCGTGATTAACACATGGCAACTAACTCGACTCACGCGCTCATATAACTATGCATATCTCAGGAAAAAACGCCGCTAACGATATATAGTTTAAAAAACCGTTAAATTTGAATCTTTGTCTAAACCTTTCCCTCTTCAGATGCTTCTAACCAAACAGTCCGTGATTTGGTAACCAACTAACTTTTTCATGTTTAGTTTTAAGAAAGGCAAAGTATAAAGAGTGATTTCATGGTTAGGCCTAAGTTTGTACAATTACTAACTATGTTTTCACAACATGGATCGTACACTTATAATTGATGATGTCCATGTCAAGTTCTATAATTTTTTGACAAATCTAACTGTTCAAAATGTTAATATTATCGGGCAGCGTCACACTAAATACGTGCAAAGTGGTTTGCCCCCGCGCAGAATGGTCTCAAACTCGTCCGTCTGAATAGCACACCTGTCTTACTTCCACCATGGTTCCTAGAACTGCCACTGATTGCTTTAGAACCCTTAATCACTTAAATAAACTTACACAAGTTTGGCAGCTTTTAAGGCTCGTTCTGGGTCGCATGTTCCAATTTGTAAAACGACTCTATCTTTCTCCTTGTCACATGTTCTGAATACTACAGAACCGTCAGTTGTATCAATAAAATCCACAGTGTTCAACACATCTAAAAAAAAAACTGTGTAGGTTACTTAAGTTACACATTTGAGCGGTAAAATTTAAACTTCAACCATAATAGGCCTAGTTCTCATCCCATTGAGTTCTCCCCCCAGTGACAACTAAACCTACAAGAATAAAACTGTAGTTTTAATTTGACTGATACAAACAACCCTATCACTTGAGCAGAGCTGAAAATACCATAACTTAATTAGGTACTAGTATACTGCTAGATGGTGAGTGACAACTGCATCTTTCCTGCCAATTAGGAATGTCACTGTGTTCACAAATCTTGACAAACGAAACTAAGCAAACATTAATTTACCCTAAAATTATTAAGGTAGCCTACTTTTGTATTATACGGAGGCCACTCTTAGACAGCGCGCTGCAGCGGTTGTATTATCATACATTTTTTTTACTCATCTGGTATCGTTCGATTCATAACGAAACAAGGAAAGTCCTACAAACATATTTATGATAACCTAACCTAACACAAACGCTGCAGCGCGCTGTTAAATAAGTGGCCTCCGTATAATACGAAAGTACCAACTAAAACTCAAAATTACCTGAACGATTTCTTGAAACAGTAGGCCTACTATAAATCAGCAAGAAGTAATATAGGCCTACCGGTATCTATGATTTGGGCATTCATATTTTGTGTGATCTCATTTAAAGCCAAATAAGTAAACGAATAAACAACTAAACCGTTTGATGTTACACTTAAAAAGGTTAGGCCTAGCTAGCTGTTATCTGAATCATCCTGCAAAGATTTTTACCTATTCTTTTCAATAATAGCAATTTAATCTATTCTTACAACAACTTAACTTATTTTTATTCTGGAAGATAAAATATAACAGCAGCTTATAACTTAGCCAATTTTGAATTAGGCTTAACCGTCTGGTGTGATACGATTGGATCTACGATCCATATAGCTTTAGAGTAAAATACCCCCGCTGCAGCAACCCTGCAGAATAAGTTAAGCGAATTTCCATTTGCCTGATTGGATTTACACTAAAATATCTCCATTGTGACAAGATTGGGTCTATGATCCATTTAAAGCTAGATAGAGTAAATAGTGACTCAACGTATGACCATAGTGAAGAATTTTCTGATTTTTAAAAGAAGCACTTTACCATTGACTTTGCGCTCGCAGCGAAGCAGTTTCCAGTCAATTAGCTCTTCAGAGTAAACGATATCAGCTCCATAGTCTAGACTTAATAATCTCATTGGGAGAGTTCCAATTCTAACCATTGGTGCAAGTATGATTTTATTTCTGTAGAATTCTGATTTCTCCATTTTTGAAGTGTTGCCGGAAGGCCTATCAAGTTCGTGAATTATTTTTAATCCCATTAAGTTAAGTCCACCTACGAAACTGGCTAAAAAGGTTGTGCAGGATATCCTGCTTAAAAGGTTTGAACACAAACTCTCAAGAGGTTCCATTTTATTAAAGTAAACATTGTTACAACGTTTAAGTTAAAAGAACAGTTAAAACTAGTTAAGTTCAATTGTTTTCTTGAAATAATATGTCAAAATGCATTACATCAAAAATAGTTGTTTAAGGTTAGGATGAGCAATAAAATGACGAATTGACAGCATAACATAACACAACAACACAACACGAACAAGAGGACAAGACGACAAGACACAACACAACCAACCTAACCTCACGTTTTCACAGTCAGCTGGTGTCAGAGGCGCTAGCAGACAACTATAATGTTAACGACAGGCAGTAGGAGGAAATATAATAGCTTTTCACATTGGACATAGATTAAACATATCCTATACTATTCAAAACATTAATAATCCCCCCTGAAGAAAAATCTATATAAGAGTATGTATAATCTATAGCCTTTGTTATTAAATAAAGTATTTTCATTTTCACGGTAATGCCATATGCATACATAAAAAAGGATTTGAAGACCGTTTTATTGTATTGGGAGAATTCATTATGCTTAAAAATATTCTCAATGATGTAATGAGATTTTGGTCATAATAATAAATTGTACCTTAAAACCACAGACTAAGCTTTATCTACTCCCGGTAGGATCTAAAATATTTAAAATGCATAAGAACAGAATAAAAAATAGCCTAGATTACATTATTTTAAACTAATAATTATAATTAAAGTGTATGATATGGGGACATTATTTTAACTATCCACATTAACGGATTGCCTTGTACCTATAATCCTACAGCCATAAATGAAATATTTGTTCTCTTCTCATCTCATCAATTTGTTTATCCTTATGTGTTATTATGAAACTATGTATAAAACTAAATATTCTTTTGAGTAAAATGATTACTAATTTTACTTCTTAAATTTTTATCAGCATAAACCATAAATTTTATTATGGCTGTGGAGTACGATTTTGTATTTTTGCGAATTAAAATGCAACATTGGTTTATATTTGCATTAAATAACTCATTCGCCTAATGGATCTGATGATGATTGGAGTGTCCAATCGAAATCGATCCCCACTTACCATCTTTTTTGTATATTTACCATCTTGTGAGTAACAGTATAAGCATAAATATATGTTTTAAGTGTTATAAGACGTTTCTTTTATTTACTTTCCGTAAATTTAATAACACGTACAATGCTGATCAAAAAGTTATTTAGTTAAATAACTGTATATTTTTGTTTTTAGTTCGGAATGATAATTTTTAAAATTTTGGTTTGTCATTTGTTTGTAAATTACTACAGATGACAAAAAAAATAAAGAAACAGGAGTTGACCTGAAATGCAGTATCACAAAATAGATACAGTTTTTTTTTCAAAATTACATAAAAGGTATACATGTCCTACCTTAAACGAAAACTTAATTCACCTCAATCCAAAAACGTCACCAACGCCTAATGCCTGTATACCTATCAAAATGCACAATATTTCCATTAGTTTGTAAAAGTTGACACAGTTTAACTTAATTGCACCCTAGCTGTTTTTATAAGTAAAATTGGATTTGGTGCTGCCACAGCCACTGTTAATTACACACATGAACTGATCCATACATATTTGCCTTATCAGTAAATAGTTTTCTGATTAAATCATATAAATAACACAACATTCAATTGACTGAGGTAAATATGTTTATGGTCTGTCACCATGTATCTATTCAATGTTTGGATGGTTTTTTTACCTAGATAAAACATACCTGATTACCTGATTACCTTCCTCTTCACCAAGACCAGCTTTGCCGGATAGGTTGTGTCATGATAAAATAAAACATAGTCCTATGTTTTATCTATGCTACTACCATAGATAAAACAAGGAAGTATCTTTTCTTGCATGTGTTGTATTGGATATACAAAAATTATTTACAATAACAATGACTTGTATTTTTTAAGTTATGAAATATTTAATGATTATGATTATGTTTGTTATTCTTTGAAATAAATACAAAAATGAGGAAGGGGAATGGCAAGACCCTATGCTCTAGAAGGAGATTACCGGAGTAATCAAATAAAGTCAACCATTACCGTGTATTAAAGTCAACCTTGACATGCCGCGATGTCGTCTCACCCGCACCCTCAAGAGCTATCCCCGCTATGCCATAAGGCTTTTTAACACCTTGCCGGATAAGGTGCAGGATATGAGCATCACCCTCTTTCAAAGCGGCAATCAGAAACAGCTTAGTAAATAGGCCACTGTATTCGCTGGAGGAGCTGAGTGAAGAGCCCCTATAGTTACTTAGAAGCCCTTCCCTAAAAATGTGTAACTCGTCTTATTTACCGCCACAGCCTGGTAAAGTTTTGCATGTATGTAAATAGTAGTGTTTATTTTTTAATGTAGGCCTATACCGTGTATATATTAACACAGTCTATCCGAGATTGTCGGTCAAGGACGTAGTATCAAGTATCACACAAGTATCAAGTATAAAGTAAGTAAGTAAAGTCCATACATTTCCACATTAATTGTACTTAAAATACAATAAATGCAATTAAAAAAATATGTGTTTGTATTTTTAGTGTTAGACATATCTTGGTATGATTCTAATTTGTCTACTTTACCATACCCTAAAATCCACTAATATGTCACTTACATACTTTCATTCATTGATACAGAGCAGCAATACTCTCGTTGAAGTTTATAGCCTAGCGTGTGTGCCGGGCGGATGAGTTAATCATGAGTACGGCTGCCAGTTCGAACGTCGAACGTTATAAGAGGTGGCTGGTACAGCCCAATTTAAGATCAGAGTAAAGAGTAAGGTTTCTGGGTGAAAAGAATACATTGTTAAAGTGATCAATGTGATCAAACAATATTTATTACTGAAATACTTGTACAATACTTCAGAATGCTCAACTTAACCTATCTGAGACATTTTGTTACATACATAAAACATTTACATCTTCAAACGACTGTGAGGTATCTTCAAATTCACAATCTAAGGTAAGTATTTTTAGATCTTTGATCTGTGATATCCTGTACACGTTTTAAGTACTACAAGGCGAATAAGTATATACAAAAGAAAATATTACAAGTTCTTTGATGCAAGAGCTTCTAGCTTACTTTGAGCTATTATTTCCGATAGGACAAAAAAAAGTAATAATTTTGTATGTATTATTATTATTACCTACTTAGATTGATAGAAATATTTTTTCGGGATTAATTTTGACATTGAACATACGAGATATGATTTCTTCTTTTTCGTCAGGGAATGTTAAAACTATAACTTTTGCAAAATACAATCAAAAAATACATCGAATATATTGAAAAGGAACAAACGTAAACATTAAAAAGACGTTACACATTGAAAAATACTGATGTAATTGGAATTTAAAACATAGTTAAAATTGTAAATAACTTTCAGGCTTAAAACACATTACAATTCAATTGTGACTAATTATAATGCTAAAAAAGAACTATCGAAGGGTCTGATTCTAGTTGACTTAAATAATATAAATAAAATTCTGTAATAAAAACAACATTCAACATTTACACTGAACACAACAACACAGATAGTAGGATCACAGAGTATCATGAATCTTCGAAGAAGCATTCATCTAGGAAATCTTCGATTGCGTGGTAGAAATGCGGTTGCACAAATTTCAAAGCGTGGTCTTCATCAGGATACGTCTGAAACATCATTTTGTAATAAGTAAGTGCATAAAAAACACTACTGGTAAAAATTTGATTAAACCAAGTTTCTTTAATCAATATTTTATGGCTTAATTATTTTAAGAACCTGAAAAAAATACGTCATGACTAGTCGAGGAAAATTTAAACATTAAATGAGTCTTAATTTTTTTAATTTAGTACAATTGAATTAAGTAGCGTTGTTACAGGGAAGCGAAGTATGGTAGAGCACAGGGCATCATTCCCCGAGGTTTTAGGATCAAATTCCACCCACCAAAGTCATCAGTGAATTTTATCTAAAGTGATAATGCTGCGATCCCCCTTTAAGTAATGAGTGAAAATTTAAAAACGTACGTTTTCAGGAAAAGCACTTTGCAAATTTTTTCCCCTTTTTTCAAAACTTTTATTATTATTTTGATTTAATTAACATTTGAAGTTTCATAAAATGTCCATGGTAACGCAATATCTTTGGTAGTTTTTTTTTTAAAGAGCATCTTTAGTGGAAAAACAAAATCATGTCACGACCATAACAGACGTTTAAATGAATATTAAAAATAGTTAATATTATTTTTATAACTATGTTTTGCTATAAACTAATTTACATTTATGACCATTAAACAATAAAAAGGTCACTGAGCTTTTGGTATATTTGGTCTTTCTAGAAAAAAATAAAAAAACTCAAAAAATTGAAAAAAAGCCAATAAAATCTTTTTAAGTTTGTATAACTCCGAAAAAACTTACCTGAGGCCCGAAAAATCGTTATGTTTGTGCAGAGGTATGCTTCTTTTGTATATAAAACATTAAAATATGACGATATTTTAATTTTTGAAATTTTTATGATAGAAATCATAAACGTGATGGTCAGGGACAAGCGGTATGGTCGTGAATTTTCCGAAATAATCTAAATCTTTCTAAACAATCCTTCAATTATACTCTTAGTTATAATAAAAATATGTGTTTCAATTGAACTAAGCTGTTCAAATTACAATTATATTAAAGTTATTGTCACGACCAAACACACTATAATCCATAAGGCTGGATTGGTCGTGAAAAAAACCGCGATGGTCGTGAAACTTTGGTCGTGAAATTACGTGTTATTTGGCTCTGTTCTGGCGGTAGCCCTGCACCTCATGTTCGAGGATACAAAGTGGACTTCTAGGTTAATCTAGCAATTGAAATATCTTATAAACAAAAATTAACACCATGTCTACTTCATCGAATGACTACGTACGGTCATGGACACACCAAAATTACAAAAAACACAATCTTTCCTTTATTAATCTTGTAATTCCTCCTTTCAACTCGAAACGACCGGCACTACAATCCTGACGTACACCCCGAACTAGTCTCTAAAACCAACTGACTCCATCGACGCCAGGCTTGCCACTGTCGTGCTCCAAAGTTGAAAAATTTTCCCAAATGGTCGTGATGCCAAATCGAGGGACAGACTTATTTTGTCATGGTAGTCAGTTTGCAATGACAATAAAATTCTAATATGCTCCTTTTTTGTAAGTTTAATAACCATTGGTGACATAAAAATATGGCTTTATATATTTCGGCATGAATAATTAGTCTAAAAACAGCGTGAAAGTTGGAAAATGTACCCTAGGGACACGTCATGGTCGTGAATTTCGAGACTTTAAAAATACGAAAAAAATACCTAGAACCTATTTAAAACCAAATAAATGTGTGTAACATGTTGCCCCCGTCCCAAAAAATATTAAAACACATAATAATAAACTACAAATCTAGTATCTACGAAGTAAAAGGCCAGGGACATGAAAACGTACGTTTTTAAATTTTCACTCTAATGTAGAAAACAATTCTGGGCTAGAACCTAAAAACAACCATTTTGTGACACAAAAGACTAATTATTAACTTAATAGAACAGGCGTCCGATCATACATGCTGTTTGAAGTGTGCAGGTCAAAATAAGACTCAGATAGCAAAACATCAGGAATGTAATACTAACCATTTGACGGAAGGGAATATCACTTCGGGCCAACAGTTTTGCCAACTGCATGGAGTTCTGGTAGTGGACGTTATCATCCTTTGTTCCGTGGATCAAGAAGAACTCCTTCTCCTTGAGTTTGGACGATCTGTTTAGCAGAGACGCTCGCATGTAGCCTTGCAAATTCTCCTCATAGGTCTGCATGAATCGCTCAGTGTATATCGAGTCTGAGGGCAAAAGTAAAACATTTGCTAAGTATCGTAATTTCGTAAATGAGGCGTTTGTAGAGTGTTGTTTGGTCAAGAGTGTAAATTTATTTTGAAAATAGAGTAAAATGTTAAAGTGAAGCTTTTTCATGTTTTATCAAACCATAAGACATGATAAAATATTTGCTGAAAAATATTGTCATTTAACTGGCAAAATTAATCATTTAAAACTGTAGCAGCTTCTAAGACAAAAATGCTAAACTTCTTACATGAAGTTTAGCTTCAATTGATTTATAATAGTTTACTGTTGCCTAATCAGTTGTTTTTTAATGTTAGAGTTTGTAAATCTTTTCTCTTTCAAACCATAGAGAATTGCTGACCCCGTAGTTGAAAAAGAATATTAGATTGTCATACAACATACAGTACAAATTAGCTGAGGGGTTGTCTCCAGTAACTATTATAAATATTTAGCCCAATCCTCTTCCCTCATGTTGTCAGAAAATAACAAATTAAATTTTAATACTATATGTATTAATAGTATACACACAGTACACAATTTCACCATACATTTTCTTTCCAGTTTCTGCCAGAAATCAACCATGTTTTCAACACTTAGCTGTTTTTCCACCTAGACACCTACCGTAGTACACCCAGTCCGTCACAGGAGCAATGGACACTCCACACTTGATTCTGTGTTCGTGGTCCCCTGTGAGCATCATTCCGGTTGCGTAGCCTCCGTAACTCCAGCCCCACGATGCTGTGCGGTTACGGTCAATAACGTTGGAGTACTTATCTTGCAGATACCTAGAATCAAGAAGATAATTGTTAATCATGCATCCCTGGAGACATGACATTCTGCACAATATTTCGCTACTCAATAGCAAATCCATATTATTTTAACCCGACCCCCACCTCTTACTGAAATGGGACAAGTAGCAATATTAAGTATAGGCCTACTTTTAACTTATCATGTTTTCATCACAACAACGAGGTCAGCCCCCATAGGAGGCCGCGGAGGCTCATTCTTCGTAATGGTGATGTCAACCCTCAAACCACCTAAATCCTTTGAACAGACTATAATTGAAAGTTGTAGTATCACCTGATGACAGAAAGTTGATCGTCCACTTCTACGACGCCCAGTTTCTTGTAGATCGCGTATCTGGCGCGCAGACCCATCAGGTTGCTGCCTCTTCCGTCGATGGACACGCCAATGATGGACTTGTTGGCGACCATGTACGTGTTGAAGTCTGTGTTGAACATATCCTTGACCATGGATGAGTCCGGCCCTCCATACCTGATGAGGAAAGTTTTATTAGTATTAGTACTGGTGGAATTGTAAGAAATTAACCTTACAATTAACTTGAGATGTTAGGAATAATCGTCATCGAGTTAAAGCATAATGTTATCTTTTATGATTGCAGTCATTGATGATTTTTGTTCAGTTTGCTCCAAGCTTGTTAGAAATCCACAGTTTCCGATCACTTTTATTTGAACAATTCTTAGACCGAACCATCTATTCCTTCAGATTTATTGGTTGTTTTGATTACTTGAAACCTGAAAACAGTCACCAAACGTACCTTGAACATTTTAATCTAGACAATAATCCTGAGAAAATTTTACTATAGGTATGATTAGATTAAAAAAAAGTATTGATCACTGGCCAGCTTTCTGCTCTTCCCTCTTTGCTTTTAGGAATCCGATGTTTCTCTCACAGTCAAACCTCCAAAAGTATCTCTCAATCATCAACCAACCACAACCTTTCACATACTCACACATTGACCAGCATGGGGTATTTCTTGCCATAGTTCTTTGTCTCGTCAAAGTCCGCGAGCTCAGGAGGCAGAAGAAGTTGGACTCTGGCAGAGAAACCGTCCTCAACTTCAACTGTCATCACCTCAGAAACACATAATATGTTATATAATATGTTTATACTTTCTTATTAATGTGTATATTTGTAATCCAATAGGCTAAGCGTTATTGCGAGTAGTTCATCTTGGGGAGGAAATTATAAGGACAAAATTACACAAACAGCTAATTGTGTTGAGTTTTACTTCTTATTTCAGATGTCGAGATGTCTTACTTATAAGAATGAATTACTGAACTTTTTGACTCTTGAACATAAACATCTGCACAAAAATTGTAGGATATTATATGTAAGCTTGACAATATTGGCTGAAGTTTTGATTAATCCACATGGATAAAATGACATGGAGTCTTACCAAAACTCAACACCTGTAAACTAAATCAGTACTGTCTTGCTCGTATAATGTTTTTTAATTCCGTAATTTTGCTCATTATTATTGTATTTATATGTTCATAAAAAAGACAAAATTATTTTTAAGGTCCTTGGTAATATAAAATTACATAGTTAGAGTTCCGTAATACCACTTTAACTTATAAAACTACAATAAATTAAATTTTTTTCCTATAAAACCAAAGACTATTTAGTTGATACCTTTCGCACTGGCATTCTGATGGCTTCAACAAAATTCCTGGTCTTGACATTGTCCTCCCAGACCATCAGTTCATTACCAGACTGAAAACAACAAAATTATCTATTTTTGAACCCTTGCACAAATTATGGGTATGGATATTATAAACTCACAAAATATGAACAGTCTTGAGTTCAGTATAAATTGTCTTAAGGTTGCCAGATTTTCTGGAATTTTTTAGTTCAAATCTTGCAAATCCAGTGGTTCAAAGACCTCTAGGCTTTTATAATTTCTTCACTATTGTAAAAGCATCAAACGATAGTCTCTCTCTTTTAACCACACAAATATCAAGTGACCAAACTAGTTAACATTTTGTACTAAGATAATGTGTAACAGACCACAGATTACAGTACAAGACTTGTTCTGATTATGGCCCTAGGGCTTATGCTCTAGGGGACTGTTGATTTAAGATATCTTAGATGGAGCTTTTAAAAGATAATATTTATTAGCCTCCATCGATCAATTTAGTTACAATTTTTATTGCATTTCAATTTACATCACTTTTGAAATACACAAAACTAAGGGGTATGTCAACAATAATGTCATTGGTTGTTGAAGTCATTACATCACTCAATATGGAGAGTCGGTAGTGCTGCAGACTTCGAGCCCAAGGCTCCGATGCCATGGGCTCGGATCCTGGTACCTACTATAACTTTTTATCATTACACTTGACCATTGTACTGAAGCTCACACGTTGATTTGCCAGATATGTTCCACATATAGGCCTCTGTGACCCATGTGGATGGGTCAAATGCAATTTTAAAAAGGCTTCCAACCTTAAAAAAAAAAAAAATTATTGGCTTACCGCATCAAAGATGGTAACTTCAGGCACGTTGGGTCCAGCGCAGCTGAGGGCGTAGAAGTGAGCGTTGGTGCTGAACAATGCGCCAGCGTACGTACAGTTGCTGCCGTCGACCACATGTTGATGTTGGCAAGAGATACAAGTGATCTCGTGCGGTGATCGCGCGGACACTTTGTATGTGCGAAGCTGCTCTGGAGTGTCTGGTGTGGAGGCGACAAAGAATCTGGAAAAGTTATTTCAAATATGCTTTTGTTGTTCATAAGGATCAACCTTTGATGTCTTATACGATTTAAGTCTTATAAGACAATGCAATCTCTGTGTGTTGTGCTATGTACTTTGTATTTGTATACAGTACTGTATTTTGTTAAAAGAAGGTTAAATATATTGTTAATGAGGACTCAGGCTTGTAATTTTTACATCTCATCCTAGGAAAAAGAAAATACGGCAGTTTTATTTTTATTTAAGAAACACTACTTCTAAAATGTTAGTAGGAATTCCTTAACACCAGGGCCGGTTTGTAGTTTAAGAAAACATCATGATGACCTTAGGACATGAATTATGCAAACTATGAATAAAGACAAGGATAACTCTTTAGTTATAGGATCCTTCCCACAAAAATCCTAATTATCAGCCACCTCTAAGCCATTTTGAAATCGTTAAAAATCACTTTATATTTTTTAAGATTAAAGCAGCAGGATTTTAGATTACAAGGAAGCACTCTAACCAGCTTGGTAGGATACTGCACCTGGCTATTTTATTCTCCCATGAATTTTCACTTGTGCTGTATTCAAAGGTGAATTCCATAATCTAAGCAAGCCGTATTTAGCACTTTAGGAAGTATCAAAAGATCTTACCTAAAATCGTTTCAAACAATTATATTATTGTAAATTAATTTCCCAATAGTTTGATAAGTTATTGTTTGAAGATATTGTTGATTTTCGTAAGTGTATATTTTTACATTGGTTTGGATATGCAACTCACATCTCGTCAGTGTCAAAGTTCCACCCTGCTATCTCGGAGACTGACATGAGCCCGCTGGTAATGGCTTTTGGCTCTGGATCCAGTTGCGTCAGGTCCAACATGGTAACATGAGGGTAGGAGTCACCGTTGATTTGTTTATGCCACCAAGTGAAGATCATGCGGTTGCCAGCACGGTCGAACTTGGGGTTTTCCAGCTGAAGCCAACCGCTTGTCTCGGCGTACTCGAACACCTTGTGAACAAATAATGTTTACTTCGGCTATTTTCCATCACTTGAAAATTATTTTCATAAAGCTTACAGGATTTGGGCCTGAAACACTATCTTTTGTTAACTTCTTTGTTTACTGGCTTTAAATTACCAGCTGTTATGTTACTTTTTTAATTAGCATGCTTGTTAATAATATGAGACATATGCTAATTTATTTTAAAGAGAATGTAAACAAAATCTGTTAGATGCGTGTTGTTGTTTGATACAAAAAGATGTTTTGGTTTTGTTCAAATTAAATACTTGTACCAAATACTATTTTTTTCAGTAATTTGCAATATCCTTCTTTAAGTGAGTCATCATGATTGGTGAGACACTAAAACAAAACAAGATTAGTAAGCCATTACAGACGTTTTTGTAACTGTGTGGAAGTCAGAGTATTGTTGTATTGTGATATCGGCTATATATAAAAACGTAAATGTCTTCTTTCATCAAAAAACTCTGTTCTTTACTTTTGTGTAAACAATAAAGTTCTCATCAAGTAATTATGAATATACTGACCACTCGGCAAGGATTATCATCTCCAACGCTACACAGCTCCATAACCAACATGTTCTGGTATCTGTTGAGCCATATGATGATGAATTGAGTATCATTGGCCCACGCGAGTAGACTGGCAATGGGCTCTCTAGAACACAAAGAGAGCAATTTTACAGATTGTTCAGAAATTGAGGAAAAAAGGCTTAGGAAAGTTAAGAATAGAATCCGTACACAATGATATGAACAATTGAAATGCAAAAAAATGCAAAGGTACAAATATGAGAGAAGTTCACATAATACCGTCCTACAATGCTGTATGGTTTAAAAAATGATTTTTCAAAAGAGGTTGGCTTACTTAGTCTTGCATTTTCCCATCATTGAGTGTAAAAGTTACCAAGCAAATCAAAATGTAAGCAGGTTCAGAGAAGAATCAGAGAGGACTAAGAATGCATTATTGGTAACACTGAAAGCATAAATCCACAACATTGCTGTGATCAATGTCAATTAAATGTTGATTCAGCTTTTTAAAAAGGAATTGCAAGATGAATTTGCTTAAGCTTTTTTGATTGAATTATTTAGTCCAATGTTTTACCCACTCAGCGGTTTGAATTAGAAAATCATTGTTTCTGTAGCCTATTGTTTGATGGTGGCATTAATTAAACTTGAAACTGCACAAACCTGCCGTCAAGCATTGCCACGGGAGCAGGATAGTTGTAAATGGTTGGTTCTGAAGAGTTGTTGACGTCTTTGAGACTTACAACATGAACGGAAATAGATGGGTTTGGAGTTCCGACCTGCAAAAGATGGAAGTAAGTCAAAACAAAATCTTAGTCTACTAACAAATTATATAGGTGAAGCTTAGCTGAAGTAGGAGCCTTTTGATTACTGACAATAATATACTCGTAAAAATCAAAATTTTGAAAATTTGAACGGAAACAAAGGATATTTATTCAAATCTCATGCCTTGGAGAAAAACTTGTCAACATGTACAATTTTTTACATGAGGAACCTAAAGGAATTGTGTTTGGCTTTTAATATACCTGTAATGTTCTATCTTCATTTTTCCAATAAAAATGAAATATTAATTATATGTTGCTGTGCAGATAAGTAGTGAGCAAGCTTATTCATTGGTACTATTGGTTTTTAACCAGTACTTTTAGTAGCATTGATTCGTCTGTCAAAGTGGTTTTCTTTATATTTAAGTCCTATCAAAACTGAATATATAATTAATTACCTAAAGACGACAGCTCGCTCTTTAAACTAAACCAAAACCAAACACAAATTTTACCTTGGGGTAGTGTATCTGGTCATATCGTGTGTATTGCCATTGCCTTAGGTTGGGAGGTCCGTAGACGGGGATGGCTTGAATCAAGACGTTGGAATCGTTAAACTTGAAGTACGCCAAGTAACTGCCTTCTTTGGAGAACCATAGTGCCGAGTTGGACGACACAATCTCCTCTGGAAAGACATTGCCAAATTTAGCAAAAAGGTAAAAAAGTAAAACTCATTTAAGTAAAACTTTTGCTGTCAGTAGTAAACAGTTTTTCTTAGTTACTTCTGTTAGTTTTATTCATACCTAGGGGATATTTTAATCGGTAATTTGAGAAACAAGTTAAACAACACAAGCCATAGTGACATTAAATGATACCTTGAGAATAAGTTACCTTAAACACATATTTTATGCAATTTGGCCAAATATTTATTTACACATTTTCTCAAATAACCGATTCAATCACACTCACAGGGAATGTGTAATTTGTATACAGAAATTTGCAATAGAGAATATTTTCTCTTTTTTCTCTAAAGAATGTTCATTATTACTCTTTCCTGCAGACGATATTATAACCCATTTCAGTCCTACGGATGTCAGAAGAGGACATAAAAATATTGTGAGGATATCCTACCGATATTATGGGATATTTCTTCCAGACGAAACGGAGCCTTGAAGTATTTTATACTTATATTCAAAAACTGCTAGAAAATGTCATGCAATTTCAAAATTTAATAAAATTACCTTCATACACCCAGTCAGGAACTCCATTGTATATTTTCCCTTGTATTCCGTCAGAGGTAATGCGAATATCGTTGGTTTCATCTTCAGGTTTTTCTCTGTAGTAAATGTTGTTCTTGTCCACATAGGCGATCGAGTTGGTCTTCGGAGCCATGACAGCGAGTTGCAATGACTTAGTGGTTACATATGTGCTTTTTCTGGAAACAGAAAAACATTATGAACTTTTGTTTACATGTTACAACTAATTCGATTTTATTCCTCGCATCTGCTATGAATATAAGAAAAGATGTAGAAATAATTTTAGGAAAAATTCAATAAGGTTTTTTAAATGATGAGTACTTCTTGAGAAAATACCTTTGAACGTTTATGGTTGTAGTTTTGTGTCAATAATAAACACATATTAAACAATTAATTGATTAGTTCACAATCAGAGGAGGATAAAGCATATTTTTGAGCCAATGTTTGTTTTTACCTAATTTACAGAAGAAGTGAAGAAACTATACATCCACAATTATCTATTAGGATGATTCAATATTAAATCATAGACTAAGCAACACAAGGGAGTATGTTTTATCTATGATTAAATGCAGTGTGAGTGTACCAAGTAAATGACTGGATCTGTATTAACAAAGTATCACCCTCATACAAGACTATATATTATACATCATGATGTATTTTATATTACGTATGGAATACAGGATGCACACTACACAAAAATATTGCCTCAACAGAAAAAAGTAAAAATAAATAAGTCAAATCCTTTTAAAAATCTGTAAATGTTAAAGTAAGTTCAGTAGGTACTTACCTCGTTTTGAAACTATATATTTGGTAGATGGCATAATAGGAGTGCCTATAAATCTGAAATAAAAATACAGTTTTCAATTATTTTTGTAAAAGCTATAAAGTCTGATTGTTAGTTTAAGAACATTTATTTTTATTTTTTCACATTACCAGTTCCCCCCTCTCATGAAAGCTAACATTAACTCAATCAAAAGTATTACAAAACTGATTTCAAACGAGTTCAAACTATATGTACAATAATGTCCTTTTATTTATTGTTAGAAACAATAAAAATAAAGGAAAAACTAATATATATTTTTTTTATCTAAATTCTGTGCAAAAGTTAATTTAGTATAAAAATGCTAGTTTTGTATAGTAATTAATATAATTTTGTACAGTAAGACAGTTTAAATAGTTTGAATCATGTAAATATGTATAATTATGTTTGATGTACTACTTACAGGGTTATTGTAAGATGCGTACATCATATACTGGAGATCTTCGGAAAACCAGAAATCAAAAGTACCATTCAACAATATCTGAAAAATATTTAGATTAGATAAAAAAAATCAAAATAATTGTATGGAATACACTAAAATAAGATAAATAATTACTTCTCAAAGCATAGATTGGGCAAGACTAGTTATAAATTAATTATAAAACAATGGAAGTATGTCAAGATAGAGACTGAGAGTAAAATAAAAAAATAAATATTTTTTTAATAAATTATTTTGCTCAAAGTCACTTAGTTACGGTTAAACAAGATGAGTATTTTAATAATTCAATTTCTAAAAATATAATTTATTTTTCAATATGTATGTTTGAATTTTAAAAACTAAAGTTAACGTAACATTTTCACATTCGTCACATCTTCATGGTCAATATTTGATACCCATAACACAAATTGGGTGATAGAGCAATTAAAAAAAAAATACAGCCTAAGCTCAGGAATAAATTTGTAGTAAACGTTTATAAATATATTTACCCAACTAGTAAAAGGAAGGATGACATCGCTTCGTTTCGTTTCCAAGTCAAAGACTTTCAAGTTTCGCAGTGAATCGTAGTAGTAGAAGTCTTTACCTGAAATAGAAATAAATTACAGTTTAGTTTAACTGGGCATATCTAGGTGATTAAAATAGGAACACTCGTTGGTCGTTATTGTTGTAATCATTTAAAGATAAAAGATTAAAGATATGTGTAAGTCATAGGCATATTAAACATACTAAAATATTAACATATTAAACATATTGAAGGACAGTTGTGTGTTTTAGGTATAATTGTATACAAACTAAGTACAGTATACAGTATACAGTACAACAATTAAGAAAACCAAATTCGTAAAAACTTTTTCCAACACTCCAAAATAACTCAAACAAGAATATGAGAACCATGAATATGTTATTTTGTCTGATTTTTTTCTAAATAGGGGGAGCTGAAGTTTTCTCTAAATTACTTTGTCACAGTATTATCAAATAGCCAAAAACCTAGACCTTTTTGAGAGAAGTTTCATGCTTTATTCACCAATTTACTGGCTCTTAGTTATGTAGTACCAATTTGAATTTGTACTTATGAATATATGAACTCCCAGTACATATGCACAATTGCACAACCCACTTCAAAGAAACAAATTCCCTGACATCCCCTTCATAAATAGTCTTGCGGTTTCACTAGCAATTGCTGATGACTGTTTGGCAATGAATGTCTAACTTAAGTATCAAAATTTTTCTAATAGAATTTGTGTATATATTTGTAGCTTATAGACTCTTTTCCCGTTACCTATTGCAATAAGAAAGTTAAGTAAACTCATACTTCTTTTCTGATTTCCAATCATTTACCTGTAATGAAAGTTCCATTGAAGAGCGACGGAGAGATGGTGTGGTACAAGAAGTAATCCTTGAGGAATGGAGCTTTCTGCGGTTGAGGAGGTGGCGGGGGCTCTGCAGGACCTGTATCCTTCTTCTGCAGATCCGTGTAGATGATGAAAGCAGTGATGCCAACAACAGCGAACGCGATGCTGACGAAGAAGCACCACTTGGAGCACTTCGGCATCCGCAACCATCCTAGTACGTCCTGCAAACACAGTTTTTGTTGCTAACTCGGATTTTGAACTACATCACAGAGGAGTAAGTTACAGAGAAAACTTGCTTATGGGTCAACCGTGGGCTTTCCAGCTCTAGTATTTGTGCCAGAAATATACTTGTGACAAGAAAGGAAGAGTCCGAACATTGAGCACTGTGCAGAAATTCTTGCTGCACAAGGGTTTTCCTCCACAATGAGGGTGTGGGAGGTGGTTTTGGACTTGCCCTAGACACCAGCACTAGTCCTAGACACCACTTAAGTGTACCATTGAGTGTTTCCTCTGTACTTCACTTCTCTGTGACTATATGGAAGTTTCAGGGGGGACATTCTGGATTAGTCAGTGTGGGAGAGGTGTGGTAAAGGTTTTTTTGGAATCTAGTCGCTACAGGAAGTAGTGTGTGGGTATAGATTTCAGGCTAGGAGACAGAGCGAAGAAAGTGTTTGCAATTGATATGCCTAAAAATGTTTTTTTTTAGTTTTAACAGTTTTATCCCTCATTCAAGTTTTATTGTCACCCGTAATATATTGGCACCCAGCGTAGTGCGCCATCCCCTCTTTTCTTTTCAAGTGACCTGTGAAGTTAAAATTTACAATAAACCAAATAGTGTAGGACTGTTCTTTACAAACCTAACTCAATTACACATCCATCGTTCAGATTAAAGAAAAAAGTCTTGCTTTGGAAACTACTGGAAACACCAAAACAATAATGTGAGTTGGATCCACTACCCTTACTATCCTTGGGCAATAACAAGTAAATTCAATTTATCTCTGAGCTTTTATACTGTTTATTAAGTTTTTTGGGGTTTTGACTCAACAGTTTGGATTTTTATTTTGGTATAGGCAAAATTAGTAGTATAAAACCACAAAAAAACATTAAAATTAGTAAAATAAACCTAGTGATCATGATGTTTTTAGGAAGGCTAGTGTCGCTGAAACTGCCTTTGAAACTCATGGCAAGATACTTTGTACTGCACTGAATGTGTGTGGAATGGAGTATAGGTGGATTAGCTCATCTTCACAGCAGTTACAACATTAACTGGGGCTCTGGAGAGCTGGATCTGGCTTTTTAACGACGAGACGGTAAAACAGGAACGGTTTTAACAATTTGTTTTGACAAATTTTATTACGTTTACACAGGCTACTAGGTTACAAATATTTTAGTTTTTTCATGTCACGGTTTGCATTTAATATTAAATAATGTGACGCTTTTAATTTTGTTCTTGGATACATAAAATACTTGAAATGAAAACTCTAACACTATGTAAGTCATTGTTTTTTCAGCCATCATTAGAGCTAGGAAATGAACATTCAACTATTTGTTTCTAATTGGATAATTTTTTAACCTAAATTCATACTTTCAAATTAGCAAAATTACTCAAGCTATCGCGTTCACAGACATATGTACAAATAAAAAAATTTGAACGAATATAGTGTTTTTGGCCTGGCCTCTGTGGACATCAAAATGAAAAATTAAATAGATCCCAAGTCTAGGTCTTATTGTGCCACCTACTTATTGGGATAATGATAATAGCTACTTCCCTATAGGAGAATTTGCTAAACAACTCTTTTTGGCATATTTGTACCAGTTCAAAGTGGAAAAATTCAAATTAGTAAATAAATAACGTTGACGTTGACCTATCCCCATTTAAATGTAATTCTTTGTTTGTTCATTGTTCCAAGTTCCAAGTTCATTGTTGGTTATGGTGAGTTAATGTTGTTCAAAGGTTTATTGCGGACATTTTCCATCTTGATGGTAAAAAAACAATACCTATACAACGTTTCGGGATCTGGAATCTGATCCCGTCCTCAGGTGAAAAAAACTTAACTAACACATTACAACTAACAATACACAAACGCCCAACCTAAGTTGGAATACACTACAGAGGGTAGCAGTAAAAAAATATGCACTGTATAGCAGATCCTGAAACGTTGTGTTTTTTTTTTTTTACCATCGTGATGGAAAATGTCCGCAACAAACCTTTAAATGTAATGTTATTCCCATTTCCACCATGTTTGAATAATATGGCAGTTCAAGATAATTTTGATAAAATTGTTACGGTAGCCTACTTAATGCTATAAAACTAAATCTTATAAGTCCACTTAAATAAAACCATCAGTGTTTACACAGCAGCATTCAAACAAATTCATTGAATCAATTTACTGTAGATAATTTAACAGCAAATATGAGAGGTCTCTTAAAATAATGAAAACATGTCATCAGGTTGGTGACAATAGGAAATCCACTTAAACATTATTTTTTAATTAACGGTGCTTAGTTTTTTATTTGCGCACCTAACTAAAGATTTATACAAATTAACTGAGAAGTGTGGCTTCATAGCTATTTTTTATTTGAACTGAGTTTTTTTCATGATATTACATGGTTTTCATCTGAACATTATAATTAATAATTTTGCGAAGAAATGGAAAGTCTATTAAGCTAATGTGATTCTTTTTTACAAGGAAAACAATAAATCTATTAATAGGATATTAATTACATCTTATTTTAGTTTGGAAGTGATTTCACAATACCACCAACTTTTAGCTACATTTTCCAATTAATGTTTTTTCAATTTTTGCTGGGTTCTTTTACATGAGTAAATACATAATTACACATACAATACATTTCTCTGGTGGAAAAACGTGGTCAGATGAATAATGGTATAAAAAAAGATATTATGAGCTGAAACCACTTTCCATTAAATATTTCAATTTTTAAGCATATGGCAGACGCACCATATGTGACAATACATAGCTCTTTAAAGCAGACTTATCAAAAACGTACTGTCAATTAAGTAATCCCGACTAAAACCAAAAACCATTTTCCCAACAACCTACTTAAAAATTTTAGGAGAGATAATTCTAAAATATCAAATATTTTCACAATTACTATTCTGTATATCAAAGAGGATGAATGGGTTTATTGATAAACCATCACTTCCTATGGGTGCTTGTTAAGTTTAGGGAAGACAACTTAATACCGTTATCAGACCAAGTGTCCAATGGAATCAAACTTTTCTAAGGTCCAAAACTTACCGAAGCCATGTTGCTGGGACGTAGGTGCCTTTCTTACACTGCTCTTATCTAATCAAAGTGCCTTGCAAACCGGGGCAAACATAATTAAATAGTAAATTATCGGAATACTTGTTTGCATTGTTAACATCGGTTCCAAGGTAGAATAACGTACGTTACTGTGTTATGGAACCGATCTTCAAGTTATGTAATTTTAAATAATTTTCAAACAACTGTGTCAAGGAATTTGTGACCTGTGTTGTGATTTTTTCAAGCCTTTATTACTGTATGGATATTAAAAAAAGGGTTTGTGTTCAGAAATGGTCTAGTATGTATTTATAACTAAATAAACTTAATATTTTTTTTATTATATCATATTTATCTTTGTTGCTGTTGCCTGGGTTCTTGTGGATAAGATGTTTGTGTCGACCTGCATTTCGCCACCTTGTGTGACATCTTCAGGGGTCTTCTTAATTCATCTTCTAATCACACTATAGTCTATATTTACAAAAATATTTACAAATATTTCACAAAAGTGGCCTATAGTATGGACCCAACCGCGATACTAGTGACCGTGTGTTTGTAAATATTTTTGTAAATATAGACTATAGAGTTAGTAATGAGAAGATCGATGAATTAAGATGACTCCTGTAGATGCCATGAAAGGTATAGAAAAATTGATAGATTGATGCAAGCATCTTATCTGCAAGACCTCAGTTAACAGCAATAAGGATAATTCTAATGCAATTTAAATTATTTAAATTTTTTATCGATAGGATTTATTAAAAGGAAACCTCTGTTATTATGGAAAAACAGTACATTATAATAATATTAATATGCAGTACATTTAAATTAGGAATAAAATTACTCAATAAACGAACAGTTTAAGTTTTATTATCCTATTTCATTATTTAAAAAAAGTTGTTAAAGTCATAACATTTCATTTTTAAGTACTGTAGTTTTGAAATAATAGATATCCTAAAGATTAGTACATTAAGTCTTCAGAATGAAAGTAAAAATTTCCCAGCTTAATATTTGTAGCAATATAAATAACAAAAACACAAACAGAATGAAAATTGATAAGGTATAAATGTTTGATGAAGATATGAACCTTATCTTTCTGAACTTGGTTTGACATTCCATGTGTTTGATAAATACTCTTCCTTGTATTAAAATTTATCTCATAAAAATTTACAAACATACAGTAGATTGAAGATTTCAATTTTTAAGATCAATTTCCAGTGATAACCTAAGCAGAAAACTATAAAATGTCACATGCAAAATTGAATTTTTTTTAATATTTGAAATTTGAAATATCTACCTGATTATTACTTGGACTTGCAATAGTATGAGAGTGTTAATAATTAACTGCTTCTATAAAAAGAGAATTGGGTTTTGCCTCACACAGTGCAATTAGCTTAAACAAATTTCAAACCGGGACATAAAAAAAAAATTCAAACCAGCGCCAAATTGTCAAATACACTTCCCTCAATATATACAAAAAAGTTACAATGATTTGAGTGTCGGGTTAGGGAGGGGGAGGGGTTGAAAAAAGGATTTTTTTACTTTTTCGCAAATTACTCAAAACGGTGAATTTTTCTCAAAATACAATGAATTACAAAAATAATCTCTATTAAATTTCGAACAAAATGATACCATACAATACCTATCTACTTATAAACGGTTCAGGCGATATTGTGGGGTAAATGTGATTTTTTTCTTAAAATTCTAAAAAAGTTGTTTTTTAAATGGGGAAACCGATGGACACTCGAAACAAATGATGGATTAGTAAAGGTATAATCAGACAAACTAGTGAAAGACAAAAATTGATGAACATTATGATATGGGTATGGGTGAATGTAGGATCTTGGGGAGTATGTTTAATCTATGGTAGGATGAAGGTGGGATCCAAAATTAAGAGTTGTTAAATAATGTTAAAGCAAAATTTTAGACTAACTCCCTTTAAATAAGACTTTGCGAACATAAACAGTCGATCATCATTGATTTTGTATTATTGTTTCTAAAGTTTTGGTTTACTGTAATTAATTATCAATCATTGGGGACGCAGCCTAGGTGTGTATTTTAATACAAATATGAGTAAAGGATGAGAGTATAATTGTGTGAATCTGTGTAGCTTTGTTACTGACTAAAATCAGCTGTTTCATTGGCCTATCAGAAACAAATGCGTCCAGTTTTGAACTATCAAAAAGCTACTGACGTTTCTCAGGATCGAACCGTCGACCTTTTGATTGTCAGGCGAGTTATATGTATACCCATACCCATTTCAATGTTATATCATTAACTCCCATAAAATGTATCCTGTTTGCCAACTATCTGTCGATTAAGTAGTCTTTTGACAAAATTGGCTCCCCATACCTTAGCAAACTGTGCACAAATAATATAAGTTTTAAATACTAATTTAAGTTGACAACATAGCTAACAAAGCAAATAAAAAATCAAACTCTATTTAAAACTGAAATGCTCACTTTTAAATTAAATTGCAATTTTGTTTTTAATTAGAAAGAGTGTTTGAATGATGAACTGCTGTATTCAGAAAGGATTTCCTAAGGAGTTGTGAAGTGTTTCTTGTCTCAATATTGATCAGAGGCGTTGATTACTGAGAAATTCGGCAATCAAACTGGAGATGAGGGAGAGAAGAAACTTTGTTCTTTGAGGTGGAAATTGTACTCTTGGTACCTTCAGTCCTTCTGATCACTTACTCGGATTTGTATCATTCTACTCCCACATACTATCTTCTGTTTCTCACATTATCGATTTTGTATTATTGTTTCTAAAACTTTGGTTTAAAATTTTTGTTTATTACAACTCTTAATTTTGGATCATACCTTCATCCTACATTCACCCATACCCATATCATAATGTTCATACATTTTTTGTTTATTACTTTCACTAGTTTGTCTGATTATACCTTTACTAATTCATCATTTGTCATTTCTTATTTTGTTTATCACATTTATGTTTAACATAATTGTTTATCACACTCGATTTATCTGATTCTACCTTCACCCATACTCATGTCATAATGATTATCAATCTTTGTTTATCACTTACTCCAGTTTGTCTAATTCTACCTTCATTAAATTCTTATTTGCCACTTCTTACTTTGTTTATCACATTTATGTTTAGCATAATTGTTCATCACACTCGATTTATCTGATTCTACCTTCACCCATACTCATGTCATAATGATTATCAATCTTTGTTTATCACTTACTCCAGTTTGTCTAATTCTACCTTCATTAAATTCTTATTTGCCACTTCTTACTTTGTTTATCACATTTATGTTTAGCATAATTGTTCATCACACTCGATTTATCTGATTCTACCTTCACCCATACTCATGTCATAATGATTATCAATCTTTTTTTTATCACTTACACCAGTTTATCTAATTCTACCTTCATTAAATTCTTATTTGCCACTTCTTACTTTGTTTATCACATTTATGTTTAGCATTATTGTTCATCACACTCGATTTATCTGATTCTACCTTCACCCATACTCATGTCATAATGATTATCAATCTTTTTTTTTATCACTTACACCAGTTTATCTAATTCTACCTTCATTAAATTCTTATTTGCCACTTCTTACTTTGTTTATCACATTTATGTTTAGCATTATTGTTCATCACACTCGATTTATCTGATTCTACCTTCACCCATACTCATGTCATAATGATTATCAATCTTTGTTTATCACTTACTCCAGTTTGTCTAATTCTACCTTCATTAAATTCTTATTTGCCACTTCTTACTTTGTTTATCACATTTATGTTTAGCATAATTGTTCATCACACTCGATTTATCTGATTCTACCTTCACCCATACTCATGGCATAATGATTATCAATCTCTGTTCATCACTTTACACCAGTTTATCTAATTCTACCTTCATTAAATTCTTATTTGCCACTTCTTACTTTGTTTATCACATTTATGTTTAGCATTATTGTTCATCACACTCGATTTATCTGATTCTACCTTCACCCATACTCATGTCATAATGATTATCAATCTCTGTTCATCACTTTACACCAGTTTATCTAATTCTACCTTCATTAAATTCTTATTTGCCACTTCTTACTTAGTTTATCACATTTATGATTAGCATTATTGTTCATCACACTCGATTTATCTGATTCTACCTTCACCCATACTCATGTCATAATGATTATCAATCTCGTGTACTGCACTGACTAATATGTTTGCTGATCTATTTGATGCCAAAGACAAAGGACTCTACAGCACATTAGCTATTTTAGATTACTCTCAAGCATTCGACTCTATTGATCATGAATTATTATTGGCAAAAATGAAGTACTATGGTTGCAGCGAAAAAGTTGTATGTTGGTTTCGGTCCTATTTGGAGTCCCGACTGCAGGTTACCAAAATTGGGAGTGGGACATCAGATCCGTTTGCAAATTGCGAGGTGTTCCTCAAGGTAGTTGTTTAGGCCCTGTGCTGTTCAATTTATACACGTCTGACTTGCCCAGAAGTGTAAAATATTGTACAGCACACTTGTATGCTGATGACTGTCAATTACACTTGTCATACAAGCCAGACATGACATCCGCAGCAATTGAACTCATCAATGCTGATTTGCACAGCATTTTTCAATGGTCTGTCATGAATGGCCTTGGATTGAACGTTGACAAGTGTGTTGTCATGCATACTGGACCACATATTTTAATGCAGGAGTTGAGAAAATCTGACATTAAAGTCACCCTTGATGGCATGGGATTGTCTGTCTGTGACACTGTCAACACGCTTGGTGTTGTACTTGACAAAGACCTCTCTTTTTCTGACCACGTCACATCTGCAGTCCAACGCGCAGTGGGAAGATTGAGAGGTCTTAGCAGATTCAAAACTCTCCTGCCAGAATTTGCCAAAACGCAACTCATGCGGTCCTTGGTCCTTCCAGCCTTCACATATTGCTTTCCTGCATATGGAAACAGCATCTCTAAGGAGGATATGGCAAGAGTTCAGAGAATTCAAAATTCTGCCATAAGGTTCATTTTTGGCCTTAGTCGCTTTGAACACGTGTCCTCCTACAGAGATGCTGCTAAGCTCGTCCCAATGGATGACATGTGCAGAAAGCTGACCTGCTGCCTGGTCCACAAAGTGCTCACGCTGGGAGAGCCTCATTACCTCAGCGAGAGGCTGAAGTACAGGAGGGAGATCTGTCTGCGTAGTACTCGCTCCGACCGCAAGCTTCACTTTCCTAAAGTGAGGCTTGAGGCTGGAAGAAAGTCTTTTTCTTATTTCGGCCCGCGGTTGTACAATGGCCTCCCTCAAGAGATCAAGTGTTCAAAATCGTACAACACAATCAGGGCCGCAATGAAAAAAACAAATGTAAAATGTATATTGTAATTATTCTGTTGTAATTTGTTTGTATATACTTATGTAAATATATTAGGATAGTTTAGATTTAGTGACTTGAGTTAGTTTGAAAACCATGTATTATGAAACTCGCTCGCAAATAAAGGCCTTTTTATTTATTTATTTAATAAAAGCTTTTGAGAGGGAACTATTCTAAAATACAGAGAAGCAGGTCTACTTATTTTCTGTGTGAAAACTAAATATAGGTAGCAAATATATGCGATATACTGTAATATGGAAAATAATTGTTAATAACTACTGTTTGAGTATCAATCTTGTAATAAAATAATAGTTATGCTTTCATAGAGCATTTGAAATCAGGTCATAAAAATAGTACAATGCTTGATAAACTAAATTTAGCTTTAATTAACTCTTACTTACTTGTATCCAGTTTTTGTTGTCTGAGGCACTCTGAAAATAAAAGAAATTATTATTTTCAAAATATATGTTAAAATATAAAACGTGAAAATATTGTTCATATTTTGATATTCAATCATTAAAATTAAATTCAATATTAGCTGAGTGTAGGGTTTCAGAAATGTTTCAATTAGTTTTTAAACATGTTTTTTATATTTTACAAATTACAACAAAAAACTAAATACATTGTAAATAATAAATAATAAAGGAAAAAGATATTAATTCAATATTTTGTAATATTAATTTGCAGTTATATTGATTTTTTTAATAAATCAGAGTAAATCCATTTAGAGAAATAGGCCTATAATCCACTGGTTTTTCTTTACCATTTATTTATTGATAGTTCACCATTTTCATATTATCTATTATGACCAGATGAAACTACATAGCTACTATACAGGGTGAATAAAAAGTCAAGACAAAAGTCAAAAGTCAAGTTATTTGGTTGTGTTGCTAGCCTAGTGGTTAGCGTCTCGGACTTCGGTGCGGGAGGGACGGGTCCAATCCCCGGCACATCCACTGTACATTTATCTCTCGTAACTCTCGTGAAATGCCACTGGCGTTGAAAAAAAAGACCTCCCCCATCTAATATTTTTCCAAGTAAATATAAAGAGATATCCTTTTGGTCGTCGTGCAATCTTGGCAGAAAGTTTCATATTATGATTTTGAAATTTTTGAGTGTCCCCCCAAAAGGGGGGATTTGGGGGGCAACTCAAATATTTCAAAATCATAAAATAAAACTTCCTGCTAAGATTGCACGACCACCAAAATGATATCTCTGTATATTTACTTGAAAAAATATTAGATGGGTCTTGACTTTTTATTCACCCTGTATATTACTTGAACTTCTATGGTATTATTACCATGAGTAAAGCTAAAAGCTACAATAATAAATCCACCCTAAAATAGAAACATTTAATCAACATCAGCACACTCCAAACATTAGGAACACGAAACAAACATAAAATAAGGCTTCAGATGTAACAAAAGGTGAAAAGTCTACTTGCATTACATGAAGTAAATGCTCCACCTACTAAAACACCATGATGCTTTATCTTTAGGTAATGAATTTTAAAAATAGCAAAAATAAATTTGACTAATAATGATAGACTTATTATATACCAATGGACCCTTCAAAAATTGCACATTTTTCAATTGGGTTGGAAACATGTGTCCGAGGTAAAATTAATCCCATGCAACATTCTTTTACCCTTCAAAGATTATTTAAGTATTTCTAATATTGTTTAATAAAAGGGGGATTTTCCAACCTGAATCAGATTACAGTTATCCACACGTGACCTATTTAAAATCCATTTTCCTACAGTCACCCGACAAAGTTGGCTTCCTTGTACTGTTTATAGTACAGAAAGCTGCTAATTGCTGCATATTTATACTTTGCCGTACGGTTTATACTTTGTCGTACGGTTTATACTTTGCCGCTCATCAGGATTCCAACGAAACAACACAAAACAGCGTGATCCTATTATGCACGCAATCCATGTACGCTTGGAAATAGGTTGGCAACACTTAAAGATAATAATACTATGAGCAGCTGATTGACTATTATAACTATGATTTTACCTGTCATTTCGTGTTTATAGTTTCGGTATTTCTGAACATTCTGGACTTTTCTTTTAAACGTTTTTAAAACATTCCTATGATCTTAATAAACAAGAAAATACCTTTAAAGCATTCTTTTTAGGTGCGGAAACCACTTCAAATTACAAAAACATACGGAACTATATTTTCAAAACGAGGAGCACATTTCTTGCCGAGGAAAAATAGCGGAGTGATACGGACCGCGGGTACTACTTTCTCTAGGGCACCATTTGTGTTGCCAACTGAAAATAAAAACGTGTTGTATAGTGTTTGAAAGACTAATTATTTATATGCTTTATAGTGACTGTAGGAAAAATATAATGTGTAACACGAGTGAAAAAGGCCTTTGCTGCACTCGAGATCATTCCACACTCGCCTGCGGCTCGTGCGTAAACATTGCTCTCGTGTGCAGCAAAGTGCCACTTTCACCACTAGTTACACAAATAACTATTTCCTAGAATGTTTAGTCTCTTGTTTACAATCGGACTGTGGTTAAACATTTAACTGAAGGATCAGCTGTTAAATTACAACAAACATACCGAAAGAAAGTTGGATCAACATAACTGGTGTTTTTGAAAATAGACTCTATATATAAATTAATCGCTAGGGGGGCGAAGACCAAAAGGAATTCCTTTTTAATTACCATTCACAGGTGCTGTGTATCATGTGCTTTAAGATGACACCTCAATCGTAAAAATTGGTTATACAGGGTGATTGATATAAGTGTGCCAGCCATTTTATTTGAAAACTATAAGAGATATCAAAAAAAGTTAAATGGTAAGTGCCTTGGATTTTTTATTTAAAAAATTGTAGTCAAGTCAAAAAAATTATTTTAGCCGCCATGTTTCCAATATGGCCGCCAACTTTGATTTTTCTTATAGAACACCCTGTATTTTATGATGTATTCTGGTAGAAAATGTAATTTTAAGACGATTTTATTCCTGTAATTTTTTTTATAAACCTAACCGTTTCAAAGATAATAATGGTTAAAGTTTTGAAATTTCTGCATGAGAAAGAGTTTCGATAAAGGCTTAAGCAAGCATGCCAGCTGTTTAATTCGAAAACCATTCAAAATTTTACAACTTAAACCTGTATTATCTTTGAAACGGTTAGGTTTATGAAAAAAATCACAAGAATAAAATCGTCTTAAAATTACATTTTCTACCAGAATACATCATAAAATACAGGGTGTTCCATTAGAAAAATCTAAGTTGGCGGCCATATTAGAAAAATGGCGGCTAAAATATTTTTTTCGACTTTACCAAAATGTTTTAAATAAAAAGTCCAAGGCACTTACCATTTAACTTTTTTTGATATCTCTTATGGTTTTCGAATAAAACGGCTGGCACACTTATATCAATCACCCTGTATAAGACTACTAAAAAAGGGATGTTACCGTACAGAGAAAACCCATGTTGTATTAAGTATATGTGTGTATTTTTAATGTTTTTGTTATTAAGGCTTCTTATTCAAAATATTCATTTTCCCCAAGATACAGGAAATATTTAATTACCTATATACAAATAACATTATTAAAAAATAAAACAAATTAAAGTCAGTGTTTTCGAGCTTTTCCAGAAAATAAAATATGTTTATATACAAGTAACGAGAAATATATAAAAAATATAAAGTGCAATGTGTAGATTGTAGTGTATAAAGTCAAAACGTATCTTAAAATACGCTTAAAACCTAACTTTTTAAGCTATTAACGCATTACTACATGCATTGACTTTATATCTCTACACAGATATAAAGTCAATGCTACATGGTCCCTAGTAGCGCCTTCAGTTCTAACACCGCAGTTCAGATACACGCTAGATGTGTTTTTGCATCTGATGGCGCTGGGTATGTAAAAAATACTACAATTTAGAATAAAACAAACATGGCACTTTGAAGAATTAATTGTTGTAATTTCCATAAACACAAAGTGTTTGGTGAATAAATCAAATTAAATTAGTTATTCGTAATCAGCTACTGAATTCATTTTATTTTATCTATTTCGTTTGACGCAGTCTACAAAGTTAGCTATTGAAACTGCAACAAAACATGGCAAATGACATATTTATATTTATGCAATCTTTGCAGTCATAAGAGGATAAATAAACTCATAGAGTAGCAAACAACCTAATGTTACTGTTTTTGATTTTGGAGTGTAAAACGGTAACATTTGGAGAAACGTAATACAGTAATTGAAAATTAATTGGTTATTTGAGAAAAAACAATATATTATACATTTTTGCTAGATTACATTAAGCACATTTTCAGGCTCTTTCCATGCAAATACATAATTTAGCATAGCATATCACATACAATGCATATTAAAAATTTCATTGAACTTTTCTGAAAGTTATTTTTGTGTTGTTTCTCAATAACCAATGGAATAGTTATTTGTGCAACTAGTGAGAAAAGTGAGCAATTGACTCCTCGAGTTGCACATTATACTTTTCCTACAGTTACCATAAAACAAATAAATTTGTGAAGAAACATAACCTATTTTTACACAAAAGTGAACTTTTAATATAACATTTTTAATGTGAAGTGACAAATACAACAGCTGACCAGCTGATTTACATCCAGTGCTGCCAGCGTATTTCGCGCGCATACGACGTTGCCTGCAGGTTACGCGCTCACTATTTCGTGACTTCACGTTGCAAATCTGGAGTGAGACAAAGTAGTTAGAGTGAGACAAAGTAATTAGAGTGAGACAAAGTAATTAGAGTGAGACAATGTTAACATTGTCTCACTGATGAGCGAATTGACCACTTTGCTTTTTCAAATCAGTGAGAGAACATGTACATTGTTAGGTAACTGTAGGAAAATGAAAATTTTTTCGCTGAAAAATCATTATTCATTTCCACATCAGAAAATATTTTTAGCAACAGCTGATATTATTTTTTTCTACAGTTACCTAACAATGTACATGTTCTCTCACTGATTTGAGAAAGCAAAGTGGCCAATTCGCTCATCAGTGAGACACTGTTAACATTGTCTCACTCTAACTACTTTGTCTCACTCCATTTTTGCAACATGAAGGCACGTTTCTTTACCAATTTATTTGTTTTATGGTAACTGCAGGAAAAATATAATGTGCAGCTCAAGTGCAAAGTGCAATTGCCCCACTCGAGAAACCATTCCTCACTTGCCTACGACTCGTGAGTAAGGATTTCTCTCGGGTGAGGCAATTGCTCACTTTGCTCACTAGTTGCACAAATAACTATTTATTTGACCTAAAAAATATGCTCATTTCAAAGACAGCCATACAATGTTACTAGGGGCGCTAAATAACGGAGCCTTTTTTTGTTAGATGTAGGCCTATTAGTTCATCTAATTTCAAGTAGAAACCTTCTTATAGATACATAGAAGAAAATCCAAAAAGTCTCACGGTGATTGGATGGTTTTTAATCTTTACGTATTTAATTTAGTAAATTGTAAAATGCAATTTAAATGTGTATCTCTTTTCTATAAACAAAATATAATAGCAGAATATAATAAATAGGCAGACGAAATTTATCAAACACTAATTATATCTTCCATGCATGTAAAAAAAAAAAAAAACTTAATCCCGGTACAAGATTTGCTAGAATATGTTCCGTGTTTTCTTATAACAAAATCTAAAAAACATATTGATTTGAAAACCCCCAACCCCATATTTAACACGTAAGCTTCAAAGATTAAATACTAATCATGAATACTGGTAGTGCAGTACATTCTATCAGAATCAGAATCAGAATCAGAATTTTTTATTGCCATAATAATACATTTCAATTTAACCTCGCACTTAAAACTCGATAAATTATTGTTTTGGTAAATATTAATTGACACGATAATGACCTTCGTAATATTTTTGAGACAATTTGATATGAATAATAAAAGGAATATTAATTAGATAAAGTAATATCTAATGGACTGTTTAGTGCGTTATTGACCCAGTTAATTTTATCAGACTTAAGATTGATAATCCGTACTCAGAGTTATATTGAGCTGTGGTCGGCAAACTACAGCTGCTGGTTTATTACCATTGTAAATGAATATAAGTGAGAAGATACTATTGCAGGTGATAATATTTTCCACATAAACAGCTGTTTTAACACATGCATGGCTGGTTCAAGCACTGAGCTAAAATTATAGCAGTTAAAATTATAGAGGTTCAAAGTAGCTATTTTCTCCATGTAAAAATCAGCTGTTGTAAACTCAGTCGTAAATTTATATTGTAAGTTAGTAAGCAATCACATGTATCAAAATCATTTATCGATTGTTTTAATCGATTGTAGCTAAGTGTTGCATTCTCGTCAATAGTGCGAAATTTCGATAGTGTAGTATCATAGGCAAAAAGAACTAAATAAAGACCTCAGCCACAGACAATATAATACTCTAATATTTACTCCATTGTCTGTGCCTCAGCTGTGCTGCGTTTACCATAGGTTCTGGCGCACACCACTGGGAGCGCCATGTATGTACGCGCTACGTAACTACACGGTGCTCCCAGCGGTGTGCGCCAGAACCTATGGTAACCATGGTAATAACAGCAAGGCTGACAGTCTATATTTAATTCTTTTTGTCTATGGTAGTATACACTAACACAATCGTAATAGACGAAATAATTGATTCACTTACTAAACAGCTGTTTGAATGCATTAGTAAACATGAAACAAGTTGGTAGTTTTGAGAGGTTATCTTTACATGAAAAATATTTACGTTGTCAAATATTGTGCTATATTTACGAAGAAATGCCAGTGAAAATGTTGCTCGTATGCCTACTTATCAACATTAATTTGTCGATAATGGCAGGTGAACCATTTGCAGTTACGATAATTGAAATAATTTATCATCAACCGTTATGCTTCCAAAAACATATAATGTATTTTAGTAAAACTTTTGACTAGTTTGACTTATTGTGGGCTATAGCAACTTTTATGACTGAAAAACTATGTCAGCAACAAAAAGTAATGTAGAAAATAGAAGTGTAGAAACTTATGCGTAGATTTTCTCTGCAACGTAGTTCCAAATAAATAACCAGTGAGGTGACCTTAACTCAAAAATAGTTTCAAAGTAGTGTTGTTTGTGTACGGTTTTACTATTTTACATTCTTCCAAAATGTAAACATTGAAACTTTGGAAGCCCAAGGGAAACATAATAACAGGAATAGGCCTAAATGTTAAACAGGTATATAAGCCACCTTCATTCAAAATTTTATTTCAATCGGTTCAGTGGTTCTTGCGTTTTTAGGTAACAGACAGACACACACACACACACACACAAACGCACCATCTCATTTTTATATATTAGTATATATTTTACGTTCGCATATCAGAAGTTGAAGTAATTCTACATCAATAGTTTGAAGAGTTATAGCAAAGGTTCTTAATAATTAAATGACCCAGCGTATTTATTTACCACTGTCCATTTTTAGACTGTGGCTACTGTAGCAGAGTTGAGTAGACACACGACTTCAATGTTTGAGCAACAGTGTGTGTTGAAGTAAACCACTTGCAGCTCGCGGCGCGTTTGTAAATAAACACAAATAGTTAACAGACACGCCGACTGGCCAATGGTCCAGCTTAGGGGGGAATGGAGAGAGAGAGAGAGAGTGAGGGGGGGGGGGAGAGAGAGAGTCGTGATCTCGCATCAGACGTCAACATAGCTAACATTGAGAGGAAGAATAGCTACTACAGCCGAACCCGGACGTATCTTCCTGTCTTCCTCTCTCCCAATAGAATTCCCATAACCCCCTCTCACTCTCTCTAGTCAGCCAACATCGTCTTTCCAATGCACGTACAAATCGTTCCCAAGGTATCTTTATGTACTATAATGATTGTGTGTCCGTGGCCTGTCCCTTGCAACCTTTATTTTCCGCCGTAATTACCAGGTAAAATGTCCACAATGTTCCTGTCTTTAAATATTTTGTATTTGTAAAGACTTGTATGTACAACCCTTGTCAGGTGGCAGCAGGCCCTTATAGTTTCCGCAATTGCCCGTATATCAAGACAGTAGGAATACTTTTTGTTAACTTGCATTATACAATAATTAATGCTATTATCTATCAATCAATTTTGTTTGTTAAACTTTTCCTTTTGTGACTAATATTTTGCAATGTGATGAGAAGTCTACTTGTAGTATCCTTTGCCTCTGGTGTATTAAATGGCGAGCATTAATGTCTGTGCTGCAGGTTTTAACAGATCGGTGAAGATGTCAGCTTCAGATATATTATGCGTGAAGTGAATATGACGGAAGTATGTGGAGCATTTCGTAGTTTTAAAATAGCACCAAAAACATGCAAAAACGTGCGGTTTCTTGGAATTCCCGCGACTGTTAACAGTAATATTCGGATGTTACATAAACTTTCTGTTACACAATTTCGTCCACCATATTCCGAAATGAATTACCAAAATTGAAGAAATGTAAAATATAATAAATTTAAATTTTGGTAAAACATGCACATATTGCACAAGTCGTCCCGAATAACACCTCCAGGGCTAACTAAACATGCCTCATCTTAGAGTAAAGGTCCAGTTAAAAATATGAAAATTCAGAATATTACATTGGTTAAATACAATATACAATACTATAACCTATCTTATCAATACGAAGTTACGTATTTCGTCTTCGATTTCTACAGAAGTACTGTATAAATATTCTGCTAAGTGCTGTAGTCTAGTGCTGTGTACACGTGCGACACGAAGACTTATCTATTTCCAGCTGACTATGAAATGATGAAATAAGTGACCGGTGTAATCTTGGACGTTATCGTCAGGCATGTTTGCAGGTGCATCTCTTTCTGTCTGACTCACAATTGCATCTCGCAGACTCAATCTGTGAGATGTTCATTTGGGTTCATTGGTCAACTGGTTTTGTTGTTGTATTCCCCCATTTGATAGCAGGTATTATGAACATGGGCTAATAGTTTTATCCTTATCTTTGCTGTACAATTCTTCAACCACCTTTTTTGCTACACTGGTTGTTTTTAGTGAAGTTATTTTTATTGGTAAAATCCCAATTTCACAAATCTTGTACTTGTGATTAATCTGGCTTTCATTGCGGTTTCATATTCATAATCTGTATTCAAATTTATGGTATATAAGTCTGTCGAATAGTGTCAATTCTATATGACAGGTTTGATGGGGCGTTTTATATTTTAATTTGTATGTGATCAATGAAGAATGGTAAACTAGTTCCGAATCAACCCTTTTCATGAACACGCTTTAAGATATAATTTCGGATGTAAATATGGTCAACTACCCAATCAGCTAATAGTTGCAGAGATTTTGGTTTAAATCTACTGTATCCTATGTTGGAAACTTGACATCCCCACAGGTTATATTCCATAACGTTTTGGCAAAGTATCAGTTTAAAATCCATCGTAATTTTACTACAAGATACGTAACCTTGTTTTTGTACAGCGAATGAAATAACTTATCTAATGAGGAAATGTCTACATATATTCAACACCAATAAGCATAATATTCATTTTGATAGCTACTATTAGGTAGCTTGGTAGTCCTTACGTTGATTGATAGTCCAAATTGCATCAAACTTCAATTACTTAGAGCTTGATGTAAGTTAAATAAAGTTTGACGCAATTTCACTACTGACCTGACCTAAGCCTAAAAAGTCACCAATAAGCACCTGACAACTTGAATCAAATTTCAAATTATTCTCTTATCAACAAGTTAAGACAGTCCAAGTTCACATCGGCCCAGGAGGGTCAGTCCAATTGGAGTAACAACTTACGAGTGTCAAATAACGGTCTGAAGGTCATAGACCACGGCCACTTCGGCGACGATATCCTCCTTTGGTCAAAATGCTCATTCAAACGTAGTTTTATTTGTATAAAATATTGATCCTAAAACTCTAATAACTCAGGGATATTGCTAGTTTGATTCGAATTAAACACTTATTGACCGTTTGAAATTAAATTTTGCCCACGTTGATACTTAGAGGTAAAAACTGACCTTAAAATATAGAAAGTATTTATCAATGAATATTCTACCAATTGGTGTAAAAATATGTACATTTATTATTTTTTGGTAACAGTGTGGTAAAGTAAAGTTTTACTTGTGAAAAATCACCCACCTACTTATCAATCAATCGCTATTAACTTGACTGAAAAACATTTGATTAATTGCGAGTGAAGTGAAATGTATGGTTGAATAATGTATTCTTAAATTATGTTTCATTATTCCCAAAGAAATTTTCTAAACGTAAATCAAAATATTTGCGGTTATTATAATAAATATACTTTTATGAGTTTTTATGTTTTAAAGTATAGTTTCTCCAGACATAAATGGATCTCACCAAGGTTGTTTGATAATGTCACGACCGGTGCGTCGGTGTCCAACTAAAAATCCACCTAAACTATTAAACACGTATTGTCTCTTATAATAAGTCAAATGTATTTGTTTTGGGTATACATTTTTCTCTATTAAAAGCCTTACTTTTAAAATTCGCTATAAACATATCACTGGCAGCACAAAGTGGTAACTAAGAAACTTTTCTAAAGAGGTCCAAGTTCTAACCGATACAAAAGTATCAGCTCAAACAAAACGTGCTCTTTGGGAACAAGATTAAGTTAGCAGACTTGTTTTATCTTAGATTGTGGTATTGAGGCTCGTCTTTAGTGCTTTATTGGTTTCGTTCTACACATTTCTTCTTTTACGAAGGTCCTTCTGAAACTTTTTGAAAGGTCGAGTAACATATCCATTTACCGCAGATCAACGTTGGCTTATGGTTGATTAATTTGTCTTAGTGGAAATACAACAGCGTACCTTAGTGTAAGCACAGAATAAAAATTACAAAAAAATATAAAATAATATGTAACTAACATGACAATAATATGTAATAATATATATGTTAATAATATGTAACATTTTGCAATATACAGTATGCTACATCTGAGGTCTTTAGGTTATAACGTACCTTCCTGCATCAAGTTACTACTAGTTGCATGTTTTTATTCATGCAACTAGTAGCTTTGGCAAAGTTTTTCGTAAACCTCTGTTACAATCACCCACTGCAGTTGTCAATTTTTACTTTACACTTTACACAATCGCCATTGAAGCGCCGTCAATGAGTGGAAACCTTGTTTGTAAGCTATTGGCGACGATCATGAATTGTCCCAGCCATATACAACACTGATTCAAGGTCTTTTTCTGGTTATCAAAACTCAAGAACAATTTTATACACAAATAATTTCTGGTTCCTGACCTGGATGATGCCTAAATATTTAATTTCATTTACGGTTACACTATGATATTGTACTTGCGATTAATTAAATCCGTTATGTAAGAAAAACGTTTTTAATCTCACTTGGTTGGGATTTGCTTTCAAAACGTGGTTCCGAAATGGTTGCGGTATTTGTAAACAACATTTGTAAACATATCAGTGACAGCTAGGAAAAATAATCTTGATCCGAACAGCTGTTCGTTATTTCATAGACGATTATGTGATAAAAATTGAACGAAAATTTTACAAAAATCGCACAAAACTGCATTTTTGAACTTCCGTAATTTTATTTACCTAACCCGCCATGTTAAACTTCCCTATCCCAAGCGTGATGTATATAACTTCGTTACTTCTCGAGTGATGTAAAGTTGAAAAAAAACTCACTCGGTGATGTAATGAAACCCATTTAAATAACATTGAGTGCTGAACTTAAAAAATATACCTCTATGGAGCCAACGACGTTCAACGCAAGAAATCAGCTGTGCGCTTGAATTTTATTGTTATGTTTTGAAGAATTTTCCTAACCTAGCTTTTGTTTGTAAATGAACGTTACTGTTAGAAGATGAGTGAAATGGTTAATGAAAAATATTGTTTGTAACCTCCTGTATATTGTCGGGTCAGTTAAAATCTTGTACGTTACACGTTACGCAAGAGCGTGTTTACATCACTTAGGTAAATTATGCAACTCGCTTCCGCTCGTTGTAACATTCACCTGCGTAATGTAAAAACGCTCTTACTACACTTGTAAGGTAAATAGCTATTACAAAGTAGTGATGCCATATTTTAATCACTAAAGACACTCTCGCCAATACAGTGAATACATTAAAATGAATTGGATCTTGATAGGTACTCTCGTTTTTACGGAGAAGATTGCGTAAAATGCCATCTTGAGTGTTACAGACAGACAGAAAAACAGAAAAACAGATAGATAGACAGACAGAAATAGAGATAAGACTCGTTTCTGCTTCTTTAATGTATAAAACGTAAAAATAACCTAAAAATATATAATTCTAAGCAATGTACAGACAAAACTCTAAGTTTATTTATATAGAAGATAATTGCGATTAAAGTCAATAATATCTTATTTTTAGTCTTAAAGTAAAATCAGCTGAAAACATTGGTTTGCATGAGCGCGCTTATCAGTCATATCGCGATATACGGTATACACATGTGTGCGCGACAAACAAACAATCGCTCTAACTAGGCTTGTTTGCATTAGCAATAATCTGTGTTTGCATTAGACAAAAGCCGCGCAATGAGTCTATATTTATGTTTTAAAAACGTGTTTTTCATGTTCTGTTTTATGCGTTGAAAATTTTGACCAAGTTGTATTCATGTATATTCATGTTCATAGACCTATTGCAATTGTTGCAAAGGATGGTTTTATTATGTGTAAATAATGTTTGTAAATATTGTACGTGTTTTTGATGTTCTGTTTATGTATATTTATTTGATGATACCATTATTGCGCGAATGCGGGTGTAACATGATGGCAAATGTAGTGTTTTTATTTACATTAAATGTTAGTCTACGTTTTACGTTGACCGAGTTGTTTTCAGGTATATTAACTTTCATATTGTAATTTTTGCAAATTATGTTTTTCTTGTGTAAATTATGTTTAAATAAGTAGCTTAATGGTACAGTTAACAAAATAGAATTTTAGTACTTTATTTCTATGTTTTAAATTTATTTTACAGCAGGAATGCACATGCTTCATTAATGCACTGTGTACATGAATGCATTCATAAAACATGTAAGTAAGTCCATTCGCAAAGTAGTGAATCATATATGAATCAGGTATGAGTAAATGTGACTAACTATGCTAAAGTTGCCAATACCACATTTGCTATGAACCTGCAGACTAAGATAATTTGAAGATGCTGCATTAGGGTCCAGTATGGACGGAAGTTTAAACTTTTATCCACCAAGTATAAATATGGGCTGAATTGATGCATACTTAAGTTGTTACGTCGAATATTTTTTAGATTTTCGAATGCCGAAAACGGATTTAATAAGAAGTGTTAGAATTTCATGAAGAAATGTCTATACATAAGAAATATACAGCATTCAATTTATTTCCTTATAAGGGTTACATGCCGTATTATCTACTGTATGTAGTAAATATTTACACTATGTACTATTTTTTAAATTTTAAGAACAATACGTTTTACAGAAAAATGGTGTAAAATTATATTGCCTTTTCAGAGAAAGTATAATTTAGATTGTGGGTTTCCAAAATATATTGTTTACAATCGATTCTATCGTAATGTAAAAAATACTCAATTGCATCAAGATATTATCAAAATAATTTGCTTTTCTTTATAGTAGATAGTCCGGTAATGGTTATGTGATATTGATTTTTAACGGATAAATGAAAATATTGACAGCTTTGAGGGGAGTTATTGAAAGGGTCAAACATAAGTTACAGCGCGAGTGAGGGCAGTGAAAAACGTTCTGGGTGATGGAAGGGGTGATATTGTTTTGGGGTTGTTGGACATGGGGAAACATCAACTTAAATTGGACTGTTTGGGGAAACTTTTATCATGGTTACTACATGGAAACTATAGCATATTTCCCATAGAAGAATAAAATGCAATGGGAGTTTATACTTTTACACAAAATAATCTGTTCTGCCTTAGATATAGTCTGTCAGTAAATAATTTTTCACCCCACTACTGTGAAATTACCTGTTTTCGTTACATGTTTATCACCTGCGAAAATTCATCATTACATTGTTTACTATGGAAAAAGAATGTTTACTATGCGAAAGTGATGTTTACTATCTTTTTTGGATTTTGTCGACGTAAACAAACAAAGATTTGTTATTGTTTTGTCAACTGTTTCAATTTTCAACAACCAAAACTGTACAAATTATTAACTTCAATTGGAAGCATAACCTAAAAAAAGAGTTTTGTAATCAATCGATTATTTAATGTTCCTAACTGTAATAGATAAATATCAAATGTCTGTTTTAATTAGGATAAATAATTAGTCTTTGTAGTGTAGCGAAAAGTAACGTTCAAAACGCGAGTGAAAGTGGGTCTATACATATCCTCGACCAAACATGGTCTCAAATAATGTAATACCTCACTTTCTACTCTTGTTGTGAAATATACTATTATAGAGGACACACCCCTTTAACATAACAATACTTTTGTTACATTTTTCATTACAGCTGATACCTGAACTAGTGTTGATAAAAGTTGGAGATCAGATAAAGATTATTGATAGGTTGACCTAACCTAACCCTGAACTGTATACTTTTGTTATGAAAATAATGTAGCCATTTTTAGATTAGAACTGTTGTTGCCTGTTTAGTATTGCGTTGCATCAATAGTCTACTCAGGTTGGTTTACAGACATAGAGACCTATTTGTAAAACATGGCCGCAAATGCGAAATATTAGGTAAAAATATTATTGTCTGCCCTTTAAAAGACCTACCGATCATGGATATTACCTTTTTAACATGGAAGAATAAGTAGAGCATCGTATTCACGTGTGCATTTTCCACACATATTGCAAGCACGCAAAAAGGCACAAATAAGTGGTGTTTTGAGGTACTTTTTTCCATTTGAACGATTATATGATCAACACTTTATCGTTAGGTATCAAGCAAATTTATGTTGCGAAAAACAAACCAGAATAACTGAATACGGTAAAAAAAATCGGAACGTAAGGAACAAGCAATAATTAAACTATTACTGATTTGCCTACGACCTTGATAATGGCTTGAAGTTACACCATCTTTACCATGCAATTAAATATTTTTTTTTAAATTTAATTGATGTGCTTATCCGCATTTTTTACATGTTTGTAAGGAAACACAAACCTGGTCACGTTGATATTATTAATTATGTTAATGTGTAATAATGATCTTTTTAAATTTACTAAGGTAATATAAAGTAGAAATATTATACTTTTTCCATACTTAAAAAGTATTTATGATTGTAAGCTACTAGAAGTAGCCTACTAGCTAAGCAAAAATTCTTTTCTGCTGGTAAATTTAAATAGTGCAAATAAAATAGTGTCACGGGTACTAAACTTCTACTAGCAATCCTGATTATTATTTAAATATGTGTCATAGTCACAGGTTATATTTATCTAGAGGTTTACCAAATCACATCACCTAATATTATGTGTAATATAACTCGTATTACAACTCGTCTATATATCTAATTCTGTAAGCCCAAAATTTTACAATGAAATTGTGAGCGAACGGGAGGCTGTAGAAAGCTGGGAGAGGTCTCATTTTAAAGGCCTGGGCATGAAATTTTGGGGAAAATTATTCATTTTTCATAAGTATGCACCAAAAGGTTGCTACGGAATAAAACAACTCACATTTAAATAGCATGGGAATCAAGGTCATGTCTGCTTTGTTTACTTTAAAACATGTGGTTTCACTTTATTTAAAGCATGTGGTAATATTTAATCTGTACTGTAATAGTGTATACTACTATAAAGCTGAAATAGACTTTTTTGCCAATTTCATTCGTCTGGATTAGTTAATGGATTACGATTGGTTGTGTTATAGGTATATCTGAAAAAAGTGTAAAGTTAGAAGTAGTTACTGGAGTAGGCAAAGGGGGCATATTTTCATGACAAAAATTAAACTAATATCTACACATCCTAATATGCCGTTTAAGTTTACGAGGATTCAATTCCCATTGCGATTACCTTTCGCTATTACTATAAATAAAGTACAAGGCCAAACCTTCACAAAAGTTGGCATTTATTTGAAAAATCTGTGTTTACCCATGGTAAACTTTATTTTGCTTTTAGCCTGGTAAAGCGGCCAGATGATGTTAAAATAGTACTGGAACCAAATAAAGACCAAGGAATCGACCAAAACGGATACTATACAACAAATGTAGTTTTCAGAGAGATTTTGTTATAGAATTAGCATTTTAAATTTTGGAGGATGACATTATCTCTATGTGTTTATGTAATATTCAAATAAATGTATGTATATTTAATTAAAACCAATAGCCATGAAGATTATTATTGAAAATGTTCCTTATTTGTGTTATGATTAGAAAGTTTATATTATAAATAAACACACTACATGAACAGTTCTTTGGATTTTTTTTTACATAGCAGACGTCAAAATGCATTATTCAGGTATCTAATAACTATATTATACATATTATAAATACAAAAATGTTAAACGATAATTCAAGTCAGGGTAATCCATGAGACTAATAATTTGTACAAAATAATTACTAGAATATATAGGCCTATATAGGGGCTATTGCCCCTAAAAGCCACTAGTATGATAACTCTAATATCATAGTGAAATGTTGTAACAGCTGGGAGACATGATAAATTAATTAATCAATTAATTTTCGCAGCTGAGTAGTGTAGTTTTGCTAATACAAAAACAAAAAACATATTTTTAAACGTACTGTAGTGGTATTTATTACTACCAGATTAAATGGTAAATTGAATTTTGTTTACGGTTAATATAAATCTTTTATTCGATTTTACTTGATACAATAAACTTGACCTAGTACCGGGGTGTTTGTTCTCCACAAGAATACGAGATAACAATCAACGTGTAAATTATCATTTTACCTCCAATGACTGAAAACAAACAATGGAAATTTCTTTCCCGTTATGCAATACAGTAAAACCAACTAATGTAAGTTCGATTTACTGCCAATTTTAGGTGTATTAGGTACTTTTGAAATTCTTCGATATTTTTTTATCGAGATAAATTTCAAATTGAATAAAAAAGTTAAATTGTTACTAATGCATTAAAAAATTGTTTTAAACTTATGCTTAACTTTATTTGACTTTGAGTTTTAAATTAACCTATTTTTGTCACTCTCCAACTGAAATTTTAAGTGCATAAAATTTTTAAGGTGGTATTTAGCTATAGTAAACATTTTATTAATAGTTTACTAAACGCCAATTTTTGACGTTGCTAAATTAAAACAAAATAAAAAAAGGATTATTTGACAAAGTCTAAACCCCTGCAAAACTGATTGCCTCTTACATAAGGGTGTTACTATTGGTATTGACTGTAAACTATAGTGGTTTATAGAAAATTTTATTGTTTATAGCCAATGGTATTATCCATGTACTCTCCCATGGTATGTTTAGACTTCAAATATATAAACTAAAATATAAATATTAAACATAAATATTTTAAGGTAGTCTATTTAAAAACAAAATACCAGCAACTTATATGCAATCCCACATTTTCGCGAATTTCCCTACTCTAAGCAGTTATTACAATAGGTGGAAAGATAATATCTAGACACGAGACCGATTTACTTTTACATTTTGATGACCCAGAAGCCAAAAACAATATTCGTTAAATATTTTATACAGGGTGTCCCGGAACTCTCTACCAATATTTTACGGCATTGCTCCTGGGTAAGAAACATACCTAAATATCATATTTAAATTGTCCGGAAGTCCTTAGTTACTCACACAGCCGCCATTTTGTTTTTTTTAGTTATTATTTTTTTCTAAAGAATGGTTAAACATATGAAATTGAAACTTTGCACAAACATTTATGACAACTAGCCAAAGCTACAAAAAAATTATGACGATTTTTTATATTCATAAAACAAAATGGCGGCCATTTAAAATTTTGTTTATTAAATAACTCAAAAACCGTTGATTTTATAAACATTATAAATGGCCGCCATTTTGTTTTATGAATTTGAAAAATCGTCATAATTTTTTTGTAGCTTTGTCTAGTTGTCCTAAATGTTTGTGCAAAGTTTCAATTTAATATATTTAACCATTCTTTAAAAAAAATTAATAACTGAAAAAAACAAAATGGCGGATGTGTGAGTAACTAAGGACTTCAGGACAATTTAAATATGATATTTAGGTATGTTTCTTACCCAGGAGCAATGCCCTAAAATATTGGTAGAGAGTTCCGGGACACCCTGTATAATTAGGTATATTTATATGATATTTAATATTATATTAAAATCATATTTATCTGTCAGTTCATTACCTGAGTGGATTGAGGGTTTCTAATGCTCGGGTCGGTAAATTTAGCAGCCAGTTCCTGTGATTTGGTCGTCATTCTGTCGCACAACTCGCGATCAACCACTCACTGAAGCGACTGGAACTATTTACCAACTGATAAACAGACGATATCAAGAAGCGTTGTTTCAGTGTTACCACCTGCAGGGAATTTTCCCTCGAAGGTAAATCTTATGACTTTCCGTTTCGGTTCGGTTTTCATGTTGGAATGATTGCGTGAAGTTAGCTAAAGCAGCGAAGGGTTTACAGAAGATGAAATATTGTTGTTTTAAACAAAAAACAATTACTTAAAAAATAAAATGTTATGAAGTTATTTTTGGCTTGTTCCGTAGCTGACAATTTGATACTTTTGTTAGTATCAAAGTAGTACATTTAAATTAATATAGCCTACTATTTATGAGTGCCAGTTGCCTAAAACTTTGACGAGGGCTATTTTACAGGATGAGCAAAATTTGTTTGAGGGATGAAATGAAACTCTTAAAACCCAGCCTATCCAAACTGGCTAATTATTTAAAAAAATCGAATAAAGATTTATTAATCGGGAATATATTATACCCACTGTTTGTTGTAGTTATAACCACTGTTTGTTGTAGTTATAACCACTGTTTGTTGTAGTTATACCCACTGTTTGTTGTAGTTATACCCACTGTTTGTTGTAGTTATACCCACTGTTTGTTGTAGTTATACCCACTGTTTGTTGTAGTTATACCCACTGCTTGTTGTAGTTATACCCACTGTTTGTTGTAGTTATACCCACTGTTTGTTGTAGTTATACCCACTGTTTGTTGTAGTTATACCCACTGTTTGTTGTAGTTATACCCACTGTTTGTTGTAGTTATACCCACTGTTTGTTGTAGTTATACCCACTGTTTGTTGTAGTTATACCCACTGTTTGTTGTAGTTATACCCACTGTTTGTTGTAGTTATACCCACTGCTTGTTGTAGTTATACCCACTGTTTGTTGTAGTCTGACACAGGAGATCGTTTCAACAAAGTAATTGACAAAAAACCATTTCACATCCCAATTTGTGGTTCTGTTCCAGTTAATTGGTGCAATTCCGTCATCCCTGTTTGTTGGCCTCTCAAAGTTACAATTCCTTTGTTTCACATTCCTCAATTCCTCGTACAAATTACAATTGCATTTAAATTTTAACAAGTGTTAACACTTTGCATTCATTGCCAAAAGCTTAGTAATGGACAGGCCAATGAGTAGTAAATGTGTACCTGTGAAACCTGTAGCATCAAAAAGTGCACTTTTATGTATTTCCATCATGCTGAAACCACTGGACCGATTTAGCTGAAATGCTCACAGTTAATCCGTTTGATGTCAACCAAGGCCCATGCCCCCGGCCTTTAAAGTTCAAAGGAAAAACGTAAATAATTATAAAGTCTAGTGGTGTGTGTCTACAAAAAATTTTCTCTACTAAACTGCAGGAAGTTTGGCCCTGTTATTACAAAGCCAAATCTAGGCATGTAATCCAATTTTTACTAATTCATTTACGTTTTGGAATCTAACTAATCTAACAGAGAAGTACGGAAAGGGCAACTATTCACTTTATTACTCCTTGTTTGACTTTAAACCACACAGTAATATTATACGACACCTTCCAGGTTATTGCGTTTACTTATAAAGCAGTAAAAAAGATTATGAAAGATTATGGTGGCACGTCGCCGAGGCAATGTATTACAGTAGTACGTTTTCTGTGGTATTACCCGTCATCAGCTGTTCTTCACAAATTATAGCGGGTAGCTCACTAGTTATCACATACAAATTGGTTTAGCTGAAATATCAATTTATACTTGTTACTGTAAAGTACGTGTGAATTTAAAAACATATCTTATTCAAACATATACACTTAAACATGTATTTCACCTCTTGTATAGTTTACAAAATATCACAAAAACCATTTAAGGTAAAAGCAACTGTCAAATGATTGTTCGAACAACAATCCTCTTCTTACTGAAATTTACATTAATTTCCAATTTACGCCTTCCTCATTTTGTTTGAAGGTGACGAAAGGCGTTTTTCTTAATTACACAACGCCATTCTGACATCTATTAACAGATGGGAATGAGTTTTCTAAGACAATTTCCTTTCTTCTACATTTACTTCTGTATTTATTTTCGTTTTTAAAAAGCTAGCATAGTATTTCATTACAACAGTTGTATTTAAAAAATACACACTAATTGTTCATATGAAGATTACCAATTCAAATCACTTAAGTTGGCCAAACTAAATAATTAGACTTTTTCCAAATTAAATTTATGATTCTACCATCCACTGAGGCAATTTTAAACATATTTATCCGATTCTTAAGAGCTTAATGTTAAAAACCAAAACTATGTTGATGTGTTAACTAGAGTTGATATAAATATTGTTGTTTCAAAAAAATCCTCACTCCAAAAATTAAAATGGGGAACATTTCTTTGAAAATTGCATACTTTTACGTCATACTGGTACTGCAGGAAAAACCACAGTCTTCAACCCATAGTGTTCGGGTCTAAAGTAGCTCTATTTTTCCATAAGGAGTTAAAATCTCTTTTACTCCCTAAGGAGTGGGGAGCAGGCTGGTCTAGTGGTAGAAGTCGGGACTTCAGTCCCTAAGGTCCCGGATTCCTCGCTAAATCACCGATTTTATCTTACTGATAATTCCGCAACCCCTAGGTCTACCGTGAAGTAATGTGAAAAAACTATCCCGTGCTGGCGTCCTAGGGGGAAAACTCCATCATCATTTTGCTCACTTGTTAACCTCTAATGTATCGAAAGTATCGGTTGTATCGATAGTTTTCAATCGATTGTAGTTCACTGTTGCATTGTCGTCGACTGGATACAAATTTGTTTACGTTGAATCAAAGAAGATGTATGACAAGGATCAGTTTGTTCTACAGAAAACCCAAGGAATTCAAGGAAACTATTGATATATTAATAGTTTGACATAGCGATATATATCGATAGTATAATGGACACAAAAACAATCATAACAGACGATGCCTTGCTAAGAAGATGCACGATAACAAAATTGAAAACAAGATGGAAGTTATTTTGTTAGCATGGTAAGTATTTTCTTTTGTATTTAAGTTTATTTAAATAATTGAAAAAAATCATCTCACGGGTACAAACTGTCAATTTTTCAAACCCTCACTAGTTTCCCGTCAAACTTGAGCTCGTGTCGAAAAGCCATTTTACGCCCTAGTGATGAAATATACCATATGATTTCCCACATCGTCACATTGTAGAATCGTGTACAAACTCTAAACAATAACATTTATACGTGTTTTCCCATTCCTCGATACAATTTACCAGACAATGTTTAGGACAGTTTTGCTGGTTCGTTTCACTTTGAGGTTTCTTTAATTAACTGTGAGCGGAAATAGCGCTTAACAACCGACCTCTCGATTGTTTGCGTGAGCTAGCGTTCAAGACTAGTTGTAGCGTTTTGTCTGATTTAAACTTTGACTTGCCCCAAGCATTAACTATACGCCATAAATTGACTTTGGAACCTCAAGCTATACCTTGAAATTGTCAATGCTTCACCTTAGAATGGCTCAGACTGACAGGTTTTTGCAGACGGAATTGCAGCGAAAATGTTGCTGAATTAATCTCAAACTCTTTTAATTTTGAGGTAAGTCTTCTGTAATGTAAGTATGTTTTTGGATAACATGCAATTGTTAAAAATTCAATTTTTACGTTGTAACAGCTTCAAATTTAATTTTGGACATTGTGGCACTAGAATTTTACAAATAGAAATTTGGATACTCTAAGAATTTTGTTTGCAACACCACCGAGATAATTTAGAAGTATAGGTCTATGCCGCTGTTCTGTGTCTTGTAGGAAAATATATCAACTATCTGCAGCCTACGGACTAAGAAATAAAAAGCACCACTATTGTAAGTTGATTCATCTGCTTAGATTATGTCAAACTACCTACAGTCACTATTCTATTAATGTAATGTTCAGATGGTCAGAAATTTCACAAATACAGTACTTTTGATATTTTAAAGTGTCCTTTATATCTAAATGTAAATACTGTAAGATACTTTTTGCTTGCTACAACACTTAATGTGAATTTCTTCTCCGTGGTCGAGATAATATCTTCCATCTAGAGCCTAATGACAAGGTATGCAAATAGAAAACAATGTTCTTTTGATCAAATCCTGATGGTTCGTCTGAGGTTTATAAATACATCGGGAGAAAATCCCCTTCTCTGACCTTCAAGTCACGACCAGTACAACCACTTTCTCACAGACCTACTTCAAGTGCAATCTTTGAAAACAACAATACAGTATTTGAAACTCACAATTGTCTAGTGAAATGTAGCAGCAAACAGATGTTTTCAATATATACCCGTACGATGTAGAGCTAAAGTAGTTCTTTTCCTCAAAGAAAAAATCTGCTGGAGTCTATTTCTTCAAATTTACAAAATGTATATTTTATTACTGAACATTTCGTCAGCAGATTTGTTTTACAGACAGAAACTCTTTTGAAAGCTTGTTTCTAAAAACAATCGTTACTATTGTATACTACAAACATACGTTTACTATTGTATGGAGATTTAATTTTAAGCTAATTAACTTCAGAAATGTCTAAGCTTGGCACGGAATATAATTCTTTAAATGGACCGATAACGTCATTTTGGGACCTCGCTCATTTTCCGAAACCTAAACCTACTTTTGCGCGTTAGGTTCTGCGAGATACTGTCAAAACGAGTTACTGAGACATAAATGTATAGATTGCATTTGCCTATTTTCCACTAAGCTTGATACAATTGCCAATGATAAACACAGATAATAAATAAGTTATATCACCACATAAATGTGAAGCTTCTTATTTTAAATCAAACATTTACAGCATTTTTGTTATGTATGTTGTGTTTTGAAAGTTTGAGGCTTTTTTAGTTTGCTGTAAGTATAGACTTTCCATGAGAAATTTATGTTTTTACCTGTGATGTAATAAGTGTTTTCCAGATGTAGAGGAAACTCACTGTGTTATAAGCAGTAAAGTTTACACCATAAATTAGTTATTTCCTATCTTGACTCATGTACAACTGTATGTACTACTGTCATGCACAATCGCTAATGTTTTGTCACATAAAAATGGAACATAAGTGCAAGTGCAAACTGCATATAAGTTTCCGAATAATTCTCCTTTGGTCTACCTCTACTTTATATTTTGAATACCACATAAAGTAATGGTTTGGTCTATACCTATAGTGTAGTACGAGGCGTATTTGTTTCTGTGAAAACTCTTCATACACTATAAAGGTAAATTCACACATATCAGTTTACTAGTTCCGTTACAGTCCATTCACAGTTTAAGTCGCACATTAGACCTACCTATGATAAGTGTTGGTGACAAGCTAATGAGAGAAAGTGTGTGTAAGATTGCTGACACAGTTTATTAAAAAAAAAATTAACTAGGCTTTGTTACACATTTAAGTAAACTAAAGATCGTCCAGTGGTCGAAAACTCTATCAAAAATACCTAATGTACAGTCTTCTCTATTTTCACCCCACGCTATAAATAAAAACATTTGATTGGAATTTCTTCCATTTGTTTTGATTTTCTGTTTATATTTCGATGTTATATCGTCACCAGCATGGCAACCCATCAGGCCCATGTTATTTTTTTTATTATTAATTTTCTGTGCTTATTTTCGAGCCTATTTTAATTTATAAAGGGATTCTGCACAGCTACAGGAAAGTCTCTTTCTAACAGTATGCGTAGATTTTCCCTCCAATGCACACGAGCTGAGAAAATCTATTAATATATAGATAATGCATATAACGATTTACTATTTTCGCCACACGATATCAGCCTAAACAACGTATAGTAAAACGTTTTGAAAATGCAATTCATTAACTTCCATTTCCATTCTTTAAACATTGAATTTGCTCATAAATTACGCCTCAAAAATCACTTTAAGCAATTTATTAAATTAAAATATCAATACAATAGATTATAAGAGTGTATAAAAGAATAACTTTTTGATTTATTTGAAAGCCAAAAAAGTTGTATAAATTGTATCATTGTCTTAATATTAAACCAGAGTCTTAAAAAGGGGAGATTGAAGAAATGGGGATTGAAGAAAATTCCCAGTTAAATAAAATTTTAAAATCTTTTTTTGTACCTGGTTGTTGTCTAACGTGGACATATCCATACGATCCACTCTCGGCCAATCCCCTACTTCAGAATTTGTTTTCCCACTCATTTCACACGACTTCGCGCATACTGCAGCACAACACAGCTGACTCTCGAGCGACAGAATTTAAACTGAAGCGAAGCGCTTGCCGCTTGGTACGTTTACAAGTGTGAGTAGCCCCCTCCACGCCCACAATAGCCCCCCCCCCGTCCTACTATCACTATATCACTAGACTGACCTAGGCCTAGGCCTTGGTGTAGTGTGAGATTATCATGTATACGTACATGTGTACAATAGTAGATTAACATATGCATACGATCATTCGTTAATTTGGACATTGGTATATTAACACCATTCATTTATAGGTTTAGAGGTACAATAATAGGACATACATTCATACGTTCAATAATTTGTACAATGGTATATTCACACCATTCATGTAGAGGTTTGGATGTACAATAATTAGTTAGTACATTAACACGTTCAATAATTTGTACATTCGTACAAACTGTTTTTTATACAATCACCATTCATGTATACGTACATTATTCGTACAATAATAGATTAGTACATTCATACGTTCAATCATTTGCTCGTTCATATATTCTCGCCATTCGTGTATACGTACATATGTACAATAATACTTTACACATCCATACGTTCAACCATTTTTAAATTGGTATATTCAGACCATTCAATCATAGAGCATTCGTACTGCATACTAACTAATCATTTGTACATTATTTAAATTATACATTCGATTATTCTTGAAATATTCAGCCTTTCTATTTATTAATGTTTGGTAACAACATTAAAAGCTTTGTGAATCCCTTAAAACACTACATTAGGAAAGTTTCTCTGGAAGTCGTGATATTTTATATCAAATGAGATTCGAATTTTTTGCCAGCATCTCGCAAAACGTAGCGGGCATGTTGTGATTGTGATGTTGCTGAAGTCTATTGTTTACTTTTCTTTGTTTACACAAAAGGAAGTTCCGGTTTGTCAAGCTCAAGCTTTTCATCGCTCTCGCTCGAAAGCTGGAGAAAAAATTGTTTTTCCTAATAAAAGTAAAGGATCGGTAAAACACCTTTTCAGTTTAAAATGAAAGGGAAATTATATTTGCAAGCTTAAAAATTAAAATTTAAAGATAATTTTGTTGTTGAGAACTAAAATATTATGAGAAATATTTTTGCAAACAAAACCAATATTTATGCAAACATAACAAATATTTATGCAAACATAAAAATTATTTTTGCAAACATAACAAATTTCCAATATAAGTATTTGCAGAATTAACTGTATGGTATAAGCCTATTGATTGTATTTTAATACCCAAACATAATTTGCCATTTATATCCCTATTGAGATGATTTCGTGTTCAGCACAATTTTGTGGCTTCTTTATCGCAAAAATTACAAATTTTATGGTATCCGTGTATTTTAAGTTAAAAATTAGAAATCGCATATCAAATACATGCATTATACTGAGCATACGTTACGTTCTAACATTGATCGCAATACTGTTGCAATAAAAACGTGTTATACATTTTTCAACTAGACTACTTGTTAAACAATTAAACATAATGTTAACGATAACTCGTGTTTTCTCAGCATCGAACTAGTAACGCGTTACTGAGCCTTTTGAACACACTCTAGGAGGTCATCTGAGCTTCAGACTCTTTAAAATTTAAATACCTCTGTTCTTAGGTTAAATGAACCCGAAAGACCTCGGGCTCACAAATTCAGAACTTAACATTTCACTCACGACTTAACCGTGACAGACTCCAGTGCATGTTAATGAATAAGAATGTTACGAGTCGGCTTGTTACTACAGAGTTACAGTATGCACTAGAGGTGGGCGTTGTAGGCTGGTAGGCTGTAACGTTATAGTATATTTCAAACTAAAAGTGCCGGGATTTTGGGAAGTTTGAAACTGTTGACTTAAAGGTTTATCTTGAAACTAATCAGACATTTGGCTTCTGTATGAATCAATCAATTGATTCAATTCAATCTGAAATACTTCTACACATTGTCGTTGCCATATTCAAGATGGATTATTTAAATGGTTATACAGTAGTTTAATTGACCTAAATAATAAGACAGGAATTACTCTAATTATAAATTTCAAAATGCGTAGTTTTTTTACTTTCCTCCCTACCACCATTTTCAACCCAGCTCCAAATCTTTTTTTAGAAAGGTTCAATGAATAATTCAACCGAGCAACTTAATTTAAACGGTTTGAATGTAATTTTACCCTGGTTATTTACATATCTTTGACCCCTGGCGCAAAGCTGGGCTTGTGATGTTCTTATCAATCCAGTAGAACCCTTATCAGCCGCCTTGCATATGCATGAAGGCCTCGAGTAAATCACAAACTTGCATATGCCAGGGTAATACTGCATAATTGTATTTTCAGACCTGCATTCAATATTAATGTGAAATGTGCTATGTAAGCAACCTCTGTTTGAATTGATCTCATTGTGTGATACCTTCTAAAAAAAACTATTCAAACAATACGACAATAGAAATTTAATCTGATGACGAAATACATTTTTTCTGCACCAAAATTGCGATAATTTAAAATACATTGTTGACATGATTTCCGCACTGAACAAGAAATACGATAAAGAATATCGGGTGTTTTAAATATGAGAAAAAAGATTATGTTAACTAATCAAAAATTGTACTTAGCTAACAGTAAATTAAATACGTAGAAATTACATTGGAAGGCATAAATGTCTAAAGAATACTAACTTAATATGATAAATGTTAGTGTTTTGTAAGTGTGTAAAGTATAAAGGAAACAGAAGACTGGAAATAAAATAATGATAAGTGCAAAATCATTTTGATAATTTTTTAAAAACAAATAGGATAAAAAATCTAAAACATAATCATAATGGTTCCAGCTGGATCCAGCTGTCGTTTTGGGATTTTAATAATGGTCCTAGCTGACGAACCAGCTGATCTTAGTCAATAATAAAGCTGTCATATTCATTCAAAAAGGCAGCGTTCCTTTGTCTTCGCATAAATACGCCAGGCGTCATAAAAATATAAGCTGACTCAAATATTCTATTACATTAGTACGATGACCTGTTTGTTTCTGAATTGAGAAGAATTTTGACAATTGGTAATAAAAATGTTATTGTAGATGACTTATCTGAAATGAGTAAAAAAACAAAATTAAAAAAAAATCCATTGAAAAATCTTCCAATTTTTCTGATATTTTGTGGGTTTTATGTGAAATCGACATTAAAAATCAAATTTAAAAAATCGCCTGGAGATACCATATATTAGTGCCTACATACCGAATTTCATCAAAATCGGACTACAGGTGTGGTCTGTAGCTCTGGGCACACCCACATATACAGACTCACACACGGGCATAACTTCGAAAACTACTTTGTTGGGTTCATGGGGATTCAAAACGAATATATCCACTCTAATCTCAAAGTCGAAAATTTTAATAAAACAATATTTCTCCAAACGTATTGGGGGAGAAAGTAAAAAGTAAAATCTTAATGTTTAAATCTTAAATCTTAAGGGGTAATCTTCAGCTTTTGAAACGACGTAGATATTTATGTAGATTGTAACAAAATGTGTTTGGAATAATTTCGTTATTTCTGTTGCAGTGTCAGAAAGTCTGTGAAATGTGAAATCTTGAGATATTAAACTTAAGAAGTGGCGGAGATGAAACTTTTACTTTACAAACCACAATTTCTCGGTTTGACAACAGCCTCGTTTTGATTGTCAAACACACTGGTTGAAGTATTTTAGTGATTTTTATTGAATAAAGCAAAATGCTGGCAAAAATATTATACCGTGTATAAACTTATGTATTTAGAAACTACCTTATCTGCTTGTGTGATTGGTTTATTTATTTTCAGGTGTTCAGAATTAATACATTTAGTTTCGTTGAAATACTCGGTTCAAAATACTTAGAAAACCGTTTAAAAGGTTCGTTTCTAAGAGAAAAGTACTGTGCATAAGCAAATTGAAATGAATGCAAACATTGTTATAAGTATTATTTTTATAAGTATTAACCATTTTTACAGCAGGAAACGTATTTTCTGTTCAAAGGTTGATTGTGGACATTTTTCATCACGATGGTAAAAAACAATACACAACGTTTCGGGATCTGGAATCTGATCCCATTATGTTAGTGTTCCATTGTGTGAGCTGTTCACACTACACCTTTTATAGACAATAGTGCTTTGTGATTGGTTATCATTTGCATTCTGTATCATGACTTGACTGCTATACAGTTACATATTTTTTTACTGCTACCCTTGGTAGTGTATTCCAGCTTAGGTTGGGCGTTTGTGTATTGTTAGTTGTAATGTGTTAGTTAAGTTTTTTTCACCTGAGGTCGGGATCAGATTCCAGATCCTGAAACGTTGTGTATTGTTTTTTTTTTTACATTCGTGATGGAAAATGTCCGCAATAAACCTTTGAACAACATTAACTCACCATCACCAACAATGAATTTCAAAGAAACGTATTTTGTCGAAAGCCAAAATAAAGTTGTCAGTTATAATTATTTATCTAATAAAAGAAGGCACTTCACCCCTAACTTACCTATTGTTCTTGATAGTTACTGTAGAATCTTATTTTAGTCTGTAATTGGTGTTTGGTGGGGATCGAATCTGAACCTCAAGAACAAAAATATCTAGCTTCTAAATCCAAATTGCATCCCATTATCAGTGAAGTTCAACTTTGGAATTTTTAATTTTATTTCAACCTCATGTAAGTTTAAACAAACAAAAACGTTTTTCCAATGAAAACTGTATAGCCTACTTACTCCAACAGCTAAAGTGATGTAGCTTATTCAGCTATTCAAACAAAATCTAGCGTAAGAAAGCCGTATTCCAAAGACAAAAAAGTTGAGGATGATTTATTGTAAGTTAAAAACAGTCTCACATTAAGCTTGAAACTTTCAGTGAAGGGTGGTTTTGAGGTATCAAGGGCTGCTTGGCATTTTAATTATTTAAGTGGGCGTTCTCGACAAGGTCCAACCCGTTACTTAACTGTTATATATTTACAAATGTTTAAGTTCCTAGGTAACTTCAATAGGATAGGAAATCCATACTATTTCGTTTGATAACAAAAATACAACCAGCTTTTAGAAGAGAGATAGATTCCTCTAAAACATAGAGATTTATCTGTGAATTAATTACATGAAATGTCGTGTTTCATAGATCTGCCTGGCAACAGTAAACATACTCATTATTACTTTTTATTACAATTTCAGTTATAACCTTTTTAATTTACCACCCTAAAACAAAGAGTGCCGAGTTCAATTTAACACAGATTTCCTACAGTGTAATTTTTATGTTTACTATGATTTAACATGAGCAATATATAATACTGTCTGAAAAGTTATTTATTTTCATTCAAGCAAAATTAATACAACCATTGAGTATACACGTATATTTACAACTATTTTAAGTCTACAATACACTTCAAATAAAAAATGATATAATTTTAAAGCCCATTGAATGTTAGTGCAAATTATCTATCTTCTTCTATCTGCTTTACTTTACAGTAAGGGTTTTCTCTGTAGCATATTTTTTCTATCCGTCCTACTACACCGATTTTTACGATTTATGTGTCAAAGCTAATTATCTGGAGTAATGAATGGTAATGAAATAAGTAATTTACTTTAGGACTTCGCCCCCATAGCTTTGCGTTTCATGGCTCACACCAAGGATTCAGCTATGCTGACCAACTTTCTAGCTGTTTAAAATTGTAATTTAACAGCTGTTCCTTCAGTTGAATGTTTACCCATAGTTACATTGTAAAAGCGAAACATTTTATGGAAATAGATTTTAAATATGCTACTTTTCATACCGTAAGTGTATCCTGATTGTGGTAGGTAAATCATTATTTATGGTGTTATGATACATTTGTAGTTTTATTCTCCTAATAACTAACTGTATTAAACAAACATAATCTTTGTTTTTTTTTTAAAGGGCGTTGCATTGAATTGGTTTTGTCCCAGAAACCAGTTTTTAACATTAAAATACACTATTTGCCCATGCTTCTTCTCGTAGTTGCATCAACAGACTAGAATATAGAACTTTTATTAATCCACACTAACTTTGCACCGAACCAACTAAACTTTTCACAGTCCAACTGCATGTCTAAACTTCTCAGTTTTCACAAGCTTACATTTTCTTACACAACTGTACATTTTCATCCTTTCAATGTAAAATCTAACAAAATCGATTTTCTTCACTTTACCTGGTTTATATCGATGTTATCAATGGAGCTAGACATGTCTAAGTCCACCGGGCTGACTTTGGGATAAAGGTCTACTTCGGTATTGATTGCACTCATTTTTAAATGTTACTTTTAAACACTAACAAATGACAACTAATACGAACTACCACAAATCACTATATACACAAGCGGCGTGCTCCGATAACAGCTGACTATGGGACAACACTGAAGGAAAAAGAAAGTTCCTGTATAGGATCAAAACCCCCCCCCCCCACGACCACCCTCCATCAGTGATAAGCCATATCACTCAACCTACCTATCCTAGAAAGAACACGCATTCTTAGCAAGGTTGCTATGAGCCCTTTGAAAATTCTTTAACCTGTAAATAATGTAATAGAGTAGAGTCCTTATAAATCAAATTTCAGTGTTGTTTTCCGTGCTGCAGTCAGATGAAGGTGTATGCGTAGTTGTACAGACTACAGCTGTTTCGTAATCATGTGTACAACAGCTGGTCTAGGTAAAAACAACTTGGGAGTTTATTATATCTGTGAATTTTCCATAAGGGAAGAAGCTAAAATATTAATACAGATAGCCATATGGATCATAAACATAAACAAATGCCAAAACTGGACCGAATCCTATAGTTCAAAAGATTTAAGCTGTTTAAGGGGAAGGTTCCCTTAGTCCCCCCACCACTTTTTTAGCTTAATGTATACATCCAGCTGATCGGCTGTTCTTTCAATGTTATGGAGAAGTGGAGTGGGTAGAATCACTTTCCCTAAAACCACCTAACTACCTATAGTGAACAGAGTATAATATTGTAATATTTTAGATTTTTTACCTGAGGGCGGCATCAGATTTCAGATCCCGAAACGTGGTGAAATCTTAGAATTTTACTTACCGAGATGGAAAATCTCGTCAGTAATTTTATAAAAACCTAATTCATGTTTGTAATTCACAATTGGTGTGTTATTTTACACGAATTGGGTTAGTTCCTGATAGCGAATAATGCAGCTTCTTGAAATCGTAAAATTCACTGAAACGTGTAATTAGTACTACAATCTTATTAGCTTGAGGCAAAGACAATATACCATTACTTTGTCTATGCTTGAGGTGAAAAATGTTTTCTATTGCAGAGAAACTTCTCTTTGCCTGAAAATACTTTACTTTTAATACTTTTCAATGAAAGACCCCTCTATTAGATTTGTTTCCTTTACAGGATCTAGAGCAAGCTTTGTTTATGTTTAGAAATACCTGGTCACTGCTTCATCACATTTTTAAGCATCAACTTTATAATCAACGGTTACAGTGAGTGGGATTCTATGTTTCTATGCTATAAGGTTACACTTTTTTATGATTACCTAATTATCTGAACTGCACGAAACGTAGATTCTTTTCTATCTCAAAGCGTTTGAAATGTTGAACTACCCAAAATATACTGATTTCCCTTTTCTCTATATTTTGTAATCTACCTACATGGTCAAAATACTTATAATTTTGTAGGCCTACTATCGGCTGCAAAAAGCGAGCCTCTACCTTTTGCCTTGTTCTAAGAACTTTTTGTTCTGATGATGGAAAAATAACATGTTCTCACAGGTTGGTTATAATTGACTGTAATCACTGGGAAGTCTATAAATAGACAACAACAGTTGCACACATTACGTAAAGCTAGGTAGAATTACAATAGTTTCCGAGGTCAGTTTGCAGCCATATGACCATGTTTAATATGTTTAATATCACCAATGCGTGTTAACGTCACACAAGCCGGCATATTGTCTTGATAATAACATTAAATAACAAACATGAACATTGCGTAGACGCTCCATGATGAATTAATGCAACAGCTGTTTCAATAGGCCGGGATTGCGTTGCCACTTGTATCTTGCCACGGCCTTGTAGAATGCTAAAGAATAGACGGATCTAACTTTTATTGGCTTTCTGATACTGCGTCTAGTCATAGATAAAAAGAATTAAATATAGACCGTCAGCCATGCAGTGGTTGCCATAGGTTCTGGCGCACACCGCTGGGAGCACCGTGTATTTACGTAGGGCGTATGCCGTAACAACATGGCGCTCCCAGCGGTGTGCGCCAGAACCTATGGTAACCGCAGCACGGCTGATGGTCTGTATTTAATTCTTTTTATCTATGGTCTAGTGCACAACTACAGTCAACAAAGCTTCATGGATCATCCCACACTTTACATCCATTTCACTCATATTTTGGTTAAAATACGCACCTATGTGGCGTCCCATTTTAACGATTGATAATTTTATCGTCGATACTGATCAAAGAAAAGTATGGATTAATATTCTTGTCTGTACAACTTGAGCAGTTTAAAGCTACGCAAAATTTATTAAGTTCTATTTTGCACCTAAGCTAATTTGTAAGTACTGGTTAAACAAGTAATTAAACCTGTGTACACATGTGTTGCTTGCAAACTAGATTAGCCACGAGCAAACCTAACAAATCAAGTTAAAGTGGAAGTAATTTTAAAATCTCTCTTCAATCGGAGATTTCTTAGTTTTATTTTCATAACTCATAGTACAAGTATATAAAACATTGTTGAGTTTCATTACCACCATGAGCGTAATTCCTACATGGGAAGGGGTGTTTTTCTACATTTCCCGGATTATTTATTTTTTTTACAAATTATAACCAAGGGAACTATTAAACCGGAATCATTAATTTTCATTGGAGGGAAAATCGTTTAGGGATTTTCAGTGATTGGTAAAATGTGATAATTGTGCATGTGAATTGGTTTTTGACGGAAAAGTGAAATTGAGAAAACTCTTGTTAAAAAAAAAAGATTCCTGCATTATGCACTACCAATATGTACTCAATTTTGTATCTTTTGTGGCACATTACGATCCAGTAACATAAATTTCTCCATAGTCCCACGCGTATACATTACAGATTTGATAACTCATTTCTAATTAACTTCAACTATAATTTTACTCTCTGTAAGACCCAAAAATATACATTCCTCCATACATACCCTGTATTGTGTGCTTTCACGGATACGTTGACAAAGCCTCTTATGAGAATATAGGGACAAAGTAACAACAATACCTATAACCACCTTCTAATTGAGTCTAATGTACATAGATGGTTCAGATTATAATATGCTATAATAGTCCGTAAAACGAGCCTCTTACGAACAAAAGTTCCTCCTCCATACATCGATAACGAATATGTTGACGCAGTATATTTTGTGACAATAGGTCCAAAGTAACAACAATACATTCATAATTCCTTTTATTTTATGCTACACTACGAATATGATGTCCACTTATGTCTTAGTCCTATACCTAAATATTTACCGGAAGAGCTAGGCCCAAAGTAACATAAATCCAACGATAGCCAACTCTATTGTTTGTCACACCTCAGATACTGCATGTTGACGCAGATATTTTGTGACAATAAGGTCCAAAGTAACAACCTTCATAATTTCCCTATATTTTAGACTACCCTCAAAAAAATATGATGTTCAGTTATGGCTTAGCCCAATACCTAAATAATTACCGGAGGAGCTAGGCCCGAAGTAACATCAATCCCACGATATCCGACTCTATATTGTTTACCACGTCTCAGATCTGTTGAATCAGCTGTTCTTTCACCTTGCACGGATTCGATTATTCTTTCGCAACATAACCTGAAAGCCGCTTCGCATAAATAAAGATTGAAGAAGATTAGCCACGCACACTATTACTACATCTTTTGTTTGTCTATAAAATTACACTTTTCACGTTACTCCGACGATAATTATTATGTTATCCAGAATCAATATTGTAGTGTGTAAAGTTTATCGTTACTAATAAACATATGTTAAACAATAGTTCGAGAATATAATAATTAATTCGTACTAAACGTGGTTATTAGTTAAAATGTCCGCTGAATAAACCATTAATTAATTATTTATTCGCACAAACCCAACAATTAGTGGGCATCATTTCAGTTAGTTGTATAAGTTTCATTACACTTTATCACAAATCTGTTAACATTCTCACTAAGATCAAATCGTATCACTGATAAGCGTAGCTATTAGGGATTGGTAGTTTTTCGTCACGAATCGTCTGAGATAGGAATGGAAACCTTTCTCACGCTTCTACTATGTTAACGAGAGTTAAGTTGTTCAAACAGTTAGCTAGAGAAAACACGTACAGAATTGTTATTATTGTTCTACTTTAAAAAAATTACCTGTCAATTCAAAACTCGAAAACAGTATAAAATCTTCAAGACTTAACAATCAACTAGAGAATTTTACGATACTATCTGGTTTCCAAGGTTAGAAGTTTTCCCTTTCACAAAATCACTTCTGGAGTACCACAAGGGTGTGTTTTAGGTCCGGTGTTTTTACCTTGACGTGTTGATCCCATCCTGTCTGCCGTGTCACTTCCCCCACTTCTCCGTCGTGTTCTCCATTTGGCACAAGTCTGTAGGCGACATACTCCCGCGACATCTGTCGGATAACTGAGCAACGAGTAACTGAGAAGTCGAACTCTCACTGACTTTCACCTTCGTCAGGGTCGCGGACGGGACGACTGGACGAAAGGGCAAGTGAAGACGCTGCAAGGAGTGCCGTGCTGTGACTGCGAAACGTTGGATTTTTGCATCACTTGCAAAAACTGTTTGTCAATGTGTAAAATTTAATTGCTGTGACAAAAGATGCATGTAATTGAATACTATGATTAGATGCTGGTTATGTGATTTTTGAAGACAAGAGGAGTCCGCTCTCCGCGTTCCTCTCTCCGCGCTCCGCGTCCGCGCCTAGAAAAACCCGGCTTAAAGAAAATTATGCGAACCTCAACGCTGTAAAATTACAGTTTGGAAGTTATTTAATTTTTTTGTCATTCCACCCATGTTGTTGTTACTCCCATCTCTCGCCCATTAGTGGTGTTGTTTAGAGGGAGAAACTATGTGTCAGGTTGTTGTACCGTTTATTTTTGTTGGCAACTGTTTATTCGCTTTCTTACAGAATTAACAAACGTATTTACATCAAGAGTAAACGTATACAAAGGTATTAGTTATTGATCCTACAACCATAGACTAACCAACACGTATGCTACAACTTAAATATCCCCACCGCACGAAACCTACAATTTGCCTGATTGGATTTACACTTTGTCTCCTTAATAATTTCACATTTATTCCCTATTTAATTATAATTAGTTTAACAAGTGCTTACTTGGGTTTGTTGCACAAGGGAGGGTAAAAGTGTGTTTTTTTTGTTTTTTTTATGATAATAGTTTAGTAATAAATAAATGCATTTTCCAAATTTGATCAAAATGTGTTCATAAACAAGCAAACTACAACAGTTTACTTGTTCTTCATTAGAATGACATGAATATTTTTAATTTACCATATTTTGGAATTTTTTCCGTAACTATTAGGCGCATAATAACGATTCAATAGACTAAATTATTTGTTTTTTAAGCTCCATAAAATGGTTTGGAAAGAAATTGCTAAATATAGCCTAATGTTTTTTGGGTCAAAAATGGGAACAACCAATCTGATCATGCTGGTTCCCGAACTCCTTCGAATAATTGTAGGTTTACAAGTTTAACCAAATTTCATCAAAATCGGATCATTTTTGCTCGAGTTATCGTTCTAACGGACACATATATAAATAAATAATATATACTATATGAATTTGAACGGATGGTGTTTTTGCCTTCTAGGGACCTCAAAAGGAAAAAGTAAATCGGTCCCGGGTGCAGGTCTTACCATGAGTACTACGGTAATAGCTTATTCCCTATGGGAAATTCAATAAAAGGCCACAGCCACATCTCCTAAAATTATTTGATGCTAAATTAAAATAGGTCTCTTCTCTCATATAAAACTACAATTAAAAATTTTACTGACCGGTAACTTGTGTGAAATGTATAAACACCAAGGGTATTATTATACCAGTATTATACTACAACGACAACGTGACAACAATCTTGAGTGGATGAAACAAACCACTGACATTCTGGAACAAATATTTATCAAGAGATTATGGGAAATATCAGAATCATAATCCATTCTCAATTGACAATTTGAAGATGAAGGGATTCGATTGTCTTGGTATAGTTTACTAGTCCGATCACTTTTTAATGGTTGATTATCCATGAATGTTATCTTGTTAGCTGAGTGGTTAGTGGACAACTAAAATGAGGCTTTTAAATTGAGTGTCACAAAGTAAACTTTTTGTAATACAGGGTTATTAAACAAGAATTGTCCAAAACTAAACGGTTGGCACTCCTGTTTCGATTATTTCAAACAATAGATTTCCGTTACAACTTTGGAAAGGGCGTGGTATATTATGACAATGTTATGTTTTGTCTCAGTTTCATAGTTGAGTAACGAAGCCCGCGAAGCCTATCAACAAAGTAGACTACAATACAAATACAAACTTAACTTTGTTTTGTTTCTCTCCATAGCGTCTGGCAAAGTCTGAGCACGGCCCGATCCGATTACTTCGCGGCACAAAACAATGTCTCACTCATATTTAAATTTTTTTATGTCTCACTCACTCACGTGTAAAGTAGAACATTGGATAGTTAAAAATGACTTTAGGCCTACAATCTTTTACGAATTTCTAGTCTTTTGTTTGGAGTATATAATTACATATGTCACAAATGAATTTATTTTCATCCTCTTTACATCCGGCAGACGCTTCATGTGCCCATTTGTGCCAACCTGAACACCTTATCCTCCACCCTTCATTTTGTTTAGATTTTGAGTACAAGTTCTCGCACAGAACATTGAGGTCTCATGGGTAAAAATACTCAGACCACCTTTTCGGCAAGGAAAAAAAACATAGCATAAACATAACCTATCTATCAATCTATCTCTTTCAGTCTTCCGAATGACCTAAAAAAAGAGCTTGTTTGTTTGTTTAGTTTAAGTTTATCCTACTATCCTATTTCAGGTTCTTCAAACTTTATGTTAATCGTGATAACTTACCAATGCATAGGCTAGTCTAAAATGTTTTCAAAATATTTCTCGATAACATAATATGTGTTTTAATACTTGTTCTTTTCATCATGACTACTCAATTGAACAATCCAACAATCATTTGTGTTTTGTTTATTAATATTTTAGGTTATGTCACAAGTTAACCATAACCATCTAATTACTCAGATAACTCGTTTTAAATTAGATTTACAATGAGTCTTCAGGTATGTTTCATAACTAATGATCTATAGCTAATTTATTGGCAAAACTTTGATATCCGACTCAGTCCGTATCATGTTTGCAGTCAATTGAGAATATGTTAAGGCTAACTTAATTTTGGTTTATATTTTTATTATGTTGATTGGTTTTGTTTAGGTAATTATCAGGGTACCCAGCCTATTGTTTGAGTTACAAAACGTAATGGATAATTTTATTTTTCGATAAACCGATTAAGTGGAAATATCAAAGTTTTGCCTAAACTTAGGCTACCTATTTATTATTTTATCGAATGTGGTTTTAGCTAAGGTCTCAAACCCAATTGACTCAGTACTCTGTTCCGAATTTCCCAATGGAGACCAGACTTATTAGGCCTAACTTACTGTAATTTTAATTTTAGGGAGGACCCCCAGAAGCAAAAACCTTTCAAATTTAAATCCATCCATGGCACCTAGTAAATCATTCAAGCCTAGCCTAGATAACTTAAATAAATTTGTTAAAACAATTCATTTATTTAATGAAATTTGCATGAAAAGCGCAACACAAAATGTTAGTTAAATTTGAATGTGTTTCTAGACATGTTTATTTGTATTGATGCCTGATACGGCCAATGTAAGAATAGCCAGGAGTAAAGGGCACTGTATTTAATGTATAAAAAATGTTTTTTTGCTCCCATTTTTGTCATTTGATCTGAATTTCAATGTTAGAGCGATTTTATTAAGAGGCAATTTAGCCTACTACAAAACTAACCCCGCTCAACAATTTGTGTAACTTACACTGGTCCCACTGAGGATAAAATTTGTCACTACTCTGTTGCTGTCACTCTAACAACAAAGTCTGAATCCTAACTCTCTAGAAAGTTACTTCACCAAATAACTTACTCTCAATAATCTTAAGCCTATTCTACTCCATAAAAATTTCCCTGTTGTACCGTAGGCTACCGGTAGCCTACATACTGTATGTTTAATTAGAAAATCAAGAAAGTCTTACAAAATATTTCAGATTCAGGTTCGGGAAAACTCTTGTACCGTGTAGTAAGTCAGGATTTAATAATAGGTCTATTTAATTTAGCAAATGGTTATTTGAAAAAAGTCAGTTTTGCTATGTGGTTTACATTAAGTTAAAGAATATAAATAAGTTAAAGTTAAAGATATCTTTAGTAAATACTAGTAAGTAGCCTATATAACAGAAGAACTTCTCGTACTGGCACAGCTGTTTACAATAGACCTAACTACAGTACCACCATTTGTAATAGTTTTAAAACAATGCTGAACCTTGTTTATTGCAGGTTGAGGGGACCAATGACTCCAGCTGCCTGTCAAAATTCTCGGCCACACAAAGAGGCTATTTTAGTGATGAGTTTTTGCAGCATTTTGTGAGCAAATGTCCTAGAAGAGCACCCCTGATTCATCTGGGGTATTCTGTAAGAGCAGCAATCATAAACTCATTGATAGAAGAATACGTGGAATCTGAAAGCTCTCCTAAGCAAGTACGACATAGCAGTTTTAGCATTGCTAACTCATAACTTATTATAGTCTAGTTTGAATTAAGCTCAGACAAAATCATAAAAAAGATGTAGCTACTTAATCAAATAAACCCTGTGACTACCCTGTCAAATAAGGAAGGCTTGAAGGAATTTATTTATATAATAATCCCATGAAGTTTTTTTCTACATTTGATAATCATTTTCCATAGCCTATCCATAAAAAAATTTTATATAAAAGTACGGTATATGGTCATATTTACGTATTCACCCCATTTATTTTCAAAAATGGGGTAGTTATGCCCACATTTAATATGAACTGAAAATCAATTATTTGTACTTTCCTTTTACAAGAAAGTAATTGGAAATGATTAAAAAAACATGCCAAGAACATAAAAAAATAAGCCTTCTGTTACTTACTCCTTACAGGACCTGCAGGAAGCTGTAGGTAATTTGCTTAAAGAGAGGAAACTGAGCCAGCGTATAGCTGCAGCAAAATATGGGATCACGAAATCAGTAATACAGCTGCATATTAGTGGAAAAGTGAGTTCAGAGAATCAAGGAGCTGGAAGCCCAACAACTTTTTCAATTACATGAGAAAATTAACTTGGGAAAATTACAGCCTATAAAGTCTGACATGTTTATAAGATTTTCCATTTTTCTACTTATATAGCCTACACTGATTAACTATAAACCCGATTATGTTTGTTTTTGACCAGGATGGGGTGATTATGACCACCACCAAAAGTTGACGTTTAGTAAAAAAATCTTGATTGTTCAAATATGAGCATTATTGGTCATAATTGCCCCAATCAATACTTATTCTTATATAAGCTAAATTAAAAGTCTTCCAGTAAGAAAGTCATGTATAGATTTGTAATACACTACTAAAAGCTAGGCTATTCAAATATTTCATTATTTTCAGATTATCTCCTTTGGTGCCGGTTTTGATACGTTATATTTCAAACTGAAGAAGAAATATCGAAACAGAGATGTCAGATATTATGAGTTTGATCTTCCAAGAGTTGTTGAGCGGAAAATCAAATGTATCAAAGGATCGGACAAACTTAGCAGTATTATCAAGGAATTCACAGGTAAAAAAACATTTCAAAATAATAAATAGTTTTGTTAAGGTCTTGAATTGTGATACCATACAAAGCAAAAAAGAAAAAGAAATTGTGAGTGTCGCCTCAGAAAATGATTTCATGTTTCAAGTAATGGAAGTAACGTAGGTATTAAGTTCTATAGTAGAACCACCAGCTATCCAAACTGCAACTTCCCAAATCACTTATAGAAGAACTTTTAAAAACCTAAAACTACAGAAATAAAAATAGTTAGTAAAGAAGACAGAAGCTGTTATCGCGGCAAAATCCTGAATTTCTTGCACAGCCTTATAGACATCGTCATCTTCTGTGATCGCAACAAAATCTTGAACATCGCAGCGTTCTTGTAGAGATCACCATCGTCTTTCGCAGTCACAGAAAATCAACATCCTCATCAATCATCAGGAAACCGTGAATTTTTCAATTGCAAAAACATTACAGATGCATTCTACATTTGGGATGTTGAGTCAGCTTGGCTCAACTAAACCTTATTTCTATAAATACCCAAAATTTCAGTAAATACCCGAGTATTTAAACTTTGATATCCATGGTATCCACAGTAATGTATTTGGTATCCATGTTTTGGATATCCAATTGTTTGTAGGCAACACTTTGTATAAATTGAAGGGTGCTGGTATAAGAAAAACAATGCAGAACAATTGAACTGTGAATAGTGTTAGTATGTTAATACTTTAATACTTTTCAATGAAATGGGGACTATACAGAGTAGGTATTTTAAGCCAAAAAGAGATTACATCCTTTGATCATCCGAACAAGGTACGGACCCAATTGATTTTGATGATTGGAGTTCTACTGCACTTATTATTTCATAGAATATTGCTGTGTTTTACAAATTCTGCTCTATCATCATGTTTTGGATATCCGTGAAATGTTGCACACTTTAAATTAAGTTAATTAAAGGGTGCTGGTATAAGGATTACAATGCAGAACCTATTAGTGAATAGTGTTAGTATGTTAAGAAATTAAATCCTTTGAGAATAAAGCAAACAAATGTGATGAAATGTACACTAGAGTAGCCTACCGACCTCAATTATGAGTTAAAATAGAAGCCAAGTAAAAAAAATTGTTATAAGTTTGAAAAGTATGTGATCTTTTGCAGTGAACGCTGATGGTTTATCCAGTAAGGATTACAAGCTGCTGGCTGTAGACTTGCGGGTTGTGGAAGCGTTGTCAGACATGCTTCAAAAGTACAGTTTTGACCCTGAGGTTCCCACATTGTTTCTCTCTGAGTGTGCCATCACATATTTGGAAGAAGAAAAGTAAGTTTTTTGTAGGTCTTCATGTTTTGTCTTGGTCAGTAACACCTTCTAGAATACTTTAGAAGAAAATCTTTCACGGTTAAGCTGTGTTTACATGAGCAGTAAGAATGTCATCTTTAGGGCTTAGTTAAGGAGCTGTAACATTTATATTTATTTACTAAAACCAATCACTTATTTCACGTCAGAATATCATCCTGAATAAAACGGTTTCAATTTGACTACTGTTGTTTGATAAATAGCAGATTTGCCAACACAATTGTAAAATGATGCTGCATAGTAGTACCTCTTCACAGTTCTTCTTTCGTCATCAGTCGTGTTATTCCTTGCATTCTTTTCACATGTCCAAACCATTTCGTCTTACTTCCTCTACTTTAATTTTTAAACTGATTTCAATCAATTCTCTCCTCTTCATAACACCTAACCTTATACATACCATTGACTTTTGGATGAGCCTACTGAAGTAGATATACCATGGACCAGCTGCTCAAAATTTGTTTATTAAAAAACCTAATTAGCTGTGAGCCCGTTAAAGATTGTCCTAGCGTCTAAATAGTTATTTGTGTAACTAGTGTGCGAAGTAGCACTTTGCTGCACATGAGAGAAATGTTTACGCACGAGTCGCAAGCGAGTGTGGAAAGTTTCTTGAGTGCAGCAACGTCACTTTGCACTCGCGTTACACATTATGTTTTTCTTTTATTACTATATTTTTTTCTTTCAAACACTATACAAGACGTTTTTAGGTTAGGATAAATCCAAGCGTTGAACAAAATACGCTGCACCAGCTGATCGTAGTCGTAGTATCTTTAATTGTTGCCAACTTATTTCCTAGCTTACACGTTTTACATGCCTAATAAAAGCACATTGTTTTGTGTTGTTTGGTTGGAATACTGTAGTGCAGCAAAAGTAAGTAAATGCAGCAATTAACTACTTTGTGTGCTATAATCAGCGCTAGGCCACTCTGTCAGGTTACTGTAGGAAACCTCTATTATCTACCTTGACTTGACTGAGATAGTTGACCTGACATAAAAGATGCTACATCTTACAACAAGTTGTCAGTTGTCCAAGTTTACCTTGGTTTTAAAGCCTGAATATTTGACAGAAATCCGTAGTTTACATCAGCGCAATCTGTCATTGCCTCACTTAAATTACTTTTCTATTACACATCAATTAACTGGTGACAATCTTAAAATGTAACGGAATGTCTGGAAGCTCTCTTAAGTTATTGTAAAATCGAAACGTCTCTCCTAGGTCGACAGATCTGATCAGGTTTGCTAGCAGCCTGAAGAATGCAACGTTTATCACCTACGAGCAGCTCCACCCTGACGATGGATTTGGCCGAGTCATGTTACGCCACTTTACCTCACTCCAGAGTCCACTCATGTCGGTGGAGCAGTACCCCACCCTAGAGCTGCAGACAGAACGGTACACTAGGAATGTCAGTGGCTCAACACTTCCTTAGGGTATCTTAGTTTGAAGACTAAAAATGGTCTCATGAATTCATCCGTTTTTCAATGGTTTTTTTTTATTTTAAGTCCCACTTTTACATTCTAGTATGCTCATGAAATTAAAATTTGTTGACATGATCTCAATCATGACTTAAGTGCTGAGCTGAAAACAGACAAACTCGAGCCTTTTCTAATACTAACCTCTTAGAATTTCAGGCTAGCATAGCTCAACCATCAACTTTTATTGTCTACCAATCTTCAAGAATCAATGTTTTATTCCAGTAGACACATACATGCATATGCGAGAGCCTACAGTATTATACTTTTTATTTTACACTGAGTTGGCTAAATATTTTAATTTTTCTTAGAACTGGGACCACTGTACCTGCCTGACTGCATTGGAGGCCTACAAGAGTTTAATACCTGAACGGGAACGATCAGGAGTTCTATCTTTAGAACCGTTCGACGAGTGGGAAGAATTTTACCTCAAGTGTATGCATTATACTATTGTGATTGCTTCAAAAGGATCTCTTTCCAACTGGTCTAAGATCTGCAGTAAAATATCCTTAAACAGAGGTAATATAGACGATTGTATTTAACTATAATATATAATATTGTTTGTTTAAAGCGTGGCTCAAGGCTAGGATTGTGATTTTAATAGTATATTTCATACCTAGGGCCAAAGTCGAGAACTTAAAACGATCAAGAGCTGCGAAACCATTTCAGTCTGCAGTACGAACGCTATTTTTCACCACTTTATAACCTATTACCACTATTCACCACAATAATAATGCACACTGATAGTCAACACAACTACAACTTTAAGGTTATGTGAAGAAATAAATTGAGGAATCGACAAAAATAATAATAAATAGTTGCTAGGCAACGTTGACAATAAAACAAACAATTCTTTTGCAGTGCTATGGATACTGATTGTGTATTTAATACGCATTAATGTTTTAAGAAAGTTATAAGCGGACAGCTGATTTTGCGGCCCTAGGGATGTAAAAACCTGCTCGGTCCCCAAATGACGATGACGGCTGACATGGCCAGCAAAACGTAACTTTCAGCCACCAATTAACGTATGTATAACAGCTAAAAACATCACAGTGTGGTGAAAAAATAATAGCACCTAGAGACATAGACAATACAGAGGTGTAGATAAAGATGGAAACAATAGTTGTCCTGAGCTTGTAAAAAGACATCGCAACTGACTGTAATTTTGTGCATTGAAAATAAGATTTGTTCATGACTTTTTCGTGAAGCAAGATCTTAACTACAAGTAGGAGGGCCTAGAGACACAATTTAACTCTGGCCTTTCTGGCTGAGGTCACCACATAAAGACCCCGTCGCAGGAAACCTACCAACAGCAAATTCCCATTTGCCCGATTGGATTTTTACTAAACTACTTTCTTAAAATTGTCCGATTTATTCTGTGACGTACTTTTCCACACTGAAACATATAACACTAGGTTACATGCCAGGTTTAAGTACCACGTGCTATACAGCACATTTAGTTTCCGGATAGGCCTCAGTACGGAGATTTGGGTTGGCCTTCCAGGGTTCGCGACAAGATGTTACTTTCACGCTCAGCCGTGCTGTCGCCTTGGCTGAGGTTTACCACGTCGGAGATCTCGAGCATCTGGTTCATCACACAGATGTCGCCGTAGTCCGGATTAATCCTCACGGACCGGTCACTGCCCCTTCCACCGCAGTGAGACGTGGTGGCCTTCCATGGAAGCTAGTCGCCACCCCCGAAATCGTCTTCGTGTTCAGCACACGACATCCAGCCAGGCACTTGGGTTCTGCACACCAAGTATGGGTTGACTCCGTCTGCCGTTGTAGCCTGGGGTCCACGGTCGCCCTCCTGTCGTCACAGCCACAGGCTGAGGCACATTCCGCCCCCCACTCGTCGTAGTAGGCTGGGGCTCATCCGGCCTCACCTGGCCGTCGTTGCAGGCTGGGTCTGTTGTGACCACCGTCGATGCTGCTGCAAAGTCGAGTCATACTTCCCATTCGTCGCCGCTGTCGTCTGGGCATCTGGTTTCTCACACAGATCCCTGTCGGTGCTGTCGTCTGGGAATCCGGCTCATCGCACGGACCCCTGTCTCTGCCGTCGTATATGTATCCTGCTCGTTGCAGGAATACCGTAGTTGCCGTAGTTTGTTCGGGCGCCATAATTGTGATGTACTACGTGGGGCATTGGTCCCCTGCCCGTTGCTCGTGCTTGTCGTCGTATGGGAATCCGGCTCATCGCACGGACCCCTGTCGTTGTCGTCGTCGTATGAGTGTCCTGCTCGTTGCAGGGACACTTCGTCGATGTTGTCGTATCGTGGGGATCCGGCTCATCGCACGGACCCCTGTCGTTGTCGTCGTCATATGGGAATCCGGCTCACCGCACGGACCCCTGTCACTGCCCCTTCCACCGCAGTGAAACGTGATGACCTTCCATTGTCGTTAGTCGTCATCCCCGAATCGTCTACATGTCCACATGTAGCCTCAGGAGAATCTGGTTCAACACACAGATCCCAGCGTCGTAGCGGTACCTGGGGAGCTCCACCTGCCGCTGTAGTCGGGGTTCGGATCACCCACCTAACGTCGCAGCTACTACGCCTTCACTGCAGGCTGGGCGTCCATCGTGGCCCCAATCGAGACTACAGCCGGTAGTCCTCGTCCCCGTCGGTCTCCGCCGCTGTCCTGGGTGTCTGTCTGGTTCTGCACACAGACTCGTGATGTCGCGGTACCTTTAGCTTAGCCGACTCAGCCCGCCACTGTAGCATAGGGTTCGAGCTCACCCGTCGACCACGGCTACAGGCTGAGGTGCGTTCCACCCCCCCCCCACTCGTCGTCGTAGGCTGGGGCTCAGCCATCCTCACCTGGTCTTTGCCGCGACCTGGGTTTTCCAGCCCGCGCGCCCTATATCGGTACTACAGCCGGGGAGCCTACTCGTACGTATTCGTCGCTGACGTCCTGAGTGTCCGGTTTCTCACACGGACATGTGCCACTGCCCCGTCCGCCGCAGTGAGCTGCGTGGTGGCCGTCCGTTCGTAGTTGTCGTTTGCCACCCCCGATGCGAGCTACTTGCACCTTTCGCATGTAGTCCTCGGGGATCCGGTTTATCACACGGTCCCGTGTCACTGCCCCGTCCGCCGCAGTGAGTCCCGTGATGGCCGTCCGTTCATCGTTGTTGAGTGCCACCCCCGATGTGAGCTTCTTCTTGGGTTTACACCACGCCAAGATCCACCACAACGGTTCAACACTCGTTGGGTACACGTTGACCAAGCCCCGGTTGTCTCGCTGACCGTTGTTCTCCGTTGCAATGGTTGGTTTATCACGCAACCACTGCCGCTGGATAATCAATCGAAGAACACCGAAGCTGGCCAACAGCGTGATGTGAGTTCCTCTGGTTGGTTTATCACACAAAAGTCGCCGTTCGAGAATCGTAGTAAGCTAGCTGACATCTCTACGTCAATCTTCTGTCCGCTAACAAGTCGCTGGTTCCGGTGTCGTGAGTTGGTCATCACTCCAGGTAGGTTTAACACGCTACCGCAGCTGCTGAAGTGTCGTTGAGTACCATGGTCGTCACCAAAGGTAGGTTCAACACGCTACCACAGCTGCCGAAGACACGCTGAGTCCACGCCGACTCGCCAGTCCCAGACCATAGGCCAACGTTATCCAATTCGCACCAAAACAATCTCATCACCTGTCGAAAACTCATAACACAAAATATTAAAACACAGATAAATCGTTAATCATGAAATAATATTCAAAGGGTTAGTCACGGATTATCTCACATGACACTAACCAAACATCGTTAAATAATCAGAGATTAAATTACCAGACAGAATGGATGTAAAAATGCCTTGTTACTTAAAACGAAAATTAAAACAAGTAACCAAGGCCGAAACGAACTATCCATCCACTTCTGGTTCACATCAATCTCAAAGGCTTTATGGCAAACACGTTGTTAAAACCATAAAACATCGTTAACAGGCCTAAGGCCACTACTACCAACACGCCATGCGTGCCGGCCGGGACGTGCTCAACTAGCACAACTAATCTTAGTAGTCACTGACTACTACTAATAAATTCGTATGATGAGATTAAATTGTTTTGGGCTTACTAAAAATGGATTAAAAACACACTGGCCTCGTAATATTTAATCGTTACGTTATGGGTTTAACACACCATCGTAATCAAATCAACTTTGCCTAAGTCCATTGGTTTAACAGGAGTGAAAATATAAAATCTAGTAAAACTGATTTTAAAAACTAGTATTTTACACCCTGGCAATAGTTAACTCGGTTTACCTTATATCTAATGGAATATAAGACTTACAAGTTTACTAGAAGTATCACGCGAGCTAACTAATGCTTCACCAATAATGATATCGGGACTTGAAGACCTGTCGAACTAGTCGTCGTGGTTGCTGGTGAGGAACTAACTTTCCTGCTTGCCGTCTGAGGGTTCCTCGGTTCATCCCTCTCGCTCCCCTCTCTAGCAAAGTAGGGGGCTCAGCTGATCCGGAACGTTTGCTTGCTGTTTGCTAACCCGAAAAAAAGCTAGCCGGCCGCCGTCGTCTGCAGCCGCTAAATCGTCAGTCGCTCGAGCTCGTTGTTGTTGTTGACTGTAGGTTATGTTGTGTTTGTTTCACACGACAATGAGTTTTAACTTCAAGTTGTCGGTTTATATTACTCACACCGCATTTCCTCACGTCTTTGAGACGGATTATTGGCCTAAGGCCATGATCCGCGGGTTTACTAAGTGTAGAAAGTTTCTTCGAAGTACCAAGCCGGGTTGAGCCCTAGCTTGCGAAACACATCGCTGGTGAGTCAATAAGCTATAAAACACTGTATAAGGTTTATGTCACGCTCATACAGTATTAATAACTCTCGTTCTACACTTATTTAATACCAAACACAACAGTGTATCATGCCTATACTTTACTGAAGATGTTATAACTAAGGTTAGCCTTCTAACCTATAACCTTAGTTAGGGCTGGTAGGCTATGCCTAGGGATAGGCTAGACCTAGGAGTAGGCTAGTTTGACCCCCCCTCAAAATAGGCACGTTACACTCCCTACCAACTTCGGGTGCAAAAAAAAAAAAAAACAAGCAAAAAAAACGCCTGTTACTCCAGGGTCAGGTTGGCTCATCGCACATCCTGCCCGTTACCTCTGACGGTCTTCTCGTACTCTGGGCCAAGGATGGTTTATCACACACCCTGCCATCTCGTTCGTTCTTACGTCCATCTTATGGTCTAGACCACTCGTCACTTCAGCGACGATTCTTTTAGAGGAATCCTCTCCTCTTCTCGTTCGTTGATACAATTCCCTATTAGAATTTTAGATTAACGAGTACTTGGGTTTGCTGCTACAGAAAATAAAAGTGTTTTTTGATCAAATGTTAATAGTACAGTATGAAGAAATAAATCTGAAAAATTTTACAAAAATATGTTAACAAACAAGCAAACAACAACTTTTTACTTCTTCTCTATAAGAATAACATGGAAATTGTAAATGTAAAGTTTTTTGGAATTTTTTTATCCTACAAAAGTGCAAAGTTTTTTTTTCTTTGCTCTACTTGATGGTTTTAATGAAGAGAATACTTTTATGTTTTAAAGATAAAAAAACAATCATTGAAACATTTTAAAACTCCCATCACACCTGTTCCCATGACCGTTCTTGCTGGTTTGAAAACTCATTCAAGTGGATCCAGCCCTACAAGTTCATGCCAAATTTCATCAAATTCAGACCTAAATTACACTAGTTATTGCGTTTGTTTACAGACATATAAATCTATACATACACTAAAAATTAAGGTACATACCTTCACGTCCACAGTTCAAATATGTATGGTTAACGTGGTGTTTAACCATACATATTTGAACTGTGGACGTGAAGGTATGTACCTTAATTTTTAGTCTATTCAACAGTTCAGGGGCTACACAATGAATTTCTATACATACAGTATGAAAAATTTCAACAAATAGTGTTTTTGGCCTCTGGGGACATCAATATGAAATAGTAAATCTGTCCAGGGTCTAGGTCTTACTGTGCCATACGGTAACAGCTACTTCCCTGTAGAAATTCACTAAAATAGGCCTATTGATTTCATATATTAACAGAATTCCAATTTTTCTTCTGTTTGTTGCAGTAAAACATCAGATGAATAATCTCACCTGGACATTAGTAAAAGCAAAAAGAGCATGTCGATACGGCCATAATCTCGTTAAACTCAACGGCCATTACGTTCTAATTGGAGGGTTTGGCCTGAGGAAAGATGGCACTCACGGAAGGATGAAGGATATAGTTTGGTTGAAACAGGAGGAATCGCAAATGATTGTTTCAAGAGATGTAGAAGTCGCTGAGTTTGCCACAATGTACTCAACCTGGACTTTGTTGTCTAACGGAAGCTTCATTGTGTACGGAGGAAGGACTTCGCCAGCGAATTGTGTGTTTTCGTGTCCTCAGTTAGTGACATTTCAGCCGGACGGAAGTGTGAAGAGCACGCTGCTATTGAACAGCTGTAATCGTCTCGCAAGATGGAGACATTCAGCAGTGGTAGTTGAGAGGGAAGCAGTTGAAACATTCCTCGTGTTCGGTGGAAGGACGAGTGACCTACAGGTTAGGTAAAGTTTTTATATAAAGCTAAATCTTGAGCTATGGCAATAATTTGTAGTTAAAATTGTTCAGACATATTCAGACTGTTATCTGATGTCTTTGGTTCTCTAATAACTTAAGTTATTTTATTTTTTGCTCTGGTGTTCTCATTAATCTAATATTAGAAGATCATATCATAATGGTTTTTATGGCTCTGCTAATTTTGATTTTATTGTACTCCAGCTCTATAGGAGACCATAGTTCAAGATATGCTATATGTATATTTGAATGAGGTAGCAATTTATCAATAAATTTTTTTGAAAAAAAATCACAAACTAACAACTTTAAAAACAAACACCTCATTATTTTATTGAATATTTTTAAATAACTTCTTGATCAGCATTGTACGTGTTAGTGAGTAACAGTATAAGCGTAAATATATGTTTTAAGTGTTATAAGACGTTTCTTTTATTTACTTTCCGTGAATATTTTTAACAAGCAAAAAAATGTTTAAGCTAGAGTTTAGGTTAGGCTATGTTGTTTAGATTGATCTTGTAACAAGCTAATTAAATGAAAACCCTTTTTGAAAGTATTAAATAACCTTACACAAACTACTACATTATGTCTGGGGGAGCGAGCTGGTAGGCCTATAGTGGTTAGAGCGCGGGACTTCGGTCCAAGAGGTCCTGGGTTCATATCCCGCCAAATCACCAATGGATTTTATCTAAGTGATAATGCCGCAACCCCTAGGTCGAGTTTGAAGTAATGTGAAAAACAATTCGGGCACCTAGCGTCCTAGGACAACAAAAATAACATGACATCCAAAAAAACCAGCTACCTTATAGACTTTAGGTTCTCCCTGCTGAAGCGTGCCTAGAATATCACATAAAACATGCTTAGTTAATAGATTAATAAGCTCTTAGTTGAATTTACTTGTGAGGTTTTTTTAGGATATAATGGAAGTTAAGTTATCACTGTAACATTATTTTCAGTTGCTGAATGATACTTGGATGGTGTTACTACATCCAAATGTAGAGGACAGAAAAATCATTGATGTTGATGAATTTTCATCCAAAAAGCCTTGTCCAAGATTTTCCCATACAGCATGTGTAAGGTATTCTAGATATTTTTTGTAGTTGATTAATTAATTTTATTGTATTTTACTTACAATAGCCTACAACAATTTATCCATTGTTATCATCATCAAAGTTTATTAACCTAACCTAACATAACAGCAGAAGTTCTCTTGTTGATTATAATCACATGTAGATGAAAGAGTGCTCAGTATGCTGACATTTGAATTGTGAATTTGAACCAATTTTGGTACATAGTTTTTTGTTATTCTTATCCAGTATAACCTAATCTAGGATACCTAAACTACGAGGACGCTTTTTTGTTGCTAACTGAAAACAATCCTCCAATAATTGGCAACAAAACTGCACAGAGTGCTCGCCTTGGTTCTTGGTAGATTTGTTTCAAAATTCAATATCTTAATTTGTCATTATTACAGTAGGCATTGTCGATACTGATTTTCTTAAGCAAAAATGCACCAAGTGAAGCCACAAAACTTTAAAAATAGAATTAAACTCTAATAGTAATTACAAGAGCTCGCCCCGGTGGTCAAAAACTCAACAAAAATTATGTATTGTGCAAACTTCTCTATTTTCACCCTACGCTGTCACTGTAAATAAACCATGTGATTGGAATTTCTTCCATTTGTTTTGATTTTCTGTTTATATTTTGTGGTTATTTTGTCACCAACATGGCAACCCATAAGGTCCATGTTAATTTAAAAAAAATTTCAAATTCATTTTTTGTGCTTATTTTTGGGCCTATTTTAATTTATAAATTGATTCTGAACATCTAGAGGAAAACATCTTTCATTTGGTACCAACAGCGTGTAATTTCGTCCAGTAGTGGCAGTAGTATGGTCAGGCTAGCTGTCATAAGTTTTGCAAAAGTTTATTAGTAACTTTTATAAGATTAACAATTTACATGAAATGGTCAACAACAAAAACATAAAATGAAGTTGATCCCAAAGAGCTTTGCTCGCTCCGCTCAATAAATCACAGTATTGATCTAAAAACCGAGAGAACTAATATTACAGGCCAGTAAATTGTCCATGGAATAAAACACATTTTCTATTAACCGTTGTTCTAGAACGGAATCAAATTTTTTTATCGACCAGTGCTTAAGGCAGGACCATTTTTTAAAGCCTTTAGTCCAATGATCCTAACGACTGCTGTGTGTCCAGTTTCAAACCATCAAAAAGTTGCTGACCTTTTCCTAGGCATGCCATACTCTATAGGGATACATTCTCTCTTGCTGTATACAGACATTTATACATCTGTTCCACCTTGTAGACACTGTGAGATGTGGGTGTATGGTGGAATGTCTGTCAGAGGTCCGTTATCTGACGCTTGGTGTCTGGATATCAACGCAATGCAGTGGCGACAGCTGGAAGTGACAGGTGGCAACATAGCAAGGTAACATTGAAACATTCAAGTTTACAATATTCAACCAGCTATCTTATTTTGTTTGATTTTTTTACTCAGTTATTACAAGATTTTAAACTCTTTAGTGTTCTCTATAAACCATTAAAACAATCAATATTTATTATGATCAATACAAGTTAGAATTCTTTCAATTTAGATAAATCCAGTAATGGTAATTCACTTAGTTTAGTGATCTATATCAAGAAAGTATACTTCTTCTATAAATTAACATTACTTTAAAATGGAGCACATTTTAATAAGTAGACTTTTTAGTTAGTTATGTAAACTTATTTTAGTTATGTTTTTTTTTTTATTGGTTTATCGATTAAAAGTAAAAATACTTTTTACAAATCATCAAAAATAGTGTCTAACACTGCAGGCAGTTTTAGCTTAATTGGAAGAAATGAGAAATAAATAATTTTGTACCTAAATTCTCTGCGATCGCAAAGAAGTTTCAACCGTGTCACCAAACATTTTGTGCAACAACCATTAAACAAAAACCAACAGTTTCCATCAATCGGTTTTTGGTTTTTCGGTAAAATCTGGCAAAACCAACAACCGACTTGAAAAACCGACCCATCAATTTATACCATTTTACTTCAATTTATTGCAGATATGTATAAAACCGTTGAAGCTAAAATAAAAGTTTAACAATAATTTTAGAGTGGTCAGTTTTTGGCATTTTTGCAGAGTGTAAAACTTAGTCAGCCACTTAAGGTAGCTTGATGTTGAGTTAATTCCAATTCTAGGGCATGTTTTCGTTTTGTTCTCAGGTTCGGTCACTCGGCCAGTGTTCACGATCACTCGCTAGTGTTGGTTGGAGGTGTTAGTTACTGGGACAGTGGTCAACCTCCGGTGTCAGTGTTGGATCTTCACACTGGCGCAATACTTCACTACCAGCTACCGGTAGGATTGAGTACATTGGACAGTAACAAATGTAGACTTTAAGTTTGGTCAGATGAAATTTCCTGCTACTGTTAGTATTAGACAAAGGTGCAGGGATATGTAATGTGCAGGATTCACAGCTGATGGAAGTTTTACAGATCTATGAGAAAATCTTATAGTGCTTAGCTAGAGATCGTCCAGTGGTCAAAAACTCTACCAAAAATATGTAACGTACAGACTTCTCTATTTTCACCCCATGCTGTATAGAACATGTGATTGGAATTTCTTTTTTTTAATTTCTATATTTTGTTGTTATTTTGTCACCAGCATGGCAACCCATAAGACGTATGGTAGTTTTTTAAATTTTAAAATTCATTTTTTGTGCTTATTTTTGAGACTATTTTAATTTATAAAGGGATTCTGCACACAGGAAAATATCTTTCTAACAGTATGTGTAGATTTTCCCTGTGATGCACACGAGCTGAGAAAAAAGGTTTTAAAGAAACATGCTTGCCTATTAATATATAGATTGCTAATGATGATAGGTTTATGATGTTACAGCGGTTATTGCAGGTAAAAATAGAGTTTCGATAATAACTGATCGAAATTTATACAATAATCCTTTAACACTAATACCGAAACCCTACCCAGGCTGACGCTAACCAAAACCCCTGGTCTGTAAGACCCCATTTGAAATTAATGGACCCAGCTTAGAAACACACAAACCAAAACCATGGGCCTGTGAGACCGGGCTTTAAAATACACTAATGCTGGGCTTCAGAGACAGGCATGTTATGAATAGACAACCTGTCAAGGTCACGGCACCCACGCAAATAAACAAACAATATATCAACAGGTAGGGGAGGAAAAGGAGGGAAGGATTGGGGAATGGAATCCCCCAAGTAAACAGTGTTGCCAACTTTCGTCTGTTAAAATTCCTGTGGGCCTAGTCCGGTTGCGAAACCCTATATTTTTGGCTAACCCAAAAATTTTGGATTAAGTTTTTTTTATTAATGGATAATTACTAGGACATGTAAAGCTTCAAGAAAATGCATGATGACATCCTGTCACCTTTGGGCAATTCGAGATTTGGCCGCCATCTTGAATTTTTCCAAATATTTTTGTATTATTTATATATATGAAATATAGGGTTGTTGTATATAATTTTATATGTTTTTATGTACGCTAAGTTCAATGGGAGCACTAAAAAGTATCTAGAAATAGTCATTTCTTAAAAACCACCGCCATCTTGAATTTTTCCAAATGTTTTTGGATTATTTTTTCATTTCTAATATATGGTTGTTGTATATCATTTTATATGTTTTTATGGATGCTGAGTTCAATTGGAGCACTAAAAAGTATCTAGAAAAAGTCGTTTCTTAAAAACCGCCGCCATCTTGAATTCTTTGCTGCTGGCCATACCAATTACACATGTTATGGGCTTTGCTACCTCACTTCCTTAGAAAAACTCCCTCCATCTACTTTGAACCATTTCTGGTGGCAATCACGTCATGCGTCATAATGGCTTATGGACCAGCTAAGACCAGAAACATTGAAAACATGGACATTAAGCTTGCAAACATGCTCACAATAAGAACTGCATCTATTATAGAAAAGTTTAGTGAAGAGAGGAAAGATGGAAAGATGTGATACAAGACACGCACAAAAAAGAAATGCACTCTCAAATCATTTCTGATAGAAAAGACAGAGAAGTGATAAGAAACAACGAACGATGGATCTGCACTTCTATGGTGTGTGCAGTGGTCAGAAAAGGGAATTGTACAGTGACTTGATAAGTTCACTTAAAAAATCCCTAAGCAAACATTTGCAACACGGAAATGTGAACCTGATTTTTTATTGGTACAGGCAATACAGGATCACCAAGGATACAGGAATACCAAGGATCACACCAGATCGGGTAGATCTACAACTAAGGCACGATCTACAAAATTCTCACGAAGAAGCTGATACGAATATTGTACAACAAGCTATTAGCTGCTGATGATGAAGACAAGCAGAACGTTGCTGTATCAGATGACACAGACGTTTTTATTCTCCTCCTTTACTTCTACAATCTTAAAAACATTTACGCCACACTACATTATTTTGACGAACTCCCCACGCAAGGATTCCTTGCGTGGGGAGTTCGTCAAAATAATGTAAAGGATTTAGTCCAGAAAACAGGTGTTTGCCACCAGCTTATTCAAATGGGGTTTCATTGCGTACTACTGTACTGTAATGAGTTTTGCCGGACACCAATCAGCTGATTATAGTATATTTAGGTGGCAATGAATGGTTATAAACAAAAACATATTATGACTAGTGATTTTTAATCTTTTAGTTGGTGAAAATATACCTATTAGGATTTGGACAGATTTAGTAGTATGGCATAAACTATCGTACGTAACTCGTCCAAAATGTGTGTACCGGACTCTTATGGTAATCCCGTACTCGACTTTATCTCGCACGGGAACGACCACACTCGTCCGGTAAACACTTATTTTCAGGACTAGTAACGTAATATACTATTCCACAACTATTCTGATGGAATCACCTGTCCAGGGTCGCTCAAGAATTGACATTGGAGCATCTGTCGTCAACAAACATAAGGAAATAATACCTGATTTGCTAGCAGCTCATGCTATCACTGGATGTGATACCACTGCAATGTGCTATGGAATCGGGAAGATTAAAGCCATTAAGGTTTTGAAAAGTGAACACTCCTTATCAATGGTTGGAGATATACATGCTGATTTTTGTGACATAAAGCTGCAAGCATTGAAGTTTATGTCTGCTTGTTACGGTGTATCTAATTGTAACACAACTTCTGAGGCTCGTGTCAAACTGCGGGCTGACAAAGTCCGAAGTGCAACGACTCAACTGCCAAAACTGTGCACATTACCAACAACAAATTCAGCGTTTGAAGAAAAGCACACCTTCAAACCTGTATTTTGAAGCATTCAAGGGACTCTGACCACCAGAATTAGATCCACTGCTTCACGGTTTTTACAAGGATGAAAACTCAAGATGCCTCCTACCCACAACTATGCCGGAAAATATTTTAGTTGCTCCACCGGAAATTTTGAAGTTGGTTAACTGCTCTTGCAGAAGCGTATTACCATGCAACAGCAATCAGTATAGTTGCAAGAGTGCCAGCCTACCACGCACCATGTTCTGTACATGCTCAAACAGTTCCTGTTCCAATGATTTGACACGTGTTGCTGAATTAGAAGTAGACTGGGAAGAAGACCCTGTTGAAGAACCAGTGGCAGACTAATCTCTGTTAGGACAATGTTTGTTTGTTCTTAGTCATAAATGTTTAATTTTATACCAATATGTAATCAATATCAGAATTTCACCTATTACACTGTTTACTTGAGTTATTCACTTTTTTGTATAATAAAAAGTGGCGTTCTTTAAAAATAATTATTCACAACACCTATATATTACAAAGTTTTTAAATTATTCTTTTTTATATGGTGAGGACTTCTAAGAAATGACTATTTCTAGATAGTACTTTTTAGTGCTTCCATTGAACTCAGCATACATAAAAACATATAAAATTATATACAACAACCCTATATTACAAATATAAAAATAATCCTAAAATACCTATTTGGAAAATTCAAAATGGCGGCGGTTTCTATGAAATGACTATTTCTAGATACTTTTAAGTGCTCCCATCGAACTCAGCGTACATTAAAACATAGAAAATGATATACAACAACCCTATTATTACAATAATATAAAAATAACCCAAAAATATTTGGAAAAATTCAAGATGGCGGCGGTATTTAAGAAATGACTATTTCTAGATAATTTTCAGTGGTCCCATTGATCTCAGCGTACATAAAAACATATAAAATGATATACAACAACCCTATATTATATATATATAAATAATACAAAAATATTTGGAAAAATTCAAGATGGCGGCGAAAACTCGAAATGCCCAAAGGTGACAGAATGTCATCATGCATTTTCTTGAAGCTGTATATGTCCTAGTAACTATCCAAAAATCAAAAAAACTTAATCCAAAATTTTTGGGTTTTGGGCTTGGCAACCGGACTAGCCTGTCAGACTGGGGTTTCGGTATTAGTGTTAAATAACAAAAAATTACCCCCCTAAAATCTTGAACATCCCTGACATAGGTAAAAAAATCTTTTTTTCTCCAGTGACCACAGCAAAATCCTGAAATATTCCTAGCTAACGTAAATATATCATTATTATTCCTGCGGTTGTGTCAAAATGATTTGCAATAATTTTTTTTTTTACATACCTGTAGCAACCAAAAACCTAAACTCCTCCAAAAATCAAAATATTTTCCACCTGTTCTTGTTTTTTTTTGTTTTTATGATAAGATTACAAAGACATTATCATTGTATCTGACTATTTCAGCGAAAACATCTATATTGTGATCGCAAAGACATCATCTTAATTATTATTTCACAACAAAAATTTATGGAAAACAACACTGCTACACCCTAACACTACTTTAAGAACAGATCCATCCCTGATCGTAACTATTAATTAACCATCAGTTTTGATCCATGTTCTAGTAACTTGCTGATTTGTAAAATACCTATAAAAATGCATCAGAGTTAGTCCAAGCTGAAGTATAATTTGAACCAATGATTTTAATTTTCAGCTTCAATATTTCTGTTAAGTTAGTTCTTTTTCCAGGGCATGGAACCTGAGAGATCCCTGCTTGTTATCAACCATTGTCACATGGTTTCAGAAGAAGACAAAGCTATTGTGATTGTTGGTGGAGGGGGAAATTGTTTCTCCTTTGGCACGTTCTTCAACTCAGACTGCGCTGTGATAAAACTTAAAGATATAAACCTCTGAATAAAGGTTGAAGTATTTGTAACGGTTTTTAACTTTCCAAAATCCACTTTCATTCATAACTTGCACTATGACACATTTATACCTGCCATAGGAAAATATCAAAACTAGCCGACCCGTGCGAAGCATTCACACTGAATCCTTCTCAAATCCCACTTATTGAGGTACATGACATACTGTTAATTCTGCGTAGTAAGTGCTTTGTTGATTTAAGTTGGGTCCTTACATCAGGAATAGATGTGGGTCTACATTTTAGATAACTAACCTTTTCAAAATATAATATTATTTACATTTTTAAATGTTTACAGGACCTATTTGAACTCTTATAATTGAAGTAATAATATAGCCATGAAAGATTTTTATTTTGATGTCTTTGTTTTTACACAGACATAGTTTTCACTGAAAAAGCGCACCCTTGACAAAGCCACAAAGACTGAATTTGTAAAAATTAAAACAGGGTCTGGCTTGTGCAATCCTTCCTTCGTTAGCGTCTGACCATGTGTCTAATTGTTGTGGAAAAGGTAACTTTTCAGGGAAATTCCTTCTTAGTAAGTTTTAAAGGACTACGGACTATGACAGTTTGACCAGAGTCAGCCAACTTCACTTTGATAGTGCAGGTGCCGAAGTGAGCTACAACCAACCTTGGATAATGCTTAGGTTTCTCATCAACATAGAGTTCTTTTTAGCATGGGTTTATGAGATAACAAACATAAAGGGCTTAGGGAGTAAAAAAACTCCAATGCATACAACAGAGCATTCTACGTCCCTTGGTAAAGAAGAACCTAATCAAAAGTGTCATAAACAGTTTCCTGTTGGTAACAAATTCAACACAACATAACCATTCATTGAAACCTGCAGTAAATAAAAGATAAGAGGTGATATTTGAAGATGGAATTCTTAAATATACATAGCATGGTTAGTAGGTAGGTACGTCAAAATGAAGACCATGTCGCAAATAAAGAAATATAAAAGCTAAAGAATCCATGCGGTACTTACTTTTGAGTTGTTCTTGTTTAGACTTCTCTAAAGATCTGATTTAATCTCTGGGGGTATTTATCGTAAAAAGCACAGACTTAGTTTTTTTGTCGTCATCTTTGATGTAAAAACTAAACACTCAGATTTGAAAAATAAATATTTGTTTCTTTTGATTAATTTAATTCACATGTTTCAGCTGATCGAATAACGTAAATAAACATTTTAAGTTTAAATTACTTGCAGAATGATATAAATAAATTGTTTTTATGAAAAACTACCGGAAAATGTGTGATTTGTATATTTTAAACGGGAAGTGGGGGAAAAAAAGTTTGAAATGACACCTCATTTATTGCATGAAAATTGGTGAAAAAATAAAAAAGTTATGGTGTACTAACAAAAAAAAACACTTAGAAATTATTATATAGATAATGACTCTTCCCAGATTTAGAGCTGAAAGATTTTTACAATACCCCCGCCTCAGCAAACCTGCCGACTAAGGGAATTTCCATTAGTCTGAATTGATTTCCAATGAAATCTATTTACAGTAATTAAATAACATTAGGTTTAACGTATACTTAGTTTTGCTGCTACAAGGAAACTAATAAGTGTATTTTTTTGGAAAATATTATAATAGCTTAGTATAAAATAAATAAATTTGCCAAGATTGATCAAAATATAACCATAAACAAGCAAACTACACCATTTTACAATATTCTCCATGAGAAATTTAAATTTAAAATTTTTGGAATTTTTCTGTTACCAATAACCATAAAAAAACACTTTGATATACTAAAATATTTTTTTTTCTAAGCTCCTTAAAAAAGTCTCGAGAGAAATTGGGAAATTTTGTGTTTTGATGGTAAAAAATGAAAAACACCTTTTTTACCCCATAAAACTCCATTGTAAAACCCCAAATATTCGAATATTGCACTAAATTCTATTTTCTTCCTTAGTTTTTGTTGCTGACATAGTTGATGGGTCATAAAAGTTTAGCTCATAATAAGTAATTCCATCGGTCTGAGTTGGTAAAAAAACATTGTGTATTCAACAGAAATCAGTTATTTAGATGTGAGGGCAATCTGTCAATAGCTCACATAAACTACGAGAAATTTGATTAAAAAACTGGCAGCAACTTTGACGTGGAGATGGAATGTCTAGTTATGTATCAATAGTCAAAGGTGCAACTCACAAATTCCACTCATCCTGTAAACTTACATCCAAATGGGCCAAAGTTTATTGTAAATGGACCTCTCCCTCAAATGTGACACTGATTGACTGCAGCTCATTTTCAGCTACAGTTTTCAGTTTTTTTGTTGAGTTATCTTTCACGTGTAAAATGTCTAAGTTTTGTTATATTACACGATATATCACCCTTATAAGCTTAAAGGGTTCAATTAGTTTTTTTACACATTTAGAAAACTGGCCTGACTTGCTACCTGATTGAAATACATCAAATCAACATCATGCGATCATGATCATGCGGTTAGAAATCAAAATCAATACTGTAGTTTATATATACATTATTTTGCAATTTTGTTTTGATGTTCAATCTGATAATAAAACTTCCCCAAAAGCTTCACTTACCTAAGAAGGCTAACTACTTGTAGCTCAGGATACAAAACAATTTGTCCTGCAGTCCAAAGCTCCCGAGCAGTCGTCTCTGTTATCCGAGGAGACTCCAGAAATAATCTGGACAACCGCGACATCTTTGTTGGGCCTACTTGGTAACAAAAATTTAAAAGGTCATAATTAAAAATCTGCTAACATCAAAATCACACATGCTTGATCAATTCAAAGTTATTATCCTTTCAATGTAATAAAAGTGTACTGGTAACAGAAACTCCACTTCTTTAAACCTATAAAAAAAGTTATTTCCTACTGCAAGCAGAAACCACAGTTTCAGAAAGTAGACTCAAATCCTTCTAATAATAACTATCAGGTCCACTTCATAGTGTAGCAAACTAAAAAGTTAAAAAAGTTGAGGCAAAATAACAAAAAAATCATTTTATCCTCTGGATTGCTTATATACAATACAGTAATTAATTGTATAATTACCCTAATTGATAATGTAAAAAATTAAATTCTTCCTAATACCTACAGTTTTTCCAATAAGTTGTAAGAATAGGTTTAATAAATTAATAAAAAAGGAGACAAAAAACAGGATATGTAGGCTTACCTTAAACATTGTATGAATCCCACTTCTCAAAAAGAAACACAAAAATATGTTGGCAACACTGATTCCTGTACAGTGAAGGACTTCCAGAATATTCAGTGACTCTCAATGCTGGAGAAGGGGCCTCAAAATAATTTTTTTCTTTGTGTTATCTTTTGCGTTGCTTTTGTGAAGTGGGGCATTCATTTATTTTCATGGTAAGTCTCCTTAACCTGTCCTTTATCTCCTAAATTCTCGGGCAATAAACCTTTTCCAATCTAACCTAAGAATAATAAATATTTATTTGTCACACAACCCAAGAGCACCTGAAGTCAGAGCGGCTTTCCAGAAGCACTGGGGAACATTGTGAGTCCAACTGAAGTCATCACCATCAGCATAGAAGAGCAGTTTTAGTTTCCTCAGGTACCTAAAAAACAAAACTCTGTAGCAAGTTTACTAGGATTGCTTTCAGGGCAGCACAATCCAGTTGAGCGGAGCAATAATGATATTGATCACGTTTCATGATTTTTTATGAAGTAAGAAATTGAAACGTCTAAAGAAAAGACAAACTACCTGCTTCTTCCATCCTCTGCAAACTCGTGCAGTTTTTATCCACTGTTAATATCCTTACTAAACAATCAGCTGATCTTAGTCAGAAACTAAGCTTTGATTATTTATTTTTACTACACACCTCTAAATTAAGCTACTCCCAATGGTATGCGGGCTCCCAAAACGGCTTTGACAATTTTCTTCAAATGCTGTAAGTAGTTTATTTCTGGCCTAAAAACGTGTTTACTGCAGTTAGAACTGCCAACAAAAATCTAATTATGTAGAAAAATAAAACTGAAAGTCAACATTGGCCTAATAGGTTGCTAAGTAACCATGTTGGTTGAACAAAATAACAAGGACAAGGTAAATAAAAGACTAGTGTACCTGTTGCTCGAATTCGAGCAATTGCGAAGCATTACAGGCGACTCAAAGATTATGGAAATACTCACGATCTACACAACAGTTAGATATAATCAATATCTTTTGTAAATATCTTATCTTTTTTCAAAAAGCTTATGTTGTTTTTTAGTGTTTTCTAAACATTTTCCCCTCTCATAGCCGCATTAGGTTGTCTATGACAACGATTATAAATGAAAAAAAAAATTATTTCTATTTCTTCTTCTTGGTTGTGTTCTATGACTTTTTCTATGTTTCCATTGTTTGCATATTGATTATGTTGATGATTGCTCAAGAAATGTAGAACAGTGTTAATTCAGTTTTATTTTTAGCCTATATCAAATTGGCCAGGATTTCTCGCTCTTTTCCATTGTAATAATTATGTTCAAAATTAATAGTTTAAATTTTTTAGCTAATAAAACTCATGTTCTTTTCATTACATTTTTTTGAAACCAATAATCCAGCTGATCAATATAATTATTAAAGTATACAAATAATTGTTCCAATGCATACTAAATCTGCATTAAACCCACTATAAACACTATAATAAAAACTATCTAACATTTCTCCCAGGGGGGTTTCTCAGGTCATCAGCTTCACCAGTTTGGTTACAGGTCTCCTCCAGACTCCGGTGGCTGTTCGAACGTCCGCCCCTCCAACTTGGCCATCTCGCCCAGGGTGTACCACCTCCACTATGCCCTTGGCGAAATGTCCTCCTGTTTGGTTTTCATCAGTTATCATCTTGCCAAATCTTACTAGTACAAATGTAGCCTCAACTTGATCTCCTTTTTCCACTCTGAAATATGCCACTGAACCAAATCCTTTTTCACACGCATCACAAAATATATGCAGCTGCAAGGAGCAATTTGAAGTTAGGTTGTAGCAACGTTGTGTTTTCAATTTTTCTGACTTCTTTACATCTTTCATCCAGTTTTCCCACAACTTCTCCAATTTGGCTGGTATTACTTCATCCCATTGAATGTTTAACTTCCACAGGTTTTGTACAAGGATTTTTCCTTTCATCGTAATCGGAGTAATGAATCCCAATGGATCGTAAATAGACATCACAGCCTGCAGAACCTGTCGCTTCGTTGGTGACTCCTTTAATTGTACAATTTCATTCTTTACTTTAATGAAGTTCACTTTAAAGACAAGGACATCTTCACGAAAGTTCCAGTGCAGTCCGAGAACTCGTTCTGTATCCTCGGCTGATAATCCCAATTCTTCATTCGAGTAATTGCTTGACCATTTTGACTTGGGCAGTGAACTAATTAGTTCCTCTGAATTACTGATGACATTCCTCAAGTTGAATCCTCCTTTCTGGCAGATATTTACTACATCTTTTACCAAAGTTTCTGCTTCGTCAATAGTTTCTCTGCTGTCCAGATAGTCATCCATGTAAAACTGTTCTTGTATGGCATGCAAAGCTTCTTGGTTTTCTTTTCCATATTTTTCAGCATTTTTCCTCATGACATAGATGGCACTAGTAGGTGAGCACACCGCTCCAAAAATCATAGATGTCATACACCATTCTTCAAGATTTCTATTTTCTCCTCTCCAGAGAAAGCGTAGTGCATCTTGATCTTCTGCTATTATTTTTATTCTCAGAAACATTTCTTCTATGTCAGCTGCAAACGCAATCTTGTGTTTTCTAAATTGAAACAGAATCCCAATCAAACTGTTAAACAAGTTTGGCCCAGGAAGTAGATGACTGTTTAAGCTTTGTCCGTGAGCTTTCGAAGCTGCGTCGAACACAAACCGGAACTTGTCTGGTTTCCTTGGGTTGATCACGGAAAAGTGAGGGAGATACCATGTCTTCTCACTCCTGTTGTTAGCTTTATCTGGGCTCAGCTTTTCTGCGTAGTCCTTTTCAGCGTAGCTTAATATCTGTTTATGATATTGTTCGCTAAGTTTTGGATTATCATTCATTTTTTCATCAACATAGTTTAATCTTCGCCAAGCAACAGACCGACTTTCAGGTAAGTGAGGATTGTCTTTTTTCCAAAGCAAACCAACTTGCCAACATCCATCTTCTTTCTGAGAACATGTATTTTCCAAAATTGTTTCTTCTCTCATTTCCTCTTCAGTCTTCTTACAGTTGTAATCTGAGCAATCAAAAAAGTCTGTATTGAAACTTCTTTTGACTATGGAATTAAGCTCTTCCATCTCTGAGCTTATCTCGCTTTTAAACATCACAAATTCCTTATCGACTCGAGTTTGGTAAATGTTTTTTCCAGTGGGGCCATTAATTGTCCATCCCAATTTTGACTTCAGTGCAATAGGTGCATTGGCAGGCCCGATCACAACTTGCAGAGGAACTGTCAGGTGGATGTGCTCATGTCCAATGAGGAGTCTTGGCCGACCACGTCTGAAAACTTCCTCTGGGATGTCTTGTAGATGCGACCATTTTCTTTTCATTTTCTCCATGCTAATTGATTGTGTTGGTAGCTGCAACTCTCTCAATGTCCTCACATTGTCCAGTAATAACTCTTCTCCTGTTTCTCCAAGAACTGTCACTGATATGGTTTGAGACTGCTCTTCAGTGTAAACAGACCCATCTGTCCATGAAAACGATACAGGTTTTTCAGGACCTTCAATTCCAAGTTCTTCTGCCAAATCTTTTTCAATTATGGAAACGGTAGAACCATCATCAATAAGTGCAAACGTGTCAATTTTCACTCCATTTCTCCCCACCAAAGTCACAGAGAGAACTCTTAAGAGAACCCTTGCTATTGTTTCCTCTTGGTACCCTACGTGCTCTGTTTGTACTTCAGTTGGTTCAGGATTTTTTGTGTTCTCATCTTCTTTCTTTGTGAGACAGTGCAACAGTTTGTGGTGAGAGTAGGTACAACCGTTCACTCCACAGGCAACCCTTTTACAGCACTTTGCTGCTCGGTGCTTCGTTTTCAGGCAATTGAAACACACACCGCAGCTCTTGACTGTGTCCCATCTCTTGTTCACATCATATTCTAAGAACTGCTTGCAGTTTTCCAAACAATGTTCTTTTTTCTTACAGCAAAGACACATCCGCTTTCCAGGTCTTTTGTCACTTTCTTCTTGGATAAAAACGTAGTTTCTTTGGTTTGAATTCCCACTTGTTGCACTTTTGTAGTTTCCAGGTAAAGATGATGTACTAGGAGCACATATAGTTGCTGCATCTGCCATAGAAGAAAGCCACATTGAAAAAGTGTCCAGGCCGACAGGATGTTTTATTTGAGACTGTGGTGATGTGACGTGCATTCCCCAATTAAGTTTCATGTTGGTGGATAGCTTATCAGTCAATTCTTCCATCAGTTGGGGGTTGAACAGATAATGATCTTGCTTCAAGGACTTCACTGTCACCACTAAGTTTTGCACCATGTCGCTGAAAGTCACCAAAGTGTCAGGCATGTAATCTTTTGTAGGTGGGCGACTTCTCACACTTGCAATTAAGTTCTTAATTATGATTTCTGGTCTTCCGAAACGTTTTTCCAACAAATTTATAATTTCTTTTACGTTTTCGGGATATATCAATAGGGCTGAAATCATTTCCTTTGCTTTTCCGGACAAGGACTTCTGTAGTCTGAAGATTCTCTAGGTCCGTGTAATCATTCAATTCAGTCGAACGATTGTACTCAGCTATCCAAGCGGGCCATTGGTCAAGATCTCCGCTGAAGCTTGGAAGAGCAGATAAAACTCTAGCAGGCATCTTATCTCTAACCAATTTGTCTTTGTTAGTTAAACATCCATTATTTACTACTGCATTTCTATTTGATTCAAACTGATTGTCATTTGGATAACTTTGAGATTTAGGTTGCATATTTTGAGGGGAACACAAAACATCTCGAAGAATATGCTTCCTATCTTTTCCATTTAGCTCCGGTGTTACAGTCTTTGCATCTCGAGGACCAGCACAATGTTCTTCTCGAGGCCAAAAACTAGACTGAAACTCCTGTCGCTGTATGAAATCTTCCTTCCTCAAAGTCTTCATCTCATTCATGCCACAAGGCTCCAAACCAAATTTCTGATCAGATTTGTCAGTTTCCTTCAACTGCATCCACTGTTCGACAGCTTCCTTAGTCGATATTGGCTCTTGTAGAAGTGAATCGAGCGTCCGTCGTGATTGAGCTTACTGCTACCTCTAGACGATCCCTTGCTAAGAAGTGAAATACGACCTTCAAGTAACCTTTTCTTGACTTCTATTTCCTTCAACTTGGCTTCTTCTTGCACTTGAGCCAGTCTTTTGTCAGCCTCAGCCTCAGCCTCAGCCTTAGCCTTTTCAGCTAAAGCATTTGCTTGTGCACAAGAGATTATTACAGCTGTCTCCTCTTCCTGTATCTTTATAAGCTCATCAACAACTTCTGTAACAATCCTATTTCTACTTTGACTCGAACTAGTTTTGTGAGATTTTGCTGTGTTAGGAACTGACTTACCACTTGATTTATCTTCACCATCTTGTTGTCTTACAAGTGACATTTTGGCTTTGGACCTTGTAACAATTCCTTTATTTGACATTTAGTTGATTCCTAAGGGTTTTCGGCACCAATGTTCAAAATTAATAGTTTAAATTTTTTAGCTAATAAAACTCATGTTCTTTTCATTACATTTTTTTTGAAACCAATAATCCAGCTGATCAATATAATTATTAAAGTATACAAATAATTGTTCCAATGCATACTAAATCTGCATTAAACCCACTATAAACACTATAATAAAAACTATCTAACAAATTACACCAACCCAAGTTTCGTCTACAGATGCAATATGCCAACGAATATCACCTACGTACAATCACCAAGAAGTGGTAAAAAAGGCAGAAACCAACCCATACAATAGGTATAAGTTAACTCCAAAAGGAATAATTTTAAGAGTTACTGTGATATTAGTATTTTCCACTGATTTGGTAATAGAACATTATATTGCAAAACATGAATCGATGCAGAAGAAAATCCAATTTAAAATCAGAAAAACCCACTGCAAATAGGCTACTGTACTTCATTTTGACAAATTCAATAAATCTTAATTTAAATATTAACAGCTGTTTCATTAAAAAGTAATGTAGAATTATGCATATGGTCGTAATGTAAACAAATCTGAAGAGGCAACTTTAAAGGCTTCTGGGGCAGAGCCCCAAGGGAATTTACCTCGTTCCTCTTTTGATGGCTCATCTACAGACCAAGACCTTTCTTTAGATACCCCTACAAAGTTTCTACGCCCAGCCGTTCTCTCAAATTAGCTATGACAAAAACCCCGTTTTCCTCCATAAGAATAACATGGGATAGGAATTTAAAGGCCACTGGGGCAGAGCCCCAAGGGAATTCACCATGTTTCTCTTTTGATGGCTCATCTACAGACCAAGACTTTTCTTTAGACACCTCTACCGAGTTTCTACACCCAGCCGTTCTCTCAAAATAGCTATGACAAAGAAAAACAGTTTCAAATTAATATATAGATTTAACATGTGTAGTATAATAAGCCATCCCCAGTATAATAGTAAATTACAAAATACAGTACAAAGGACGACATAGGAAATGGTGAAGGAAGTAGTAAAGGCTAGCAGCGTTTAGTTTGGGGACTGTTTGTGGCAATTAGATTAATGTATCTAAAATACTTAAATGCTATGAGAAGGGAAGGAAACAAGTCCACGACATAGGAAATGGTGAAGGAAGTAGTAAAGGCTAGCAGCGTAGAGTGTGGGGACTGTTTGTGCCTTGTGGCAATTAGATTAATGTATCTAAAATACTAAAATGCTATGGAAAGAGAGGAAAACAGGTCCAAGATGTAGGGAGTGGTGAAGGAAGTAGTAAAGGCGAGCAGTGTGGAGTGTGGGAACCGTTTGTGGCAGTTAGATTAATGTATCTAAAATACTTAAATGCTATGAGAAGGGAAGGAAACAAGTCCACGACATAGGAAATGGTGAAGGAAGTAGTAAAGGCCAGCAGCGTGGAGTGTGGGGACTGTTTGTGGCAATTAGATTAATGTATCTAAAATACTAAAATGCTATGGAAAGAGAGGAAAACAGGTCCAAGATGTAAGGAGTGGTGAAGGAAGTAGTAAAGGCGAGCAGTGTGGAGTGTGGGAACCGTTTGTGGCAGTTAGATTAATGTATCTAAAATACTTAAATGCTATGAGAAGGGAAGGAAACAAGTCCACGACATAGGAAATGGTGAAGGAAGTAGTAAAGGCCAGCAGCGTGGAGTGTGGTGACTGTTTGTGGCAATTAGATTAATGTATCTAAAATACTAAAATGCTATGGAAAGAGAGGAAAACAGGTCCACGATGTAGGAAGTGGTGAAGGAAGTAGTAAAATCTGTCAGTGCACAGTAGGGGAACCATTTGTGGCAGTTAGATTGTATCTATCTGCAATACTTAAATGCTATGAGAAGGGAAGGAAACAGGTCCACGACGTAGGAAATGGTGTAGGAAGTAGTAAAGGCTAGCAGTGCAGAGTGTAGGAACTGTCTGTGGCAATTATATTAATATATCTGCAATACTTTTATGCTATGAGAAGGGAAGGAAACAGGTCCACGACAAAGGAAATGGTGAAGGAAGTACACTGTTATACACTAGTATACTATGTTATACTATAAACTAATGAGCTTAATTTTGAGCAATAGTTCGACTCATATATTTTAAACCTAAATGCGTATGATCTTAAGACCATGGATAGAATACATTCCATCTACTTGTAAACTTCAACTTGTAAAGTTGAAGCCAGTTGATTTTCTTACAGCACATCAACACTTTCAAATTGAAAGGACAACTTCATGTACAGCTTGTAAAAAGCTTGTAGCAAATTTTATGTCAGTCAAATATCATCAGAGTATTGAAAACTAAGGGAGAAAAGAGAATTTTAGACTTTACCCTAAGTGGGTCTTTCAACTTCTTTCTATTTTTGGATAAAAACTTAGCTTCATACCGGTAGTTATCATGGTGGAAGGAAAATACGGTAGTCATGTAGATGGGATTTCTACTTTATTCAGTATACAAAAGGTTATGGTATATTATATGAAAAAAAATGTTTAACAAGATGCAATGCTGAATGAAATACTGCTTAATCTACTTTACCTAAAAGGTTATCAATTTCCACAACTTTTGCAGCATGTTTTATCTGTGGCTGATATTGTAACAAAAAACACAATCCAAAAAGCTTTGATTGATGTTTTATTACAGAATTTACTGTCATACAAAATCTTCCTAATTGAGGATGTGAAAATATTAAGCTTGGTTTTATACAACATGTTATCAAAACTTGGTAGTGAGAATTTAAATTTCAAAGGATTACAGTCTGTTAAAAATCTAATTCTCAGATTTACAAATGAGGTAAAGTATTTGATTTCCAATAGTGTGAAGCCAGCTCACCCGAAAGAAGTTCAAGGAATTTTAACGACTATAATAAATACTTGATAATGAAAATAAAACAAAGATTTTAAAAGAAACGAGTAAGCATACGACTATAAATAATTTTCATAACTTAATACAAGCCAGTGAAGATTTGAAAGAAATATTCCGAAATATTCAAACAACTTTAAGTGTTTTACAAAAGTCTGGCCTACCACCTACAACAATTTCTTCTAAGAATAATAATATTATTTTCAAAGTTTTACAAGAGGATCCTGAGTACAACGTCAGACTTTCACACATGCTAAAAAATTATTCTGATTTGCCCATTAAAATGTCTTCAGTGCTGATGAATCGATTGGAGAAAAGTTTAGATCCTGATGAATGTTTATCTTTGTGCTTTGCTACTGTGAACATGAATGTATTTGAGTGGTCTTACAGTGGTTCTCTTTCCAACCTGCTGTTTATTACTTTGAGTAAACGTACCAAAGAAAATGAAATTTCAAACATAAGAGAACTCTCTTCCCCACTAGACATCGTTACGTATTTGAATCATTCCATAGAAGAAGTTCAGACACTTAGTCAAACTTTTCCAATAGACGATACCTCAGACGAAGACAGTTTAGACTTCAGAGTCAGGGTTCATAGGCTAGAGCCTTTTGTCGGCAGCAAACTTAATGTGACTTTTCAGTTTCCACCAACGAGCACCACTCTAAGAGTACTCATCATGGAAAATTATCGGCCAACATTCAAGATGATGATGACTGATTCCAGCTTGATTTCTCAACAATCACCACACTATTCTCCCAATTATATGAGAACTAAAGATCACGCATTTTATTACATGGGTGTGCTACCAGGACCTGGAATTCCTGTAAATGAAACATATTCTTTTTCATTTACGGTAAACAGCATAGCCTGTGTGTCCTGGGAAACGGTTGAGTGGGGTTCTGCTAGCTGCAATGTAGGTTCAGACACTGAAGGTGGGGCAATCCACTGTCAGTGTAACCACCTTTCAATATTTGGGGCATTATTTCCTTATACGCCAACCCAAATAGATCCTATATCTGATATAAAACTTTTCTTGACTGTTTGGGACAATCCACTTGTCGTATGTTTAATGGTGATCGTAATTATATTCTACATAGTGTTTTCTGTGATTGCTCATCACTTGGACAAAAAAGATCGCTACGGTGGGTCTATTACGGTGCTGAATGACAATTTTCCATTAGACAAACACCCTTATTTGCTGGCAGTTTACACAAGCTCGCATCTGTTTGCTGGGACTTCCTCTAATGTTGGAGTTAAACTCTTCGGAGAACTAGCTGAAAGTCGAGCTCACATATTGAGTAGTAGCTACTACAAGGTGTTCAGTAGACATTCCGATGACTGGTTCCTCATGATGTGTCCCAAACCTCTGGGTATTATAAAATATCTTCAAATATGGCATGACAATTCCGGCATGAGTCCAGATTGGTATTGTGTCAAAGTGCATGTTTATGACATCAACAGTAGCTTAGAGTGTTTCTTTATTGTAGAGCAATGGTTAGTACTGAACAAGACAAACTACCCTGAGGCTCTGATATGTCCGGCCAGCAGTGACGACATTCTCAAGATCAATCGAGTACTAAGCGATAACATATCCAAGTGTATGAGAGAAAAACGGTTTGTGACAGGAGTTCTCACACAACATCCTAGGAGCACTGTCAAGCGAGTGCAGAGAGTCAACATGTTTACTTGTAGTTTACTCATCGCGCTATTGTTTAGTATAATGTTTTACACAACTAACCCTAAAAGAACCAGACCTGACTATTACAGGTACAACGTGGGAAACAAAGAGTTATTTGTTAGCTTCATAACAGCAATAATTATAGTTGCAGTCAACTATATTATCAAATTGCTATTTGAAAGACGCTACACTTGTGTGATATCACGCAATCGTAGTTCACTGTACTTAAGGCGCAATGAGCTCTTGGATGAATATTTTGAGTCTGATAACTACTCCAGAAATACAGCTGCTTTTATTCCTAAGCCAGCAGCTATAACTGTTAAATCAAGAGGTTTCAGGTCTAGGATTGCTCGAGTAGTTCAACAAATTGTTAAAACTGAAAAGCTAATCCCCGCAGTGCTACCTCACACTGATTGTACGATACGTGTTAATGCATTTTGGCTGATATTAGCCTGGTTTGTATGTGCTACCATTATCTTTTTCAGTGTCTGTTTCATAATGCTTTACGGTCTTCAAATGGGCTTAGTGAGTAGTAAAAAGTGGCTTTCTGCTATTTGTATATCTTATATTTACGATCAACTGTTCCTTAATCCAATAAGCATCGTGCTCCTAGCCACTTCAATTACTGCCAGTTTCGGCTTTGTTGCATTATCTAACTATCGAGCGACTAAGGAAGATATTAACTTTTCTGTGACGGTAATACAAAACAATAGTGTTGAAGACCTATTTGCTAAAAGGAAACACCCCATGTACAAACCAATTAAACTTGAAAATCGAAAAGAGTTATTGAAGAAATGGTTTAAAGTTATTTATTTTGTGAAAACTCTACGATTCGTAATATCTGTATGCTACATCATCACTGTGGTCATCACTGTACATCATTTAAGGCGTTCACACTTTTTTAGGATCAGTCATTTGGAAACGATGATTGCACCTCAATATGGAGATAACAGTGACTTTTTTGAAGCTAGTGGTTTAATAGAACTCAATAATTATTTTAATAATGCTTTTTTGAAAGTGATTTTTGAAAACAGATGGTACAATATGTGGTCTCTCAATCAAACGGATAGCTCTATGTACTGGACTTCTGACTACTCGTGGAGATTGGTCGGAACCCCTTCTTTGAGGCAACAGCGAGTCTACGATGTTCCTTGTAACAGTTTTGTACCCCCGGTTAACCGTTGTATCCCTCATTGGAGTTCTCTGTCAGAAGATAAGGATCCTTACAATATGGGCTGGTCTGTCTACTCACCTTCCGGAACATTGGAAAGTTCCATGGAGGACCCTTGGGTCTACCATCCTCCGACGGCCGACTGGCTGGAAACATTCTACAGACTTCAGGGACAGTCTGATATAGTCTACAACAATGGAGGGTATAAGGCCAGGATTGGGTCTTCAATAAAAGAAACAGTCAAGACTACAACACAGTTAGTGGTGAACCATTGGATGGATCAACTGACCAAAGCTGTGTTTATAGAACTGACTCTATACAACGTCGACCTCCGCAGCTTGAGTCAAATCACTTTGATCATAGAGTTTCTGACGGCAGACGTATCTCTGAGGGCAGCTAGAGTGACATCTGTCATCATTGACTGTGACGGTATCAGGTTTCATCACATAGCTTTTATCGTATTGACTCTTGTGTATATGTTAGAAATTGTTTATCTAATCAACTACAACGGATTTATAAAGTTCTTTAAGGATGTGAAAAACAACTTGCTCCTGTTGATTGTGATTCCAAGTAACCTTGTTGTTGTGGCCTACCTCTTCCATTTATACAAGTGTAACGTTAACGATTTGTGGGAAAGGTACTACAACAAGAGACACAACTACTTTGACTTTGACAGATTTATGAGTTTTCACAGCTATATTGTTTTTATGCTTGCGTTTTTCTTACTAATCAGTGTGCTGAGGACTTTATTGCTGCTGTTATCAGAAAAAATGTTCCCTCAGGTCCAACAACTTTTTAAACTCTCACTAAACATAGTGTTTTTTCTGTTAACACTTATCCTTATATGTTTTATATTTTTATTCTGTATTCTCATTCATTTGGACGTACCATCAAGTCATAGGGTGATGAATGTGATAATTTCTCAAAAGAAACCGAACAAACTTTTAGAAAATGAACATTTTGTCTTCGAACACATAATTTTTACTTGTTTAAAGTATTTGTCAATGGTTTTTATATCAAGTGTTCTGGTCACAGTTTTTGTTCACTTAAAATCAAAATCATATCTTCTCATTGCAAACTGAACACAATTGTTTGATGTTGTAAGACTAATAAATGGTGTAAATTTATCCAGGTGGCATTATTTTCTGCATTTTTTAATATTGTGTCATTCTATAAATGTTCTTATAAATTATACTTTAATCAAATTTGAAACAGTTAGAAGGTTCATGTTATGTTTTGATAATACTACCATAGATAAAATACTCTCTATATTAACACCTGCTGTTTTTGGTCATATAAATAATAACATTGACTTTGGAAACTGCAGGTAGTCTTAATAATTAACAATAAACATTGTGTAAAATATTTAATGAACCTTTGTTTTGTGTTGGCTAAATTCATCTTATTCTATTTATTTCAAGCATAGGCGTCCCCCTCGTGCCCCACAATTTTTGGAAATGTCTTTAATAAAAATACAAAATACCCCCGCCGCAACAAACCTGCAGACTAAGCAAACTTCCATTTGCCTTATTGGATTTACACTAAAATGCATGCTTAAAAATATCACATTCATTCTCTATTTAAGTAGAATTAGTTTAACGAGTACTTAGGTTTGCTGCAACAGGAAGGGTAAAACAGTGGTTTTTTGTTGTAAAAATCTGAATAGTTTAATAAAAAATTAATGTATTTTCCAAATTTGATCAAAATATGTTCATAAACAAGCAAACTACAACGGTTGACTTATTCTCCATTAGAATAACATGGGAATTTTAAATTTACAGTTTCTTAGAACTTTCTTTGTAGCCATTAGGCGCACAATAACGCTTCAATATACTAAATTATTTGTTTTTTTAACTCTACAAAATTGTTTGGAAAGAAAATTATGAAATTTTGTGTTTTAAGGGTAAAATTAGGAAAACCCTGTTTTTACCCCATAAACCTCCGTTCCCATAGTCCGATCAAGCTGGTTAGCGAACTAAATCAAATAAATGTATGTTTACACGTTCATAACAAATTTCATCGAAATGGGATCATTTTTGCTTGATTTAACGTGCTCAAAACCTCGTGAAATAATTAAAATTACAGTACTAAGAAAAGAAGACTGAAAAAGAAAATTTTCCATATAGGGATTAAGCTATTATCTTGGTGCTCAAGGTAAGACCTGGACCTGGGACCGATTTACTTTTTCGTTTTGAGGTCCCTAGAGACCAAAAACACCATCAGTTCAAATTCATATCTATATCTATATAAATAAAATTTGAGTTTTGTCTGTACATTGCTCAGAATCAAACTTTTAGGCTATTTTTATGTTTTATAGATTAAAGAAACCGAAACAAGTCTCATCTAAATTTCTGTCTGTCTTCCTGTCTGTCACGGCCCCAAGAGCCATTTTACGTGGCCTTCTCCTGAAAAACAAGAGTACCTATCAAGTTCCAAATCATTTTAATGTATTCACTGGATTGGCGAGATTGTCTTTAGCCATTAAAATATGGCGTCACTACTTTGTAAATAAAATGACGGATGTTTAAAAACCCAATTTTGTGCGATTTTTTGTAAAGTTTTCTCCCAATGTTCATCACATATTGATCTATGAAATAACGAACAGCTGTTCGAATCAAGACTATTTCTTCTAGATGTCACTGATATGTTTACATTGAATGTTGTTTACAAATACCGCAACCAATTCCGATCATGTTTTGAAAGCAAATCCAAACCAAGTAAGATTAAAAACGTTTTTCCCTACATAACGGATTTAATTAATCGCAAGTGCAATAATGGTATGGTAACCGTAAATGAAAATAAAGATTCTTTGTGTATAAAATTGTTCTTGATTTTTAATAACCGGGAAAAAGACCTTGAATCAGTGTTGTATATGACCGGAAACTTACATTTTTAAAATGAGCGTTTTCAGTCGAGACTCGGCACACGATCGACGGGCGTCTACATGTCCATAGTAAAAATAAAATTAGGCCTACCGTGTATTTATGTTTTATTCGTCATGCGTATAAGTGTACAGTTTGTGTTTGTGTTTCAAAAACTCAAGACGCACCTAATGGGGAAGCTCAAGACCTTATATTAGGACTGATGATGGCGATTTAATTTTGGCGAAATGCATCTCCTGTAATAGGATACATTAGAATTGACCGGCGGACACAAGTAATTTAACCTTTTATTGATTGTCATACCGATCCGAAACAACCATAAACAACAAAAAATGAAGTTATGTATAATAGTTTGGCCAGCATATCTGAAAATATGCAAACTAAAACTGCTGTTCTTTATATAAGAAGGTTTCAACTGAATACTATAAGATCCCCGTGCGTAGAACGGGTACACAGCTAGTTCTTTTTTTTTTTTTTTTTTTTTTAAAAAAAGAGGTTGGCGGCCTCTTTTAACCTTGCATTTGCCCGTCCACATAAACTAAGCGCCCGTGCGTGGATCGGTAACAGCAAAGCAAGGAGTGAGCCGGTACAGTACAAAGGTGAACTGTACTGATAAAATGTTATCGGCAGTGACCAGGATCCGAACCCACGACATCGCTGCCTTGGGCCCGAAGTCCGCGACGCTACCGATTGAGCCACCGACTCACTAGTGTATATATATATACTAGGTAAAACCCGTCGAAATCGACGGTTACTATCAAGGCTTACGTTAATTCATCTAACTGCGATAAATTGGGTGACATATACATATTTTGAGCATTTTTTAAAGAGTAATAAGTGTAAAAACGATAATTGTATTAATTGCGTTAGTTGCCAAATTTGGTTGATCATTCAATGATTAAAATATTTTCTATACTGTACGTCATCGGGCTTATTATTAGTATGTTATATGGTATCTCTTCCTTTGGAAGAAACTTTAAATAGTATTTAAATCGTATTGGTGGATCTTATAGTTAAACACTTCCGCGACTTCATGAGTGTTTGAGAAAAAATATCTGTTTGTTGAGAAGACACGTTCTAACATCAAAGGGAGGTATATATCCGTTACAGTGTAAGTTTGATTTTCCTTCGTCACGTCGTGTCAGTTCATATCGTACTTCTGTGCCAATGAATGAACCCTCTAGCATAGTTTTGAGAAATTGATTGTGGGGTTACTGTTGAAGGTGGAATTCCTTGACATGGGGGATGTCAGTTAGTTGTCTCAGCCTTATCAATAACATAAAGTTGTCAATATAATCTCTCTACGGAATGTTAGGTGTAGTGGAATACTTGAAGTGAAGTTGGCTTTTATTCTTGAACTGTTAGGGGCCTCCTAGTTCATATGATCTTGGCGGCTTCATTGGCAACAAATAATGCAAATGACATAGCAATGGGACATTTCCAAAAAGCAAAAATACTGTAAATTGGCTGTTACGTATATATTGACGTTTACATATTGTTAATCACCGTATCTTATAAAGGATTATCCGATCTAGTTTAAAAGGAATGTGACCTTTCTGTCATGATAGTAGCTGCTTAAATAGTATTTTCTCTTTGTATCATATTTTACAGCCAAAATGTTGTGTTATTTTCAATAACGTTACCAACCTGACCCCAAAACCCCGCCAAAGTCCGTAATATAGGCAGGTGCAAATAATTTGTCAAGATGGGTACCATTTTAGGCAAGGTTTCTATGTTTGGATTTTATTAGACACGATAAGAGCTGATATTTCTACATAAATATTTGATATGTGTAGAATAATATGATAAAATGTAGGCAAAAGTGGTGAAAGAGGCAGACACCAACCCGTACAATAGATATAAGATAGTTCAATAAGAAATGATTTAAGAATTGCTGTGATAAAAGGATTTTCCACTGATTTCATAATTGAACGTTATATTGCAAAACATGACATGATAAAGAAGAAAATCTATTTTAAAATAAAAAAATAACATTGCAAATACTTATTTGGTAGAATTCAGTAACTTATGTGTTGTTTGAAATACAATTTAATACCCCCGCCGCAGCAAACCTGCAGACTAAGCGAATTTCCATTTGCCTGATTGGATTTACACTAAAATGTCTCCTTAAAAATATCACATTTATTCCCTATTTAAATCAAATCAGTTTAACACATACTTAGGTTTGCTGCAACAGGGAGGGTTAAAGTGTTTTTTTATGTAAAATGTTAATAGTTAGTAAGAAATAAAAACATTTTCCAAATTTGGGCAAAATATGTTAATAAATAAGCAAACTACAACAGTTTACTTATCCTCCATAAGAATAACATGGGAATTTTAAATTTACAATTTTTTTGAATTTTCTCCGCAACCATTAGGCGCATTATAACGCTTCATTATACTACATTATTTGTTTTTTTAAGCTCTACAAAATAGTTTGGAAGAAATTGCAAAAATTTAAGTTTTTTGGGTCAAAAATGGGAAAAACCCATTTTTACCCCATAAAAGCCCCCATAAACCCCCGTTCCCATGGTCCGATCATGCTGGTTCGCGAACTCGTTCGAATAAACATAGGTTTACACGTTTGTACCAAATTTCATCAAAATCGGATCATTTTTGCTCGAGTTATCGCGCTAACGGACACATATATATATAAATATATATATATATAAATATATATATATATAAATATATATATATATATATGAATTTGAACGGATGCTATTTTTAGCCTCTAGGGACCTCAAAACGAAAAAAAAAATCGGTCCCGGGTCCAGGTCTTACCATGAGTACTACGGTAATAGCTTATTCCCTATATGGGAAATTCGCTAAAAATGAACAGCTGTTTCATTAAAAAGTATTATTCACATGGCCAAAATGTAAACAACTCTGTGGAGGGATCTTTAAAGGCTTCTGGGGCAGAGTCCTAAGGGATTTTGCTTAGTTTTTCTTTTGATAACTCATTTACAGACCCAGACCTTTCTTTGGACACATCTACCAAGTTTCTACGCCCAGCCGTTCTCTCAAATTAGTGGGGACAAAGTTTCCAGTTAAATATTTAGATTCCCCCATGTTAACCTTATGGGAGAAACTCCAACTTTGATGGCCTGTGGGACAAAGCCCGAGGATTTTTATTACAGGAATTGTTAAAAGGGGGCGTCTACACAATAAATACTTTATTTTGACACGTCGTTTGTAAAAATCGGTCCATTATTAACGGAGGAGTAGTGTTTTGTAGAAATCGCCTTCACGTATTATATATAAGGATATACAGTATATATTTATATATGTGTCCGATAGCGCGATAACTCGAGCAAAAATCATCCGATTTTGATGAAATTTGGTACAAAAATGTAAACCTACGTTTATTTAAACGAGTTTGAGAACCAGCATGATTGGACTATGGGAACAGGGGTTTATGGGGGGTGTTATGGGGTAAAAATTTGGTTTTCCCATTTTTTACCCTACAAACTTTAAATTTAGCAAATTCTTTCCAAACCATTTTGTAGAGCTTAAAAAACAAATAATTTAGTATGTTGAAGTGTTATTATGCGCCTAATGGTTAAGGAGAAAATTCCAAAAATCTATAAATTTAAAATTTCCATGTTATTCTTATGGAGAATAAGTAAACTGTTGTAGTTTGCTTGTTTATGAACATATTTTGATCAAATTTGGAAATTGCATTCATTTTAAATACTAAACTATTACATTAAACAAACACCTTTCTACCCTCCCTGTTGCAGCAAACCTAAGTACTCATTAAACTAATTCTATTTAAATAGGGATAAAATGTGAAATTTATAAGGAGACATTTAGTGTAAATCCAATAAGGCAAATGGAAATTCGATTAGTCTGTAGGTTTGCTGCGGCGGGGGTATTTGTAAAGTCTGTGGTATTTATTAATTAAATTTCCCTAACCAACCTGCACATGTTGGAACATGTCGGAGCAAACATGTTAAAGGACCCATCAAAGAGCAATTATCGCCTAGGTTATTTATAGTCTGACGTTACATACTACAACTACAAGCAGGCTTGACTGTCAACTACAATTTCAACCTCTTATTAATTTACACCTCTTTGTGCTAGATCATTTTACAATGTTCATTCTAAATTTTATACAACAAAACACTAACTCTTTGAATTCAATAATTCTTAAATAGATTTTTTACTGGTGCACGTAATAGGTGAAAACTGAAACATTTATTTATAATGGATATGATAGACAAGGGAGTTTAGTTTAATCAATGAGTTGTAGCCCTTGTGGTTGATAAGTGGAATGATAACAGGACCTTATCAAATCAGAACACAGGATGTTAAGTTTTAGAGTGGTCTTCTACAGAATGTTGTTTGTGGTGGGAATTTGGATTACAAACTGTGAGATTTACTTACAACACAAATAGGTGAGTAAAGTTTTTGTATTCTAAAAGATGATCAATTATCAATGATTGAGATGGGGACACCACCTAGGTGCGTATTTAAACCCAAATATGAGTGAAGGATGAGTGTAGAATGATGTGAGATGATCTGTGTAGCTTTGTTACTGACTAAGATCAGCTGTTGCATTAGTCAGGACCATTTACTAAAAGCCCAAAGATCAAGGACAGCTGGGTCCAGTTTCGAACAATCAAAAAGCTACACACTTTTCTCAGGATAAAACCGGTGCCTTTTTGATTGTTAGACGAGCACTATAACCACTCGGTGTACCAGTTATTGTTTTTCAGTTTTATGACTTTTATAAATGTCTAAAATAAGTGGCTCAACCTGACACTTATTAATGAACTTAAAAGTTTTAACCAACAGTAACCGTTAAAATTACACTTTATCTTTGGGGTATAACCATAGATAAAACATACTCCCTTGTGTTGGTTAGTCTATGGTATAACCTTTTGGATGAATACTTTTATATACAGTAGACTCCCTCTTATCCGGACTCCTCGGAACCGAGGCCAGTCCGGATAACGGGTTTTCCGGTTAAACTGACGTCCTCAAAAACTTGTTAAAACAGGCCGTTTAAATGCATACCGTACTGTATACAGTATTTGAATTGACGGTTCAGTACTGGCCGTCACACTGTTCTGTATGTCGTCTCCAGACTCGCGGGAGTGAGTGTGTTAAATTTAGGAGAGCATTGTATTTAGACACGTGATCACTGGTCTCAAATCTTTCCCACGAGAAAAGGTGTATCAGTACTGCCCACTTCCTTTCTGGTGTAGTCCGCGGTTAAACCGATGTGCTGATAAAAATTGTCCGGTTAAAGAGATGACATTTCTGCCGAGTTTTGTATGTTTAAAAGGTGTCTAGGTAAAGAGGGAGTCTACTGTATAATGAAAATGAACGTATGTTAGATTATATTTAGGAAAAGTTAACAATAAAAAAAGTTAAGTATAACAATAAAAAGGTAAACAAAAGAGTTGAAACACATGTTTATCATCAAATCATCTTAACTAGCACATTAGAAATACAGAAAATAGGGAAGAAAGATTGGATTAATACCGTTATACACAATTTAATACAAAATGAATAACCCAAAGGCAAATTTTAAGGCTAATGCACCATTAACTTTAGATACTCCAAATAGGCATGGCATTTATTTGAACCAAATATATCCCTACCATTGTCTTTGGATTCTGCAAGTACCTACCTAGTCATTGTTATATAGTCAAGTATTTTTTTTTATAAGTATACATGGTTGTACATGAATAGCGTCAAATAATTTAAAACTAATGCTTAAAACTATGATAAATCCATTTTCATTATTCATCTAAAATGGAAAATGTAATAGGACAGGTCCATTAAATATTCCTTGAGACAGTTAAGAAATGGGGTTTGTTTTGTTTTAATTTTCAAAGGAATAAATTTAAAGAATTCATGTTCTGCATTGAATCTTTTTTTTTAAGAGACTGAATTTATTTATGATTTCCAATTACAAAGTTATTTTTGTTACGTGTGTTGTAGTTATGATTGTTTTCTATTTTCTTTTTAATTGGTGGATTATTTTTTTTTGTTTTTTTTTACAAAATAATATCTTTGACTATCAATACAACAACAATATCAGTATCCAATAGTCAATGATAATATAGTCAAGAACATATAAACCATACACAGTGAGGATTCTTCCCAGACAGCACGTGAGCTTGGCCTAAACTTGGATTTTACATATTTCTGAATTGGTATGACAAACTTGGAGTTGGAATCCACTACAAATTTAAAACAGCTTTGGTTAGGAACTTTGGTTTGCTTCTGTATGTCAAAATTTGGTCTAGATTCGATTTTGAGGTAGCTCCATATAATATATATGACATATGGGGTTGCATATGGGAAGAATAGATCATTTTTACAACTTCAATACTGCATAGTTTTGACATTTTTTATCCCAAAAAGACAGGAGGTTATTTAATTTTAAAAAGTTTAGAATGTTGGTCCCAAAACAAGTAATACTGTCCAAAGTCAGACCAAGGAACCTTATTGTGTCTGTTATTTCAATTGGTTGGTTATTTACCTGAATATTAAGATTGGAATTGTTTTCGTTTTGTTTTGAATGTGACACATTTAGTTTTACTTTCATTTAATTTTATAATAAGAGAAACATATAACTCATTGACTTTCTGCAAAAAGGCATGTCATTTGTGTGAACTAGATTTACCACTGAGTATACTACAAGTAGACATCTCAAACATGAACCAGCATTGGCTTTGGATACTTTGAGTAGACATTAGACATCCCATTTACGTAAAACAGACAACAGATATCCTTCCTCCGCTCAATATTGCAAACAGACAACTTCTCCTAGTTACAATCTAACAAAAAACCACTAAGTGGTAACACTTCCCCCGCCAAGTCAGCAACCCAAAAAAGACAATAAATCACCACTTTTCCGCCAAGTAAAACAATGTAATGTATGTAAGTTTGGCAACTTGGCGGCAGACTTTTGCTTGTTTTTTTTTTCATTAAAGTTACGTTGGTGGATAATTTCACAAATCAACTTCTCTAATTAATTAGTCCAACTAAGTATAATAATTTCGAGGTAATCAGTAAATATAAAACCATCACTATTATGATTTTATGAAATGTGACACAAATAAGGTCAAATTTTGTAAAATAAGCTCTCATCTAGCAATGTACTATTGGGAGAGATACTTGCTCAATGAAACTAATTTTATGGTATTTTTTAAAGTGATCAAGCAAAAGTCTGCCGCCAAGTGGCCAAACTTACATACATTACATTGTTTTACTTGGCGGAAAAGTGGTGATTTATTGTCTTTTTTGGGTTGCTGACTTGGCGGGGGAAGTGTTACCACTTAGTGGTTTTTTGTTAGATTGTATTTATTTTTGTAGAAAATTAACAGTTAAAATAAAAATCCTCTTTTCTCTTATATATAGACCAGGGCACAACTACACATAAAATGCATTGGTGTTACATAAGTGTTCCGATAATTAAACCCGTATATCTAAAGACTAGTGTAAATTGAGCCCTTATTAGAGAAGTAAAAATGTAATCAAACAGATTAGGTTTGTTAGAAATAGCATAGGGCAAAACAAATATTGAAAAACTCATTTTTATCCTAAATTTACATATCACTTTTTACATTCACTTTTTTGCTTGTTTAACATACGTAGACGGATTTTCCCGATTGTTTTATTTGTTTTAGTGTATCAAAACATAAAACTAACCTTATTTAGTTAAATAAATTTTGGCAATATTATGAAGAAACAATGTTAAAACTAACCTTAGTACTAGTACTAAGTTTCAAGTTCCTAGGTTTCATATGTTTTGATAAGTAGTATTAAACTGTTAAAAATGACGAGCTGCTGTACCAGTGTACCATCGGTACACTGCATTTTTCAATGGAAAGTATCGGGGAATATCACTGCTCTAAGTAATTTTATATAGTAAGTAGCTCAAATCATTCGGTATACCTGAAAAAAATACTTTATAAAAGTTTTAAAATAATTTTTCAGCTGATCCTATGAATTTCTCTAACATTTTAAATTAATTGAGATTTAATCGCAACTGATCCTTCTTTTGTTTTGTTTTGATAATCCCATGTTATTTAAATGGGCCAAAATCGTACTTTGAGGGCTTGCCAAGGGTTTATGGGTCAACGCACCGACTTGTGACCCTCAAAAGGCACATCTACACGCTAAGGGCTTTCAAACAACATAAAAAACATTAAAATTGAGCCAGTGGTTTGGGCTGTAGGTCCGTCAACATTTAAGGAGAAGAAGGAGAACACGGAAAATTTGTGAATTTTCAAACTAGTTTTTCTTGGCTCAAACACAACCTTTTTTTAAATTCTTTTTTTTATTTTGCCAAGAATGATTGCCCCTATCCAGTGGATGAACAATTATTTTAATAGCTTTTGTTTCTTCAGAGCTATAGACGAGTAAAAAAGCCACTTTGTCACGTCATGTATATATACACTGCAGCAGCTGTGTACCGCTGGGGGACTTGGCGGGGCGGAACGCTGCCGCGTTCCACTTGTGACCCTCAAAAGGCACATCTACACGCTAAGGGCTTTCAAACAACATAAAAAACATTAAAATTGAGCCAGTGGTTTGGGCTGTAGGTCCGTCAACATTTAAGGAGAAGAAGGAGAACACGGAAAATTTGTGAATTTTCAAACTAGTTTTTCTTGGCTCAAACACAACCTTTTTTTAAATTATTTTTTTTATTTTGCCAAGAATGATTGCCCCTATCCAGTGGATGAACAATTATTTTAATAGCTTTTGTTTCTTCAGAGCTATAGACGAGTAAAAAAGCCACTTTGTCACGTCATGTATATATACACTGCAGCAGCTGTGTACCGCTGGGGGACTTGGCGGGGCGGAACGCTGCCGCGTTCCTTAATAAATTCCCAATAACACTAACATGGATAACTATGCAAACTACACGCATGTCAGCTGATCGGCAATAAAGTAAACAAAACAGGAATACCAAAAATATAAGGTTGTTTGTCATTAAAATGTGTCTCAGAGTACTTTAAATTTGGGTTGTGCGTTAAAAAACACCCTGTAGAGCATTCCCCTGTATCTGAGACTCTCAAAACTAAAAATAACCAACGAAACAATTAGATTAATGCATTTAATAAACCAATTTAAATGTAGGCCTACTAAAATATCAAGTTGCATAATTCATTGCACATTGATCTTAATTAATATGGACATTTCGAACTAAGTCTATGATACCTAGAGCATCGACTTTTATATAAATACTTGTATATATATGTCTCCTGATCGAACTTTTGCGCTCATCAGACGTTCTTTTGGAAGTCCGGATTTCAAAGCCATCCATTTCCAGGCCTGTGTTGAAAAATAGGTCATACATCGATCGAACGAGGTTCTAACGTTATATGGTTTTCATTCAAACCAAATCATCACTAATACAGGGTGTTTCCAAATTGTCTGGACATATTTTGTGGACTTGTTCCTTGGGCTAAGACAAACATAAAATGCCATAAGTATGATCTAAAATGCCTAGATTTCTGTTTATCGGTCTGTTTGTGATTTTTAAGAGTTTTATACCTTGAACATTTTTCGATATAGAAACTTCAAAATTGGTACAACTGTGTATTTTAGAAGGTGAAAAGAGCTTACAAAGTTTCGTTCCAATATCTCAAGCAGTTTCAATATGACGGCCATTTAAAGTCTTAAATGTCAATTTTCATAAAAACCGAATGTAGAAAAAAACTGATAACTCGGTTGTTTGTCATGCGATTTTAACAAACAAGGTCTCATTTGATTTGAATTTAAATTCTCTATCTTTTTGATTGGTAGAACAATTTCCTTAATATTTACGGTTAATAAACTCCCTAAGGTTAAACCATTAAAAACAGTTTAAACCATTATATAAATGTTTATGGTTAACGGGAAATTATTTTATTGTAACCACGTAAAATTTATTCAAACGCGATAACTTCAATTTGATTCTTGTTTCAACAAAACCATTTCTCGTGTATTTTTTCCTCGACGGTAATCAGGGTTTTCTTCTTAAATCCCCGTCTCAGAACTTTGAAACCCTGGAGAAAAGTTATAAGACCTAGATCAAAATATCAAAAAGGAATACAGAATACAGAAAGTTCAGCGAGTTTTGCGTGATAATGAACGACAAACAGACCTCATTTTAATATAATTAAGAATCAAAATTACAAACTAAAAAATTGCATTTTCGATATAAACTCAATATAGGCCTAACTATCTACAATGAGCACTGAAAAAGTTTAATTTAGGCTGATCAACTGGTAATAGTGCTAGCCTTCTGATCTGAATGATATTGGTTGCATCCCGAGCTGATTGTTTCTAGACCCTGTAGATGCCATATATCTTTAGGCTATAAATTAATTATGCTACCTAACAAAATTCATATGTTAGAATGTTGGATAGAAACAAAACACGGACATAATTTTGATCGTGCCATTGCGAAAGTTAAATGTGTCTGTAACATAGAAACACAACTAGGCCTACTACGAAATCCTAATGTAAACTATTCTTATGATTATTTTTCTCCTTCTTAAGTTTATTTATTTTTTAACCATCCTAATGATTATTTTATTTAGTAAATAAAAAAATATCAGACTCTATATATTTTAATCTAAAAATTTTCGGAGTTTAAAACTCAATAAAACAATAATCATATTTTACAAAAATAAATTATTTGGGTAGCAAAGTGCTTTTTGTGGCCGCCTTCAAAACTGTTATAGATCCGATCACGGGCGTGATTTATTCCAGCTCCAGATGCCATTAATGTGTCCTTAGGGTATCGCGCATAATTGATGTTTCTTTTTAAAAGGTTTAGTGATTCCATCGTCTTTTTACACACGTAAAAAATTCTTAAGATGTAGAAAATTACAAATTTTACCTCCTAAAAAATCCTCAAACCTATTAGTTGTAACTTTTTAACTTTTCATTGAAAATGATAAAATGGCAGAAAAAATATATACAAAAATGTGCAAATACATTTTCCTATAGTTTGTTCTGTTTATACGTGTTTTTGTGTCCATTCTGTTTTAAAAACGTAAAAAATTCAGTGCTAATCAATGCAACGGAAAATATGTTAAGCTTGTCTAGAATGCGCGCGCACCTAGGTTGCTATGGTAACCACATCGACCTCTGGAGCATCGTCAGATGGGATGTGACTTGCTAAGTATCCTGTAAACCTAAGTAGATTGTCAGAGCAAGTGTAAACGTCACCTGTGTACGCCGTCCTATTGAACATCGAGCCTTCATTGAACGTCATTGTTCAATCAGCGTGACTAGCGTTCAGACATTGAACATTTAAGGGATAAACTTAGAGGTGAGGATTTCAGAATTTACTATGCCAGTTTATTTCGTTTATTAACCTTCTTTTATTTCTCGAATTTTGGTGTTGTCCGGGAAAGATATTATAGGAAAGGATTATAGTTGTTACAATATAATATTTTGTGTTATCAGCATTATCTGTGAATTATTTGTAAGGAATACATTTTCTATATATAAAGACTAATACATGTCGTTCTTCTCTTTTCTTTTCTTTCGCTAGGACACTATTGGTGTTAGTACCAAACAAGTTTCTATCATTTGTTTGTCCTGCATTTGTCCATTAAATACTTGGAAATAATATGTCGACATTCTAAGCACAAACATTTATTTGTCAGTATCATCTAAAGTTAAATATTTTAGTATTACAATAATCTTTTAATATTGCAATTTAAAATAATATATTTTTTATAACAGTAAAAATTACATTATACGGTTTTGATAAACAATGTTATGCGGGGAAAACTTACTATGCCAATTTATCTATGACGATTTATTATTTGTGTTTTATCGACCAGAAAACTAGATTAAACAATTGGCAGAGATAACCTTTTTTAAATGTTCATAGTCGTAAAAGTAATGTTTGAAGTGTCAAATTGACACTTGCCGTTGCAATAAGTGTTGAAAGTGTAACACTTGCACTTGCAACAAAACGCCATAGCTAAGTTAACTATACTGCACTTAAGTTATATTAGCGATTATTATGGCTGTTTACTGAAGCTTTAGTTATAATATCTATACTACGTTATAACTATACTGTAGAAAAAGGAAAGATTGCACGTTTAGGAGTTATTTTTAATTTTTTAAGACTACTCCAGGGACAATTTTTTTAAACATCTTTTTGTTTGTACGTATTCACTTTAAGCTGGTAGTATATTTTAGTAAATAATCCCAAAATAAATGTAAGGATGTACGTATGGAAGAAAGTTAACGCGGAATTTAATTGAAGATGCACTCGATGACCCTGAGAGAAAACTCATACTTGTATATTGATTGTTTATTTGAAGTACAGGAATTGATAATGTAACCTGCATTGATTGTATCATAGGGAAGTTCGTGTGAAGTTGTACCTAGAATAATATACTATATCCACATATATGTGTGATGTAAAGACTCCTGATTTGGTGATCTGATAACCGGCCCGTCCCTTAAAAAGTAAGTCAAATGGCAATAGAGTGAACTGAAAATAAATTTGGCGATTTGTGTGGTTTGCAAACATTTTACCACGTGCGCTTTCCTAAAGATTTTAGTTTAATTTATTTAAAATTTTAGCGTTTTCATATTTGAACTATTAAATATTCAATTATATGTATACAGTGTGCGTAAATAGGTAATTTATTGTTATTTTACTGTTAAAAATAAATGAAAAATATTATATTTGATACAAATCGCACATTTTTAAATATGATATTTTTATTTTTAGAGAAGAAACGCCTTAGTTTTTGTATTAGGTGGAACAGAAACAAATAGGTGATTGTCGGGTTTACAGTCTGTCTACCTTTGTGCAAAGTTTCAGCCCACGCGGCTCAGTAGAATTTTTTGTCTACAAACACATAAACAAATTGAAACAAAAAAAAATACAGAAATCACATATTCCCCACAACATAAATAGATGGATTGACTTTATTCTTCAAACCCGATTCTAAGGGTTCGAAGTACTTTTGAACAGGTGATTATTTGTTTGTTGATAAACTATCCAAATCAACAACAAAATCAACTCTCTTCTCAAACTCATTGTCTCCGTCTCAGAATATGACAACTTGAAGTGATACTGATAGGATATTTTGATTACACAACTGCGCTGATATTCAGAGAATGAATATGTTAAAACGAAATTACGTCGATACATTAAGGATACACGCAAATTTCCTCCCTTAAGACTCAACTAAACGGTAATAATCGTAAACTTTATAAATTAGTCAGTAAAACACCCAAGATGAAATACAGTAGGCCTACTGCCTTATTTTTACCCTCCCCAATTCAGCAGGAAACATCTTGAAAGATGTGCAACTGTAGGCCTAAAACCTCTCATCATAGCACTAGAGCGAAAATCAGGCTTAGTGCTCCCTCCGATCGTAAAAGCGATAGTAGATTTTTCAACCAACTGTAGTTTTACCGAACCATTTTAATATCTCGCGAGCAATTTTAACTTATTTCTAAGTAATTAAATAATCATATAAGGCCAGAAGCGAGAGGCTCAAATTTCAAATTCGCATAATTTATTTTCACAATTAGTACAGTGCAATTCGTAACGTTAAATACAAGAATTTAATCTCATACAGCACGCCGCGGCGGTTAGGATAGGTTTTTGGTTAGCGTATTTCATATAAAGAACAACTTTTAATTGAAATAGAAACAAATGAAATGCAGTGATAACACATTAGCAGAAAAGGTCCAGATTTGCATTTTAAAGATTGATATATCAAATATTTGGAAAGGATTTAGAGATCGAGATGATCATGTTTTCTTTACTTGGCACAATAGATTATTAATGATGAACATATGAATCAATATATTATGCAACTATTCGACGAGTCATTGTTTGTAAACAATCGATTGATTATGCTGCTAGGCAAGGCGTAACGCCTTGATTGCTAGGTGCAATTGGAACCAAACAATAATCATAACCCTTCTCTTCAACCTCTTCGTGAATAAAAAACGGGTTTACACTAAAAAGTTGTTTCATATAGGCTATCAATTTTCCGTGTTCATAAGACGAAGTAAACTATTAAAAAACTGCCACTCACTGATATGTTTAGGCAGCTTGGCATTCTCAAAGATATTGATAAATAATGAGATGGTATGTGCTATTGTGCACGTAACTCTGCCCTTCATAAGTAATCGCAATAATCAGACTAATTGTCTTATTGTCGAGCTTTTTGCAAAAAATAATTATATGTTAAACTGTTTGTACAAAATGCCACAGAGAAACTCCCATGGTATAAACAACTCGATCATAAATCATCTATACTATTATAAAAAAGAGGTGGTGTCTGTGTGTGTGTATGGGAAAAGTAAACGCGAAAACTACTGGTCGGATCGGGCTGAAATTTGGCATGATGATAGCTCACATTCCCGATTAACATATAGGCATATTTTTATCCCAAAAATCCTTTCGGGCTCCGCCCCAGTGGCTCTGGAGTTTCCCATGTTAACCTTATGAGAAATGCAGGGGTGCCCATCCCCCCCTAGACTCATGACGCACCCCCCCCCCCCCCAATCGAGCAACAACCCCCCCCCATAAAGGATTTACACAACAAATGAGAAACATTATTCCCCCGCCCAGCACTATTTGTAAAACTATAAAAGAAGTTTTATAATTTTTTTGTAGATATTTAAAATTCGAACCCAGTTAATCAATATAAATAAAGTTATTGTTTTGTCTGTACGTTGCTCAGAATTATACATATTTTGGGTTATTTTTACGTTTTATACATTGAAAAAGTTGAAACATGTCTTGTCTCAATTTATGTCCGTCTGTCACGGCCCAGAAGACATTTAGGCCTACTCTAAAGAAAACTAGAGTATTGATTATGAAAGAAAAAGAAATTAATTAATAAAATAATATTTTTTATTTCCCATTAATTATATACATATAAGTACTGTACATTGTTTTTTTCTTTACTTAAATATAATACAGCAAACATTACTAACTAGATAACCCAATACAAATTATATACTGTAGAAATAAAGCGAACAAAAGTGTAAAAAAAAACAAATACCTTCTATAACAAAGGGAAAAGTCTACATAGGCAGGTCTGTGTTTAGACTCGAGTTGCGAAGAGGTTAATTTAGATGGGAGGTAAAAAATGTATAGGAAAAAAATTAATTCGTATAATTTAAACATTTTTTATATTTTTCTTGCTTGAAACTTAATTTTTAGTGTTCTGGAATTAAATTGACGATAAAAAACTCTTTGTGTGATTCTAATGGTTCTAATGATTTTAAAGGTTTAATCGTATTTACAGGATTGGCGAGAGTGTCCTTATAGCCATTAAAATATAGCCTCACTATTTTGGAAATAAAATAACGGACGACCAAAAACCTAATTTTGTGTGATTTTTCTAGTTTATTTTCTCCATGTTTACTACATACGTCATTTATGAAATATTAATAATCTGTTAAGAGAAGACGTCATATAAGAAATTATGAACAGCTGTTTTGATAAAGATTCCTTTTTCTAGATGTCACTGATATGTTTACATAAATGTTGTTTACGAATGCTGTGTAGGCCCTAACCATTTCCATATCACGTTTGTAACCATTTCCGATCACGTTTGTAAGCAAATGCAAAACCAAGTGAGATTAATAACCGTGTGGCTTTGGCTTACATAACGGGTTTGATTGATCACTGGGACTAATATGTAAGTGTAAATTAAATTAAATAACTAGCCAACATCCAGGTTGGGAACCGGAGATTCTGTGTTTCAAGTTGTACTTGAATTTTGATTACCGGGAAAAGACCGTGAATCAGTGTTGTACAGGACTGGAAAACTTATCTTTCAATATAAATAAAATTACAGTTTTATAATAAGTCACCTCAATTTAATTTAAGGAATTTTTTATCGCCAGAATATCCATAGGGAGCGTTCGTAACCTCTGCTTAACAAATTGTCAGCGTCTTTCTCTTGATATAACGATCCCCTCTCCCTCCCTTTGGAAACATCACAGCTCCTTTGATGAAAATGAAATCGAAACAACGCTTGCGCCAACAATCGTCTGCTCCGTTTTACACTTCTGTCTGCTGTACACGCTATGTTACAACAGATTTCAGATACAACAGCTGGGGAAGGATGACGATATAATGCTTAGTAAACTGTGATTGAGTGATTAGTAACCATGGTAACTTTAGTAAGGCTGTGATTGGGCAATGAGTAGGCCTAAATATGGTGACTTGTTGAATTTGCGTATGAATTGAAGAGAAACCTATTAAAGAACAGAAGAACAAAGCAAAAGAATAACAAGATTGTTCTCGTTACATTATTTTTAAGAGTGTTTTAATTAGGTATCTCTAAATATAAATTTACACTTTTTTATTACTTATCTATAAATTCATATGCTGTGATACAGCACCTATCGGTAGCCTACCTGTCTATCATGAGCAGTTGAGTTAGAGTTAGCTATAATTTTAAACGTTGCCGTTTGTACAACTGAACCAAGATAAATGATTTGAAATTTACAATAAAATTGTTATTGCGCAATAATAATGATTGTGCAATATTGAATTTCGTTTATAAGAATGCAAATTGTGACGTTAATGGATGTTTACAGCGTTTTAATGGGTTTGTCATCATTCTGTTTTTATACTATATTGGATTAACCGTATTTTTCATTACTCCCCCTCCCTATTAACTCAGGTAATCGAGTATCTACACAATAGTGTAAAGCATTGTAGCCTATGCTACTTGATTGTAAACGAGCTTTATGTCAACAAAGCGTTCTGTGCCAAGTCGCGGTGTAGCTGGACGTGTCTGTACCACGCGTTATCTTTTATCTATCACAGCAGTTGAGCTATTCCGTGCGCTCCCTCTTAAGATTTCACGTCATGCGAATCTTGAATAATAACTTTCTACATGAATCCTAAACTATCCTAAAATCCTATTTTAACTAAATAAATTTAATAATATAACTATTGTCATTAATTAATCTACTTTCTATCTGGCGACTTCGTGTACTATATTTTGGATTGTCGTCACGTTGAACACTGTTGCAATCAGCTTTAGCCACCCCCCCCCAATTTGAAATTTGGAGCCCCCCCCAAGAATTTCAATGACGCAGTCTGCGTCACAGCTCCCCCTTGTGGGCACCCCTGAGAAATGAAATTATTGAATCTTAACAGCTGTTTCAATTAAACAAGTTGGTTCTGTTCTGTGATGTTCAATAGCATTAAAGTTACAAGGATTACCAACAGGGTGCAGCACTAGCACTATTATTTCTTTTACATTTATGACAACAGCAAAAGGTGAGTGAGCGTAGCGAACGAACTTCAACCTGGAGGCGAGTGAGCGTAGTGAACGAGCTAACCTGAAGGCAAGTGAGCGTAGCGAACGAGCTAACCTGAAGGAAAGTGAGCGCAGCGAACGAGCTCCAACCTAAAGGTGAGTGAGCGTAGCGAACAAACTTCAAAAAGAACCTAAATTTCTTAAACCATGTCCTCACTCATAACTGCTATAAGCATTTGATACTTATATGCCAACCCCGTACGAAGGACGGGTACTCTGCTAGTTATAGCATAAAATCCACCGGTATGGATCATAAACATAAACAAATGACGTTTTTGGCCCGAAAATAAACATTATTTAACATTGCTTAAATGGAACTGCCAAAACATATGTTCAATGATATTAGTATAGGATTCGGGCCAACAACGTCATTTGTTTATGTTTATGACCCATACCGGTATTTTTCTAGTAATCGTGATAAAAACTCATAAACCTTTGCAAAACCCATTTCAACATTTTACACATGTGTTTATTTTTGTTTATGTACATATGGCTTGTGTTCATTTCTTAAACTTTGAATCACACTTGATTTGATTAATCAATACTTACTATTAATATATAGGATTTGTTTGACTAACTTAAATTGTTTTTTTTTTTCAATTCAAAAGGGCAAACTTATTTTATAAAATTAGAAGATCACTTTGAAGCCGATATTGATGATTATCACGAAATAGGTAAGGCGTGAAACTCAGAAAACATAACTGAAGAATTTACTACATAAGTTACCTAACCTCAAAATCGAAAAGTGAAGCTTGACATTAACATTGGATACTATAAGAAATCAAGACTTCTTCATTTTTGCAAAATACGAAGTTATTTGTCCAGTAAAGCTCAAACGCTGATGTATAGCGCTTGTGTTAATTATTTTTCTCTTATTCTTCGAGTGCTATCGTGTGAATGTGAATATAGTTTTCACAGAGGATACGCGTCCGGTAACCAGACGTGGATTAGGCGTCCGGTAACCAGACGTGGATTAGGCGTCCGGTAGGGGGTCCCGGAACGCCATTACCACAATGATACGATGTTCAGCCATCACTGTTCGTGGTGTAGTGGATAGAGTGCTCGGCTGATAAGCGAGAGGTCCCCGGTTCGAAACCCATCAGTATCTTTAACTTTTTGTCACAGATTTTGCTTTGAATGTAATTTCTTCTTAACTGTACATCTTTTGTTAGAATTTTCGGCATTTATAATTTTATGTTATGAAGAGAATTGAACCTTCATTTGATTTTTTCACTATCAGCAAGTTTGGTTGGTTAGGTTAGGTTATGACAGTAACTGCCGGACGCCTAATCCACATCCGGTTACCGGTCGCGTATCCTCTGCGTATAGTTTTCCCCTCTACTCTAGAATTCTAGAGTAGCTTTTACAGTGCGTTTTCGTCTTTGGCCTCGATACACCCAATCCAGTAGAACCAGTTAGTTTACAAGTAGATTGTTTTTGGTCAAACTAAAGTTTAAATCATAATAATAGTGAGTGGTATATGGGAGGTATTGGTCCATTCAAGCGTTTATTTGAATAAAAATGCCAACACACCACTAAACTGGCTTCAATTTATCCACAAAGATCAATTTAACAGGGACTATTTTTTTTTAGAGCTTGATGCATTAGTATAGGAATGAAGTTTAAAACCACTCAATGAAATCGTTGGCTTGCTATTTCCTGCAGAATCTTAACTGCATTATATAAAAATTAATCATGTAATTAAATGAGCATCTTGACTCAAAAATCACATTTTAGGATTACTGTTTTAAATCAGTGAATTGTATTCATACATGGTAGATTCCCATTGATCCTAAAGACACTCCTCGACGGAGAGCCCAACGGATTCCGCCCGGCGGAAACGTCGTGCATAAAAGAGGCCTAAAGAATAAGGTGTCTTTCCGTGCATTTGAAATTTTTACCGCCGGTCGATTCGCACGCACCCACCGCGGGCCGAATTTTCGCCGCTCAGCTAGGACGGGCCTTACAACAGAAAGATTGATCTAACTTATTGTAGAATGAAACTCTTGAATTAAATCCGGTTTCTTTAATCAAATGCTCCGATTTGAGTTCAAGTGGATGTGTTGAGTAAATATGGTTAATTTCTAGGACTTATTCTTGTTTCAGCGAATTTCCCATACAGGGAACAAGATATTTTTATTTGAATAACAGTTTTTCATTCTTGGTGAGGATTTTGCTCTTTTCTTCATCCATTTTTTTCCCGATTTTCATCAGTCAATTATTTTCGTTATGTAGCCATACAAAATAATGTATCTTTAGACATTTAAAAATGTTAAGCCAATCTTGGTCCTAGCATTACAAAAAAAATAGTTTTGCTCTCTTCTTTTAGGGTTAGGTACCATAACCCTTTTTCTGTGGGGAATGACTCCCAAATATATTTTATTTTTACATAATGTAGGTAGCCTATTTTTGTATTTCTATAAGTTACAGAAATGACATAGAATAACGAAACCTTCAACTTAAAAGTTAAAATATTCGGTTACCCAGTTTAACAAAAGAGATGTTGAAATCCGCATTACAATTCATTATGCTGACATAGATCTACATTTCAAGAGAAGATGATTTAACCCAGCATTTTAGATTAAATATTTGAATATTTACTCTATTAGTAAATGCCCCATATAGGGTATAATCTATCAGCTTAGGTCTCATGGTAAGACAGACCCGGGACCAATTTACTTTTTTTGTTTTGATGTCCCCAGAGGCCAAAAACACCATCATGTCAAATTAATTTATATAAGTTAGCACATTTTTTATGAAAAAAACTGTACATGAAAAATTTATATGCTATTTTATGGACAATAAATTAACTATTGCTTGTTTACGAATATATTTTGATCAAATTTATCAAATTTGTTTATTTCAACTAAGCTATTAAAAACACACTTTATTCCTTTATTTCTAAAGTAGCAAACCTAATTAGGCATACTAATTAAAATAAATGTTAAACCTAGGCATATTTTAAATAGAAAATAATGTGACAATAGGAATATTTTAGCAAAAATCCAACCAGGTAAATGGAAGTTCCCCTAGTTGGTAGTTTTGCTGCAGCAGGGGGATATTTGAAGTTTTTGTAATGTTCTAATGTTATAGGAACCGTAAATATAAGATTGTGTATGTAAAGGGTATGCCAGTAAGAACACCCGATTTCAGGAGCATCTTATTCTTATCTGTATTTCAATAGGAATTCACAAATTATCAGCGATGTTATCAATATTAGGTCCCATTTGTAGTCATGGATTGCTAAACGAATCAACACGTGGTCATAGTTGAATTTTGCACTAAAGTATGGGGTACCTATGTTTTGCAAAAACGGTGCGGAAGCTGCACACTATTTTCGGCCAGGACGATGCACCAAATGAGTCATCTGACTGACAGAAGATTGATTTCTAAGTTTGTGAACATTAAAAAAAAAACCCTAAAAGACTAGTGCGCAGTCTGGCAGGTCGCTCCCTTGAAAATATTTGAAGCTGTACATGATAGTGCAGAGGACAATGCAAGAACATAGATTCGTCGTCGTAGTCAGCAGTTAGGCCTATCTCGGAGCACAGTACAAAGAATTTTGGTAAAAAGCCTTCACATGTTCCCATACAAAATTCAACTCACACAAAAGATCAAGCCAAGAGATCCCGTAAAAGGGCTTGAATTTGTAAAATGGGTGGTTGGAAATCAAGATGAAAATTACATGTTTTCAAAAACTTTGCTGTTCAGTGGTGAAGCACACTTTCATCTAAACGGTTATGTAAATAAGCAAAACTGTAGAATTTGGGAAACTGGAAATCCTCGACTCATCACAGAAAACCCTCGCAGAAAACCATACGATCTATCCTCCGCGTGTTACAGTTTGGTGTGGGTTTTGGGCAAATGGAGTCATTGATCCAAACTTTTTTGAAAACGAGGATGAAAACGCTTTGACTGTAAATGGTGAACGTTACAGGGAAATGATACGAGAGTTTCTCTGGCCTGAGCTTGAGGAGGTGGACCTGGAAAATATGTGGTTTCAACAGGACGGTGCAACATGCCATACAGGTCGAGATTCAATTAATCCGCTGCAAGAACGATTCTTAGCACGTGTAATTTCAAAACATGGTGATCGTAACTGTCCAGCAAAGATCATGTGATTTAACACCGTGTGACTACTTTCTTTTGGGATATTTAAAGACGTTTGTTTACGCCAATAATCCTCAAACAATCCAAGACCTGAAGGAGGAAATTATTCGTGCCATTAATGGAATTCAACAGGAAGTGTGTGAAAAAGTGATGGGAAACTTTATCAAGAGATGTCGGGCTTGTCAGCAGGCTGCAGGTGGGCACTTACAAGACATAATATGCCATTACTAATCAAAGATACTATGCTTTTAGATTCATGTTTCATATTGTAAATTTAGCGTGAAAATATAAGTTTGTTAACATTTAAAATCTGGCGTTCTTATTGGGACACCCTTTAGTAAAATTGCTTGAATTTATACAGATTTGATTCATTTTGCAACACTTTTACTAATCATTTATCTATCTGTTTCAATTTTTATCATCTATTTTATTTTCTAGGTGACAGCAGAATCCATGAGTTCCATAATTTGTCTGTTAAACGGTAGAGAATAGGTAAGTTAACATTTAAATTAGTAAACTTACAAATGTTAAGAGATATTTTAGATGTAACAATACTTTAACAGTCATCTGAGCCTTTTGACACTCATCTTCAATTCTTTCTTGGGATCAAATGTGGTTTTTGCCATGGTAATATACAGTATTCCATCTAAAAGCCAAGTCATCCTAGTCCTCCTACTCATGTTCGTCTTAAAATACACTTGTTTATTTCAGTATAAAAAAAAATAGTGATTAAATTATGAATGACTGTTGCAGTGGTCATATGCCATTGAAGAAGGCTACATATTCGAGGCCTGGTGTGCGTATATATCTCTTCATTGGCTGTGTGATAGTATGGGCCGCGCTGGAACTGACCATAGAAAGATCAGACGATTCTCTGTTTATTCCTCAGACAAGCAGAGGTAAATGGAGAGTTTGGACGATGACTCTTTTCCACTTCTTACTGAATATGATTCTATTCAATTTATTCTATTTACGTGCTATGATTCTAAGCAACTTCTTACTGGCTTTGATTGCAATCAACTACTTTCTGGCTTTGACTCTATTCCACAATTCACTTTGAAACTATCCATTACTACTTTGTAAATATCCGAATAAACATTCTGTGATCAAAATTTTAGTTGTACAATAAAAATAATGCGTATAGTATCAAATGATGGAGATGAGTTTATTTTCAAATAATAATTCAGTGAAAATTCAACAAAATGTTTTCAGTTTATTTAGCTAATATAATTGCTAACGAATATCATTTATCTCTTCTATGAGCTATTTATGTTGATCAATAAATGTGCTTAACAGTTTGTCGTTTGTCAATAGTTGCATGGTTCACTTAATAAGTCATGTTATGAGATGTTAGGATGAATACAAAAATCATAATATTTTATCAATTAGGATAAATACATGCGATAAGGTAAATTTGTTTCATCATTGTAGCATGTAAATGATCAAGAATTACATCAAATTCAACTAAACCCAAGAATCACAACCTTAAATTGTTCCAACAGGAGTGGAAGTATCAAACACCATCCAGTAAAAAGTTAAATTACTTGTCCACAAAGAATGTCACTTATGCATGATGTGAGCACGATGCCCCATCTAGATTGTAGTTTTGGTGTTTCAACACAAACGTTTTTACAGATCATGTCACAGATGGAACCACATTTTATTCAGGATTTCTCGTCAACACGAATGGCTGCAGGATTCCTGACCTTGACCCGATGGACATCTCGGTGCGCAAGTTCGTCTACGACGAGCCAGTGCTCAACTGTTCTGCACAGTACGGTCCTGCGCTGGTCCTGTCTAACCTGACGGCTGTGTACATCAACACGTCTGCACTTTCCTACTACAACGTGACAGTAGGGCAGATCAGCTGTTGCTACAGGCCGTTTTGGCGGGAGGAAGTGAAATTCAACCCGTCCGGAGAGTATCCTTCCAATGTTGACTCAACCGTGAGGTAAGGATTCATCTATGGTGTCTCATAATACTGAACTAAGGATACTGTTGTAGATTTATCATCAATAGGAATATGCTGTAGATGTATAACTCTTTTATGGATTATGAAGGGAAAATAGTCATCACACATGGGTTAGGACCAGCTAGATACTAATGGAGTATATGATTAGGGAGGAGGGAGCAGGTGGCAGATTTGATCTATCTTGCTTGGCTTTGATTAAAGTACTAAATCATGATTATAATTAACTATGCAAGTTTTCATAAAACTTCCCCTAATCGAACCTGAGCCAAACTGTCCATGTTGTTAACGAGTTTTACTATCTGTTGCAGATTTGCAGACAATTGTGTGCCGTTCCTCAGATCTGCTACAATACACAACAAGTATGTGAAGGTGGAGTGTTCCGTAGGAAATGACACGGTATACAAAGACTATTATGCATTTTTTCCAAAAGACTTATCATCAAACACCACACAACCACAACACTCAACTAACTCTGAAGAAGCTGTAAGTGTTTTAGTTTTTGGGGTGGATGCAGTCTCGCGTCTAAACCTTTATCGTCAAATGCCAAAGACTCTTAAGTTCTTAAAGAAAACACTTAATGCTGTGGAAATGCTAGGATATAATAAGGTAGAGGATAATACATTTCCTAATTTGATACCGGTTTTAACAGGCCTCACTACAGAGGAATTGAAACAAAAATGCTGGCCAAAGACCCATTATGTTTTTGATGACTGCAACTTCATCTGGAACAACTTTAGTGATTTAGGGTTCAAAACTGCATTTGGTGAAGATGCTTCATGGATGGGAATATTTAACTATGTTAAAAGAGGATTCCGAAAACAGCCAACTGATTATTACATGAGAGTTCTAAATAAAGTAGCCGAAGACGATATTGGTTTTGAAAAAAGATTGAATGCAAACCTCTGCATCGGTCCTAGAAAGAGTTTGGAGACCTTGATTGACTACGCTTCAAAATTTTCAATCACTATGAAAGACGTTTTAACATTCTCTTTTTTTTGGGGAACAAGTTTATCCCACGATTACTTAAACTTGCCAAAGTACGGCGACGAGGACCACAAAGTATTTTTTGAGAGTTTGTACAATCACGGTATCTTCAACAACACAATCTTAGTATTCTTGAGTGACCATGGCATCAGGTGGGGAGGAATACGAGGAACTTATCAAGGATATTTAGAAGAGAGGTTGCCATTCCTGTTTATAGTTTACCCAGACTGGTTCAGAAGCAAGTATACGACAGCTGTTAGCAATTTGAAGAGAAACGCTAAAAAATTAACAACACCTTTTGATCTGCATGAACTCTTGAAAGATCTGACAAATCTGAAACAACTTGAGAAGGAAACACTGAAGAAAAGATCTGAAGCTTTACAGAATGCTCAAACACTCCCAAGAGGTATCAGCATGTTCCTGCCTGTTCCCGGGGACCGCACTTGCCCCGACGCAGGGATAGTTGACCACTGGTGCACTTGTCACCAAAGTAAGGATATTTCTACTAACAACACCTTGGTAAGACAAGCTTCCGCCTATTTGGTGAAGCACATTAATTATTTGCTCCATGATTTTACTCAGTGTGTGGAATTGACACTGAAGAAGATCATGCACGCAAGAGAAGAAAAGTCAATTTCTCACAGTTCCTTTGAAACTTCTGACAAAGGACTTACTGACCTGAGCATTACAATTCAAACTACTCCAGGGAATGGACTATTTGAGTCGACAGTGAGACACGATGGGAACCAAAACAGCTTTAGTGTTGTAGGAACAATCAGCAGGATAAACTTATATGGGGACCAAAGTAAGTGTATGCCCAACTACAAGCTGCGACTATATTGTTATTGCAACCACGAGTAATATATCTACTGGCTGGTGTTTTATATTGAATTCACAAACCTAGATGAATTTTTTTCCCCCTGGTATGATCAGTTATTACAAACCAATATGGACATGAAAACATGCAGAATAGTTTTAACAACAAGTAACTGAATAGCATTACGTACTTGCTCAAACACCTGGACTAAAATTCAAAATTCACATTATAGAGAAATATGTTAGTCAATTAATTTTTTGCATTTTGATTCATTATTAGGGTTAAAAATATTTGTACTTATTGATATGAGTTTTACACAAAATAATTAGGTTTAGTTGGATGGTAAGCAAATGCGCTGATAAATGTTTAAATGTGCCAAAGATGTTAAAATGTAGATTGTACTAAAAGTTTGTTACCAATAATTTTCTAAGAAAGTTGAATGATATTGTAAAAATATTTATAGTGCCAATAATACAATTGTTCTCAAATTTAAGGTGTTAATAGCTGTATCCCACATTGACTGCAAATTTTAGTTGTATTATTTTTATTCCTTTTGAAGAGCAGCAGTATTTTATTTGTGTTTCCCTTGAAATATAATCAAGTCTTTTTATATACATGTAATTTCTTTTCAATCATATCAGTAATGAAGCTATGAAGTTATGAAAGTGTCGATGACAGAAAACCGTTTTGCAGCCGTCCATTGCCACTGAACCGGTTGTTGGGCCATGGCACATGTAGTTAAATGCAAGCTTTCATACTACACGGTTTAAAATCAAACCAAATAGCTCAGCTGTTGCAAAATTTATTGTTTACAATCTGGGTTCATTTCTATTGTGATGTTGTGGACCCATTCATTTTGCTGTATGGTCAGAAACCGTGAACGGAAAAAACAAAGAAACGGTGTAAAATCGTACTGTTTTGAACCGGCCCGTGGAAAGCGTATAGTGTGAAAGGAGCTTAAGGAGTTTATTGCTGAACTCTTTGTAAACCAGAAAGTTTATGTTTAAAGGGACTGATAAAGTGAGCTGGAGTAGAGTTAATTCAACAGCATTTTTTTCAAAAGGCTTTGAACAAAGCTATAACTTCTCCACAAGAATAGACTCTCCATTAGGTAGGCTGTCCACGAACCTACCTCTTCCATCCCCTACACGTAATAAATTCACCCAATGCAAAAATTTTGTTGATTAGAACATAATCACTTAGATTGATGGCTGCTATTATGTAGAGTATTGTGATGATATACAAACGATATTAAGATGAGAATATTGTGAAATTCTACATGTAACAGTAATTACGATACAGTAGCCTACTCAGATAAACTCCCGCTAACGCATATTTCCCGGCCTGGTAGAATAATGCAGCTTACTATTCTTTGTTTTAAGTTCATTTTCGGTGATAGTGTGCTTATGTTATTTACCAGATTATTGGACACATAAAAATAACCAATGATGGATTATTATTTAAATGTCATAAATAATTTTGTTGTAAATTGGTCCATTTATGAGATGTGATGAAGAGTAATTTTTAGCTTTAGTTAATTAGTTTTGATTTGTGAATTCAGAGAGTTAAAAATAAGATTCTCAGTTAATTTTTTTTAAATCTTTATTTGAGAACAAAGTAAAAAAGAGTATGCCTAATAGTAAGACTTACTAACGAGACATGTTAATATTAAATTAACTTAACAAACAGAAAAAATGAGGTATAGATAAGTAAAACATACATTACCAACACTAAGTTTATTATAAAATTTAAATTACAAACAAAACAAAAGTATGGACAAAGTATACAATTAACCATTCTTGAGCCTTGATACTTCTTTTATTCGTCCAATATTACGTTTATTTATATGCTCGGAATGATACAATTCAGCTTGTCAAATAGAATTATCAATTTTAACTAACACAGCAATCACATACACACACTTACTTTGGCTCGTTCACATTGAATTGACAAGCAGAATCAAACTAGTGTTCACAAGAAAACAGGCTCACAACAAAACCAAAATCTAATATTTTTCCAACAAAAACTAAATTATTAATTAAACATAATGGAATTTACTAAGTTTATAATCTAACAACTTATTACAAGAGGAGACAATTCTTATAAATTATCTCAAAAACAAATTTAAGTCTTAGTATTTCTTTTCTGTTGGGTGGTTACAAATCTAATTGAAATTAAATATTTAATCTTTTTGTGTGTTGGCCTACTCAAGAGGATTAAAAAATGTATACTGAACAAACCTACTAGAGTTTAGAAATGCATGATCAATGTCTAAAAATACCGTAACTATACACTCATTGATGGATAAGACTAGGCCTAGGCAGACATTTACTACATTATTCACTGGAAGAACTTGTTATACTTTGCATCATTGGTAAGTAATACAACCATTGTTTAAAAGAGGTCGTAGATATTTTTATCTCATATTACCCTAACTAGTATTTAAAATATTACTAGTAGTTATGCAAATTATTATCAATTTCTCTTGAAAAACATTTTTCAAAAATTAAATACTATAAGAATCAAGAAATTACAACAAAATCTCCCCTGAAAGTAAGTATAAAATTTCTAGTTGAATAAAAAAGTTAGTAATTCAAGGAGGTTAAGTAACAACGCCCAAAGTAAAATGAAACAAAATTGTATAAAAATACATTACATATCATTGACCATGGGTAATAAATAAGAAGAGTTAAATTCAAACTTATCGCATTTATGCTACTTAGTTAAACTTCGAAACTAATTTCAAATTTCACCTTAATTACTCTTATTAAAATGTGTTTTTTTCAATGGGAGGGAATATCCATTACAGCTTAAAATTAAGAGTCATATTACGGAAAGAAGAAACAAAAAAGGAGTAGGCTAGGGCTTATTACAATAACTGTAGAGATACTTAGGGGTTTCAGTGAAAACTGGTTTAATTTTTTGACTGAAACAGGAGCCAATTACTGATAACCACAGTGTAACAAATATTTCCATCTCTATTTAACAGCTTTTGAAAGAATATCATATTCTTTACGTCAATTTTCTATTTTTACCCCCAGAAACAAAATAATTTACAATAACGTAAAAATTCAGTTGATTTCACATAAAAGATAAGTCTTTTACTTCCTAGTTTACAAGTCCAAGTCCATTAACAAAAAGTGTAAAAATGAAAGTCTTTGGTCTCAAGCATGCTACAAGTAAAATCAAGTATTTCAGATTTCTTTTGAGCGATCTAACATACTAAATAATGAGGGGCTGAACACACGGGTGTCTAAACTCTAAAGCGCTAAACATACAAAAAGGGGTTAAAATATTATTTCTCCTTTACTACTAAATGTAATGGCAAGAAAGGTAAATAACTTGTTAGCTTCACAGATATATGGTAGACTAAGCATTGTAACTTTGTATTAAACAGTCGTATTCAAGTTTACCTTTATAAATTACCGTACATTATAATTTCTTCATCTGTTTGTGATTCAATACATGGTCCTGGCTTATAAGCAGCTGGCCTCAGTCAGAAATAAAATTACAGTAGAACTATAATTATCTGAATTGCCGATCATCCGAATTACATACAGAAGTAATTTTAAAAACTTACGTGATTGCGGCAAAATCCAAAACCTCTCTCAATATCATCTTGACATCATCGTCTCTTACAGTCACGAAAACATCGTCATAGTTTTTCAAAATGTTAAATATTTCCGTGTACTGTTGAAATTACTTGCTGTACCGGTACCTTGAAAGGCGACCGATTTTTAACCTCTCATGATCATCTTCAGGCAGACGTCGTCATTATCTTTCAGTTCTTGGAAACACTTCAATAAAAAAAAAAAAAAAAAAACATTGAGTAGTGACTCAATGTTTTTTTTTTTTTTTTTTGTAAAACAGTGGTTTTACAAAGAACTTAACACAAAACACGTAAAAATGCCCAATACCTATTACCGTTTTGTAATAGTTAGTAGAGCATAATAATAATATCTATGGTTCTTACCGTCAACGCAATCAGGGGTAATATTCCACCCCCTGGGTGCGATGGAGTCTTCTCCGAAACGGCTGTAGTGGAACCCCTGATGTTACTACGATGGAACCCCTGATGGAACCCCTTTCATGTTACCCCTGATTGCGTTGACGGTAAGAACCATAGATATTATTATTATATTTTCACGCAATCTGCCACACTCAAGAATATAATATATTAGTAGAGCAGTCTAGACTCGACTTCCGTGTTGCCCACCGCTTGACCGATAATTTCACCAGTACACGTATTGATCATTGATTCAGAGGCTTAACTCAAATAAATATATCCCACGGTCCTACTAATGCAGTAGTTATGCCTAGTCTAGTACCATCTTAATTATTTTTAAACTTTCTGTATTACCTTTCTTGCTCTACTTAGTATTTGAGACTAGTCTAATACATATGAAATACAAGTTGATATCGTTACAACCTTGTTGAAAGGAACATTTTACTTCAGTCTATCAACTAACTGGTTTACACACCTGTTCTTGATTATTTTTATTCAAGAAGATTAGCCTATTTATTTTCTAATTGGATCTGGACACTGGTCTGTTGTAATCTTGGAAATCCGGACTAATGTGATAAAATATCCAGATTTCCTTATGTTGCAAATGAGTCGGCAATGCAGCTTTTTATAAAAAATTAAACACGTGGTTTACTATTCTGTTGATACTTTACAACAGTTCAACACTCTGATACTGCTACGCTATTCCACGTTCATCATAAAGTATGAAGTCTATAAATCATGTGTTTCAAATGACAGTTTCAGCAACACTTGCCATTCTAAAAATATCAGGACCTGCTGTAAAACGCTCTTTTAACTTTTCACCCTTATCTAATGTTTTATAACAATACTTTGAATAGCTTAAGTCAAATCTAAGTCATTAGGTCAGCAAACCAATCCATAAAAAACATAAGACAACAGAAGTAATGGTTTCATGGATTACGACTGGTTTATTCAACATCAAATTATTACAAACAAATATTTAAACAATGTCAACAAGAACTGGTTTGACGCAACAGGATGTTATCAACCAAACCGTATGAAAAATTATGGAAAATTGCTAAAGCATACATTATATATTGATTAACAAAGCTAGGCTGTAAAAGCAGATTTAATTTCCTATCTCATACTTGTGTTTGTTCATAAAAAATAACATAGGTATTTATTACTAAATTTTGTAATTTTTTAAACATTGGTAACACAAAAATTTTACCATGGCTCAAAGAACAAGTATATTCTTCGTCATAAGAACAAGTGTGTAAGCCATTCAGCTATACAATTCAGTTCGCTTACTCGTTATTCACTACAAATAAATCAGTCTTACCTCGCACTAATGCTGTCCGTTGACATGGTGACCGTTGGATACCAAGGGAGTGGACGATCGTACAACTACGGTGACGTCATTGTTGTTGACAGGGGTCAAGCTATGCTTAAGTATGATTTTACCGACGGCAACATAACAACTACCGAGGGGCGTTAGGCTCCGTTCCAGAGAGAGTTTAGTATTTTTAACACTACTGATTGGAGTTAAACTGAGTCTGGGTGACAATTTAGTAGTTTCGCTAAGCTTAACTCTCGTAGAATGATAGCTGGTAGACATAGACTTCTCAGCCACGGAGGAATTGACCATATCGTCAAGTCTTGAGGAGCGTTGCATCAAACACTCAGCTTCAGGAACTACAAAAATGTCCTGTTGGCTCAGAGGAGCGATGAGAGACACAGAGAAGGTTTTGTAGAGTTCAATGACTGGATAGGCACTCAGTTTGTGAGTCTGAAAAAAACCAAAGCATGTTTAGTATTGCAAATAAAGATGTGTAATTTAATTGCCAAAGTGTAAGTTCAAGAAATAAGTATCACTAGAAATAGGCTAGTTATAATTTTGTTTGCCTTGGTGTAGGTTGTACAAGTCTTGTATTTTTTGTGGATGATGTGTTAACTACCTAGCACCCTTAAGTCCATTTTGGAAAGACTTTCTCAGCAAAAACATCAAGGGTTACTTGTTGTCCAACCTTGTTACACAGTTAAGAAATTCTCTACCTGTTACATACTTCCATTAAGTGCCAATTGTCTTTGACTAGACATATTATCTATTGTGTTTAGTGGCTAAACAATAATGATTTGAAATTGAAACCATATTACTTGATCAACATAATTTTAAAATATTGACAGTAGTAAGACCATTCAAACTGAGCCAAAATCTACATGTACCATACAAGTTTTAGAAGGAATATTTTAGGATGGAAAAAAGTTTAATAAACTATAATATGTAGGCATATTTTGTTAAAAGTAACAAGTGGAAAGAAAATTGATTATCAACAAACCTAATTCAATTGTCTTAGGCTGAACAGCTTGAACAGGGATGTCCCACTGATTCAAGATAGCTTATATTTAAGTCCCCATTTAATTCCCCCTGGTTGGTTTTAGGGGGAAATACCTTTAACATGACAGATGTCTCAGACAGCAATGAAAAACATTCTTTTAAGGTACTGGATGTTAGTGTTATATAGAAACACCAGCAATGATATCACCTGATTAAATTATGATCCGTCTAGAGCGGAAATGAGATATTTTGGGTACTGTTTACAGGTATAGTAATGTGATTATTTCCACGAGCGGTAGGAGGAAAAAATTAAACTCACCTTGCTGTACCTGTACAGCTTAGGGTAGATGACACAAAGAATAAGCCACTGGCCGAAGTAGGAAAGCCAAGGTATAGCTGGACTTGAGATGTAAACGGCATTAGAAATTGGCTTTGTCCTGAGAAAACTATAACCATTGCTGAGCAAACTTAGCTTCTTCTCATCCGTCAGTGGCTCGGGAATGACCACACCGTATGCTATACCTAGTGGCCCTGACTGAAAAACAAAAAATAAGTTAAGTTATAAACCTGAATGGTTAAATTATCGTCTAAATAACACAGTGAGACCTTGATAAAAAGTGTAACTTTGAAATCCTCTAGATTTTACTTAGGCTACCCCTATCCAATGTTAGGCCTATTGCAAACATTGATAATAAGTCAACCTTGATAACAAGTCTTATCAAATAACTAGCAAACCCGTTGTGGCATCGCTCACGAAAATTTAAAAAGTTAAATGTTAAACCTGAGTAGGGCCTACACTTCTTGATTTGTAAGTTCATTTAACTATTAAAAATGTGTAATGCAGTTAAGTAGGCCTAAAACATTTTTTCAAGCCACAAAAATAATGTAAATATTTTCATTTCATGTAATAAAATATAACCAGCTTTTCACTAAATTAAAGTACAGATTCCTGAGTATTCGTGTGTTCAAATGTAAACAAATCTTTTCTCCATTAGGATAACTTTTTAAAAGCCACTGGGTCAGAGCCCTGATGGAATTCTTGGGAAACGCTTCTTATTGCGCACATTGATTGGAACCTCCATGAAAATTCCTGAGTTTTATGGCTTGTAGTTCTTGAGATATAGTGATCAGTGAGTGGTATTTGACTTTTATAAGTATAGATTCCCACGAGAGTCTTGTTATCGAAAGTTTTACTGCAGGCCTAAGTTATTTGGTTCAAAAGTCTGAACATTGATGGGTAGGTTCAAACACAATAAAACTACATTTAAATGTTTAGATACAATTATAGGACTATTTCAATCATCATTTTGTTGAAAATCAGGAAAAATTAAATGAGAACTTTTCCTCAGTAGGCCTACTTAGATTTAGCCCAAGTCTGTTATTTCTTTAAATGTGGATTATCATTCAAATAGGCTTAACTCTTGATTTGACTGAAAACAAATAATTGCCTGTCACGAGGTAAGTTAGGCCTCCTTATCAGATTGACTGGGACCATGTCATCGTCCTGTAAAATCCATCTACTTCGAGGTCACGAACTGTGGATATTTATAAGCATGATCTGTTGATGCGATAATCCCTGGTGTGGATTAACATCTGCGCTAGTGAGGACTACAACTATCGGCAGTACTATCCTGATAATTAGGCTAGACCATTTCGTGAATTACATGGCAAATATGTGGTTCGGATTCCACTATAAACTGTAGGTCCCTTAGTTACCATTGGCTGTATGGGCTATTGATTAACAGTCCAGTCTAAGGACCATGGCGGCATTAATCAGTAACAAGACTACAAGATCGCGCCACTCATCCTACACTCATCACCATTCATACTTGGCTTATAATACCTACCTTTGTATGGTCACCATTTCAGATAAAAGTATTTTAAAAAGTATGAAAAGTAGGCCTACAATACGGTGCAATTCAAATTTAATTTCAATTTTCACCAGTAGTCACATTAAAACAACGACTTTCAGTAAAGCGTTTGTAAATCCAGTTTTCGAAGTCTCATAAAGGGTGACACGTGTTAATTAAGTTTCAAGACTGGGGTTATATTATATTTCCTGTGGAGCCTCCGCTTCCAGACCAGGTACGTGGCCCTAGCTGAGTGAAGTTGGTCTCAGGTAAGCGATCAAACCATCTCCAGTTGCTGGCGAGGCGCTAACTTAGAGAGTGAATGCATCACCCGCAAAGTTACAAATTGTTTTGTGATCACGTCGGAGCATAAGTTAGTGAGGATGAAACTCAGTGTTTGGAGGAACAGCGTTATTCCATCAAATTCTAGAGTCAAGAACGGTGTGGAAACGATTCACTTGTTATAACAGGTCCACAAAGAAGACGCTGGCACATGTCATGGTTTTCATGAGGCACAAGTGGTTTGAAGATGGCTGTTAACACGATGATGTGCTGGTAGGCCTGAAACGTTGCAGAAACAAGAAAATCTGGCAAAAGTGCACAAGCATTGTACACTGACCGACACATGATCATTAGACTCATTACGGATGGAACAAATTTTAATTATGGTATAGGCCTACAGTGTTTCAAATGGCTTCTGAAAATTCCATGATGAGGAAAATCTGTGTTAAACTTGTACTGAAATCGCTAATGAATAATCAGAAGCAGTGGCACATGGCAGTTAAACAGACAAACAGATTTTGGCCCAGAACAACGTGGAAATGCTTTAACAGCCACCTTACAACCCGGATATTGCCCTAGGCAACTTCTCTTATTTGAAGAAGGACCTAAAAGGAAAGCATTTAGGTAGCGTCGCAGCAGTTCAAACAGCTTCAGTTCCAGGAAGCCTTCCCACAGTGACAAAAACTCACACTGGCAGCAGTGTGTGGTCTCAGAAAGAAACTATTTTGAAGATTTTTTATCCGCTAGGCCTATATATGTTCAATACTGTATTTATTTTCCTCAGACCAATCTTGAAACTTAATTAACACACCATATAACAATCAATGAGTTCAGTTTTTGTCAGAAAAACGGTTATAATTTAACATTGACACCGTGGAGCCGAAAGTGTTATTATTATAGCAGGGAGTTTGCCAACAGGCTAGCCTCACAAAAAGCTTCATGTAGCAACCCTGATTATCATCCTGTTATGCTATTTTTTCATCTTGGCTACATATCTGAGAGATCAAAAGGAGTTGATCTTCATAATGTGGTTAAGCTCAACTGAAATTTTAGTAATCAAACTATAATTATGTGTGATTAGTTTACCTTGCTTTCATAGAAAATTTGAACTTTGTCACTGGATGGGAAGAGCCGGTAGATCCATTTGATAGCCACAGTAGATACTGAATCAACATAGCCAAACTTGTAAGCTATTGTAAGCCTATTTTCAAAAGATTTCCCAACTTTTACTTGTGCGAAATGAGAAGAAATTATAACAAATACAATTGAGATAAAGCAGAAGAAAATAACAAACTGGAAAATGAACATTAGTTTAGACATGAACCACTCTGCAGTTGATGTGAGGACTATATCACAGTGGATTACGTTCATTAGATCGGTGAAACATAAACTTACTCCACAAAACCCCAAAAATGTTCCGTTAATAAATAAAGCATTCTTGTGAAACATTGTAGGTTAGGTCTAGCTAAAAAAATCAATTAGCCTAGCCTAGAGAAAACTTATTTTAAACAAAAGCATTGTTTCTTCTTGGATTTATACGAAGTACTCTTAACCATGTATTAGTAACCTAACCAGTACCTACTTAGGAATCATAAGTAAAACAAATTTGTTGTAGTTTGAATAAGCACTAAATCAGATACCGTACAGTACTTCTAGTAGGCGTTGCCTAGTCACTTAGAACTTTTCCTAGTCACCATTAGTCAATGCTATCACACCGTTGAATACCACAAGACTTCTTCATTAATATAATTTTCTACCCTTTCGTGCTACAACGTACTCTCTTATGCCTTAGCTTATGAAGACCGAGATAATTTACTACTGTAGATAACTTAACAACAACAAAGTAAAAGTAAACAAAAACTACAACTCTTCTTTCTTCAGCAATCAGCAGCTCAACGTCACGTCAACCGTCAACCCCAACCGCGGCTGGCCGGCTCCGGCTGGTCGCTGGTCCAATAAATAAATCCGAATGCCGGCTCCAGCAGTCAGCTGCTTGTACAAAGTAAGCTGAAATGAAAAAGAGCAAAATGGCGATTGAACAAGGTACTAGCACTTAATTATATATCTTACAATATGATATTATAAATTTCTAGACAGCCTACAGCCATAGAGTTTAACATCTATAACAAATACCTACTTATAATATATTCCAAGAAAGCCTATGCTCGTTCTTAAGTTCACTCCAGGGTTCTAACACAACTACAATTAATTAGCTTAACTCCTAGACCCATGGCCACGAAACTAGGTACATACATGTAGAATTTCATAGAGTTGGTTTATACAGTATACCAGTATACACATCAATTTCGTGGTAGCTTTCAGGGCTTAGTCACGGCCACCTTTAACTCCAGGCCTTGGCCTGGTAGAATTGGCAACGTCGCAAGTATAGTGTTGTTTCGTGTCAGACGTCCCATAAGATAACATGGCAGACAGGTGACATCAGGCTCATTAATTCACATTTTAATGATCTAAATTTATGAACATAAATTGATTAAAATATTGAAAATAAAACTTACGGAATTGAAAACCAAAACAATATGAATTGAAAATCTATATCTCTGTACATTTAAAGCGGAGTCAATATTTTCATAGTCCAGTAAACAAGCTTTCGTAAATACACAAATACCATTAGCTGCTTCCAAACAAAAGAGCTGTTACAAAAACCCTACTTGTGACGTTGCCACTTTGAAGTCCCACGGCCTGGTGTTAAAGGCGGCGGTGGCTTAGGTGCGCCTGTTAGGAAATTTGGAAGAATTTTCGTTGGATTTGTTTACTAAGGAAAAAATGAAAGTATGAAAGTAAAATTTAAAACAGGTGATTTAAACTAGGAGTACGCTTTAGTCTGCACGTTACCACGGCCGCCTTTAACTCCAGGCCGTGGGGTATTTGTGTATTTACGAAAGCTTGTTTACTTGACTATGAAAATATTGACTCTGCTTTAAATGTACAGATATAGATTTTCAATTCATATTGTTTTGGTTTTCAATTACGTAAGTTTTATTTTCAATATTTTAATAATTTTAAAGTTAATAAATTTTTAAATCAATATAGTGCGAATTAATGCGCTGATGTCACCTGTCTGCCATGTTATCTTATGGGACGTCTGACATTAAACAACCCTACTTGCAACTTGCAACGTTGCCAATTCTACCTAACTGAGCCCTAAAGCCAGGTAGCCAGCAGTGCCTGTAATGAGCCCGCGGTCTAAATTGTGCGCTGTGACATTTAGGTTTCTAAGGTTTAGTTTATGGGACTCATGGGAAAAGAAGAAATAATACAAATTGACGTCATTGGTATGTTTCGTTGAGCTATTTAATTGTTTTCAGCCAAACAGCTTGCAGTTATTAAATTTAAAAGTTATAAGTACCATAGATAAAACATGTTTTATCTATGGTAGTACGGTTTAATACAGTAAAATTTGTAATTTTTGTAAAATACCGATTTTATGAGGCTCTCACTGGTAGACCGAGGATTTAGGGATGGCATCATCCACTAGAGCCTACAAATGAAGATCTTATACACAAGGTATTTATACTTTAAAAGGTAGTTTTTACCAGGAGAGGAGGCCAAGTGGGGATTAAGTAGGACTCTTAAATTGTTTCATTTACCATCTTGTGTCTTCTCCACAAATCCAGGAATCGGGGCCAATCGTCACATTTCTTCCTGGGACCAGGGTAAAAAATGGGTTTTGTAGGCCTATTCGGTCTCAGGTCTTGGAAGGTGTGCTCTTCAATGAAATTGGAGACTGTGTAGTATGGCCTATCTGTTAAATATTAGTATTGCTTCTGTTTGCTGTTGAAAGGTTACAGGTTTATCAATGGTTTAGAGTCGTGGTGGTAATAAATTGAAGAATTAAGAGCCATAATAATGATTGTTGTTATGTGTGTTTCGGAGGTGGTATGAATGTTGTTCTGATCTTAGGCTAGGTGTAGATTTTTTTGCGAGTAAGATGGATTCCAACCGGTACAGGGAAATGACTGTAAGGATATTGAGGTCCCTGAAAATCAGCTTGCAGTTGAAAAATTGTCCTTATGGTCTTCTTTTGGATGGTGAGGACGCGTTCCATGTTCTTGGCTGCTGTGGATCCCCAGGCGGCAACTCCATAACGTTCAGACTAATGATGAAAAGAGAACCCTCTATTCTGTTGGACACAGACCTGGGAGTGGAATTATTTGTCAAAATTCTATAGTTCGGGTCAACATGTGACCATGCTCTCACCATTTATTGGAATTTAGCTCTTTTATGACTTGTAGCTGAGGGTTAAGCTTCTGGCACAGAGAATACACTTAACCTCACCATCATGATGATAATAGGGATGATCATGTTCACCAATGGCAGTCTTCGTGGTGTTGAGCTTACAGGCGGAATTTTACCCTACACAGGCAGCGGAAGAAAATGTCTTCTGTGTTATGAAGAGTGCCCAGGCGGTAAACGCAAACAGAAAACACAGCGACTGTGATTAATGGCAGTTTCATGACAATTCAAAACTAGAGATCAGGAAGGAAAAAAAACTTTTTACTGACACTGAAGATTTTATTTCTTGCTACATAAAAGCAACACAAGTAATCTCATACATATTGCTGTTATATTAGAATATGCGTACAATGTTGTAGAGCCGAAATAAAATGTTAATTGACATGAAACTATTGATTATTTCAACTGGTTACATAATCATAAAACTGTATAGGAAAAAGTGTTGTGTTACGGATATAAACTCTGTACAAAAAGGAACCTTCGCGGGTCAGGGTAAAAGGTTCATCAAATCACAAAATATATATTTCTTTATCAAAATATAACCTGTTAAAAGCAGTCATATTTAATACCCATTTAAATTTAGATATTTAAATATTCTACTCTAATTCTGAAATACTTCTACTATGCTAACCACTGAGCTAGATACTATATCTGAGGTAGCACTTGTTTAGAGTTTGACAACTTCTAACCCTGGGTTTGTAGGAGAGGTAAGGTGGTAGTGTAGCCTACCATTTCTCATACATTCAGTGTTAACACAAGACCAAGATTAAAATTATGTATGGAAATTCTGAAACCTTTCCAGTACACAACAAAATGGCCAGCACCAACAAAATCCTCTAGAGAAGTGCTATCTTCTAGATATTCATCCTCCTAGCTCGTGGTACTAAGATGTATAGGTTAGTCAAAAGGATGCTTTAGTAAAGAGAAAATGTATAATAACTAAGGATTTTTACTTGCTAAAATAACATTATTAATATTAATGTAAATTCTCATTGCTTGCCACATTTTTATTATAGTTTTGATAAAATACCACAAACACTTTGATGTTTGCTCGTTCTTTTGACGAACCTATACTAGATAACTAGTTTATAAAATGCATAGCAGAATGATCTGTAACATAATGATTACTAAACATAAAAAATAACAAATTTTTTTCAAACAAAATACTAAAATACTGTAAAGTTGTAAAAGAAAGTTGGGCCTTCCTATAATATTTTAAACAGAGATTTTCTTGTAGATAAAAATAATCTTTGACTGTAAGATACAACTTGACAAATTGTATTTTCATAAGAAGTTATTACTTGGAATCTAAAATACAATCTTTACATGATTAAATAATAAATCAGATAACTAGAGGTAGTACAAAACAAAGTAGTGTCTGGCCCACAGGTATATAAATAAATTAAACCTCTAAACGAAGGAATCTGACATTATTTTGTCTAAAACACGTAAATACACATTTGTTTTAGGTTTTAAAAGTCAATATGAAAATTCTAAAAAAATAGGATAATGTTGTAATTCCTTACAACTAACTTGAAGCAGTCAATTCAAGAGCTGACATCACAAAGACTAAAAAATGGTTACTTAATAAAATGGCGAGTGTCAGATTTATCCACTAGATAATCTAGTGCTATACAAATTAGCAATGTTTACCCGTTTTAATAAGACGAAATATGGATAATGGTTTAAGATTTAAGTTTAAGTCACTGCGTCTTGGTATCTGGTAAATTATTAGATTAAAAATAGCTCAATGAATGCTAATAACCAGCAATATTGAGTATAAACCAATTTAGCAAGTGTTTGGTAATATATTCAGATAGTTTTTATACTTGTCTCATTACATACCTCAAAAGTAGTGATTTGTATTGCTTTTGATTCTTTTAAAATTATATAAATCCCGTACAGCCAACAAGCAAACTTCATATTAAACCCATTTACAAAAGTAGAATGGGCACCCAAAAAAGAATTACTGTTGATTAAATGCACAAATAGCACATCCCAAAAACCACTGACTAGCTGACCACTGCAGTCTTAATTGATGCATAATTTTTAAATTTTAAAAAGGAAAAGCAATAAATCCAGCACTTAAGATATTATTCTATTAAAACAAGATATTTGAAACACAAAACTACATTAGAACCCCACCAATCTGACCTCGGCTAGTCCAACTCCTCGCTTAATCCGACCGTGCCATCACAATTGGTGACAACTTTATCATGGTAATATCATGACTATTTGACATGGTCGTGTGGCGATCATTATCTCCTGCGGCAAAAATCAGAAACATCATCATCGTTATCTACTCATGACATTTATCCTCCAAGATCGGAGCAAATTATTGAACGTCTCCTGCGATCGTGGCAACTAGAGCATTATCATTGACTCCCGCAGTGGTGTGCGATCAATACATGTCAGTAAGTAAATTAATTTTGTCATTTAATATGTTCTTTGGATAGCCCTTTTTTACTGTTCCGACCATGATCCTGGTACATAGGCGACGGATTAGCGGGGTTGTTCTGTAGTTTAGTAAAATAATAATCCATTCTATGTTCGTCTAGTTTTTCCACCTAATTGCAAATAAATAATGTTAAGTTTAAGTTGTAACATAAAATTAACAAAGTTAGAGTTTTATAATACACAACGTAGTATAAACTATACAATGTCCCAAAGTAGACGGTAGTCATTCACTCGGTATGGAGCAGTTTAAATACTTCTGGTTGGTTGTATTCCTGAGCCCTGTCTTCAGCTGTTCTTCCTTCTGAGTCTTTCAGTTTAACATCAGCACCAGAAGCAATCAGTAACTTAACCACCTCGACTCTACCTGCAATAACGGTTCAAGCAGTTAGAATATTGTAGAACATGTAGAACACATTTTTAGACATCACTACTTAAATACATTTTTGTTTTGTAAACAATATTGTAGCCTATTAGACTTTACCAGACATAGCAGCCCTATGTAGTGCAGTAGCTTGCCCGGCACGAGTGACAGCATTGATGTTTGCACCAGCTGAGAGTAGCAGACGACACATCTCAGTGTCTCCCCGGCGCGCCGCATAGTGAAGAGCCGTGTATCCTGCGCCATCTCTCTTATCAACTTCGGTACCTTTGTTCAACAGGTCACGGACACGCTGCTTGTCTCCATCCAGTGCTAAAGGATAACATTAATATTAATCATTTAATTTAGTTTTGTTTGTGAATCAAAATATGTTAGAGTGATTGGGATACATCTAACGTACAGTTTTGTGCGAACTGAAAAAGCATTTTTAGTACCTAACCATAAAATACATAAAAGTTTGTATTTGCATAAATTTGTGTAGGCCTATTACTCCTTACTGTTTTTTTAACGCAACCCAAATAACTACAGCTACTGTGAGACAAGTTTAAACAACAAATCCAGCTCATATGATGGTATCCCTGTTTATTTTTTACTTCATTGCCAATTAGCTAATATGCAAGTTATCTATGAAGCTTAGTGTAACAGTATTGATAATTACGTAAATAAGACGAAATATGGTTTTCTTCGCATGATCAAACAGAGCTTGCGAATACGTCTAGTTGAGACTTGTTCGCAATAAATTCCCAATAACACTGGAACTTATAGATAACTATGCAACAATGCGTATCAGCTGATTGGCAATGAAATTAAGAATACAGGGAGCTTGTATTGTTGTTAAACAGTGTCTTATGGTACTTGTAATTTTGGTTGCATAAAAAAACACCCTGTAAATATATTAACACTTTGACTGCTAATAAAATATAATAAAATTATTAAGGCAGACCTGTTATGTCATTTATATTGAATACAATACAGAATACTTATTCAGTCACAAAAACGTATATTATAAACATAAACTCGACAGGAAGTGATTTCATCAGATTATGGGACACCGGTTACCCTTAAGCACAGAGGATGTTTCCGCCATGAGGGAAGCCGGTGCTGAAGTTGTCGTTCACTAACTCACTCACTAATAACTAATTTAAATCACTCAATTTTTATTTTGTTGCGAGTATAGGTCGCAATTAGCATGATCGAGAAAATGGCCCACTGCGACCTATACTCGCCATTCGACTGCAATGGTAGATTTTTTCTTTTGGCAAGTATAGGTCACCATTTTTGATTGTTCGGGAAAATGGCGCTTGGCGACATACTCGCCATTCGACCGCAAAGGGTTAACTTCTATAGGGCTAGTACAAGGAAAAGCACTCTTTGTCCCCTACACACATGTAAAAATAAAAGAGTGGCTTACATTCTACAGATCCTGCTAGAGTACAATAGATTGTTCAACGCAAACTGAAAGAATATGTCACGAAATATCACCCTCCAACCGAGCCAACAATGGATTCTTACAGAATGAATGTCGTCGGTGAGGTTGTAGTGTTCACCCACCTGCCGTCCAAATGCCACGTTCGAAATCCAACTCGTCCAAAGTCTGCTGTACCGAGGTAACAGCTTGGGGATGATTACAGCTTGTGTGATCACACATATTTTTACTTGAGTCACTGAAAAAAATTAAAATAATAAAAAATCCAGACATATGAAAAAGTTGTCACAAAGTTAAACGAACATGCCCTTCCCACATTCTTTCAACCAAATGAGTAAATTATGAACATAACTTACTCATTTGCGTGAGTGGTTACATTCTTTCAATCTCAGAAAATACATGTGATTACGTATGTATTTTCTTATGTACAGAAATTTAAGTCATGAATCCAGTAACTATTAATTGATTGTGGTTGTACTCACATTCACAGTATTAAGGATGGATTTATTCAATGTGTTGACAAAAACTTTCCCAAAAATATTTGATGATGTATAAAAACAATATAGCAAATTAAAAATGGGTCTAGGAAGGTCGGATTGGAACCAGCAGTAGCAAAAGTATATTTTATCACTAGGGCTTGTGGTGGCTCTTTTCGACCCAAGATCAAGTTCAGGAAATGAGCGAGGGTTTAAAAGCACTTTTTGCCCTTGTTATGAAATAATGTGTTTTTCATCATATAATATTGCACCATTATTAATGATAACCTCTCAAAATTACTTCTAACCTAATTTCATTGCTATTGCAAACAAGCAGCTGTATAGTAAATGGTTTGACTATTTTGTCTATTAAAATTTTTGTGTAGCCTACATTTTATACATCAACATGTTAAGCTACAGCCAATCAAAACAATCAATGCACATTCAATTGCAATTGCTTACAATTGAAGTTTACAACTAATTGAGGTTAAAAAAGCAGATTTTTACTTAGTGAGAAAAAAGCTACTTTAGACCTGCAATGCTATTAAAAGCAGCTGTTTTTTGCAAAAATATGACAAAATAGTTATTTGTGCAACTAGTGAGAAAAGTGAGCAATTGACTCACTCGAGAGAAATCCTTAGAGGAATGGTTTCTCGAGTGAGGCAATTGTACTTTGAACTCGAGTTGCACATTATACTTTTCCTACAGTTACCATAAAACAAATAAATTTGTGAAGAAACATAACCTATTTGATACAGAAGTGAACTTTTAATATAACATTTAGTGTGAAGTGACAAATACAACAGTACAACAGCTGACCAGCTGATTTACAGCCAGTGCTGCCAACACGCGCTCACTATTTTGTGCCTTCACGTTGCAAATCTGGAGTGAGACAATGTTAACATTGTCTCACTGATGAGCGAGTTGGCCACTTTGCTTTCTCAAATCAGTGAGAGAACATGTACATTGTTAGGTAACTGTAGGAAAAAATTATTATTGTCATTGTGAATATTGTAATTGTGCTTGGAGTCATAAAACTGACAGAATAAGGGTGAGGCTAGTGGGTCTGGCTGGGAGTGTGACCAGTAGTCACTGATCCAGAGAACCTAACTGAGTAGGTGAGCTCTCCCATCCTCCTTAATCATATTATTTTTTCTGTTGCTTAATATTTTTGAAAGGATTAACAGCCTATCATATGTTTCCCACAAAAAACACGGTAACAAAACATACAATAACTATTTAGTATTCACACAAACTTACCCAATCAACTAAATTGTACACAAAACAATAGAAAGTCACTTGACACTGAAAGCAACAGTCACTGACACTTATACACTAGAAAGGTCGATGAAGGGTCCAGACGGCAGATTGCTGCGTTCCCATGGTCGAGGTAAGGATACGGTAGCCAAAGAGATTCTCCAGTGCAGTAATGATGAAGAGGGGAGGATGTTTGAAAGATTGTCCGTCTTGACCGACGCGTCCACCGAATCTCTAGAGTTCCCGAGAAGCGACGTCGGATTCAGCTCGAGACAGGCCGAACACTGTGCTCTCCATCCCCTCCACCTTCCCCTTGACTACGACGTGCGGCATGTCTACTGGACTGACGGAGGCTCAGTCACAGGCTCCTGAGCTTGGGGCGACGTAGGAGTGATCTGCACATAGTGTAACTTAATGAAGATTACAAAAATCACAGTAAGGATGTAGTACAGAGCGAAATAGCCTAGAAGTCAAGGATTTTGGTGAAGAAAGCGGGTCAGGAAGGAGGTTGTAGATTGGGAAGGAGTCCATTCTGGTACAAGAAACGCACAACTTAACATTGTACATGTTACAATATTTCTCTGTTCCTGGCAGAATTTTCAAACAAGTAAGGTTTGATAAAAATGCAGTATGTGCCAGTGAAATACAGTATTCTATTGTATACAGTGTTAAGTTGAGAGTCTTTGCAAATTGTGATGCCTGCTGTTCTCTCAACAATCCTTAAAAGTTAAAACATCATATTTGTTCATTAAAACTAGATAAAAACATTAGTCCATAAAGTGGAGAAAAAAATGTTATAAATAAATTTGCAGCCGATATTGTTGTTTTTGTATCACACCTTTCATGCTAGAGTCTTGAACGCGAAATATCTTTAGCTTTGGGCATGATGATGACTGGTTAAAATCGATGGCCATTGTAGTGACTTTTATAACAAGTAAGATTTCACGATAAAATTTTACTGTTGAATATTTTGGGTCATTTTAGAGCAACAGTTGGCCCAAAAGGTTGTCAAATTAAATGATTACTAGGCAAAGCTTGGGTAATACATCTACAATAGCAAAAAACGTTTGCGAAGATGCATAATCGAGAAAATTTACCACGATTTCAATGTGACCCCGGAAGATGTTCACAATGTTCACAATGTCAACAGTTGGTTTTTTTCATGGGCAAACAGACTTTTTTAGCGTTTATCCAAGCAAATACAGTACTATGTTGGGTATAACACCCTTCTAAATTTGTCTTAAATCCAAACAACAACAAAATGGCACTAAATCAGCTTTTTCCGGTAAAATTTCAAAATTCACTTATAATTCCCGGTTTTTCAGTCTGTGGCCCCCTGTTGATTTTTTTCGTATAATCTTACACTATGGCAATCATTTTTTAATGAAATAAAATATGAATAAAAAAGAAAGACTAATAACATGACTTATGACTTAAAATCCGGGTTTACACAATGCCAGTAGGTAAGACAATATTGTCAGAGAACAACTGACTGGCAAGAAATTATTGGCTTCGTGTAAACACTTCAGGCCAATTGCCTTGCCAACTGCCCTCACAATTGCCCTGAAATTAAGTTATCTCAGGGAGTAGACTGAGGACAACGAGCAGGACAAATGGCATCTGAAAAATCTGAAATCCTGTAGTGACGATTGGGGAAGGTAACTCACCAACAGACATTGTGTAAACCCGCCTTAAAACAGAATTAGGTACACAAAATGATGAAAATGGCGGTACATTAATATAATGCATAGCCTACAAATGATTTATGACAACACACATAAGGAAGGAGTAAATACAAATAGTACCACACTGGCAAACATGACCATAAAGCAGCATGTACATGCAACGTGGTTAGACAAACTGGGACACAGATAACATACAAATATGTGGTGTGAATAATGAAAAAGTTATTACGCATGCAATAAATAGATATGAACTACGATCTCTTATTCAGTTGAATTAATAGGTCATTAAAAGTTATTACTGTTCTTCATCAAACTCCTAACAATTAGTTTACAACATTTATATCCATAAACAATATTTTAAAACTACATTTCCAAATGCTTCAGAATCCAAACTACTTCTAACAACTACCCCAAAATACATCGTGAGACTTTTACATTTTAATTCATTTTTCTAAACTTAAAATACTGAAATTATATGAGGGAAATTAAAGAGTTATAACATTGATTTAGTTTATAAATGGCATCAAAACAAATGAAAACAATCCAATAATCAAACAACTATAAGGATCATCTGTAACTTAAGATCTCCAAAGAGCTTGTGTCCCTCCCAACAGCCTATTTTAATCTGACTATAGTGCTGTTTTTTTTTTTACCCCAACACTTTTTCTTTACTTCTACGCCGGTGGCATTTTTACATGAGGAATTACAGTAAGAAGTATTTAAATACCTTTAGGGAAAGTAGTCCATACCCATATGTGTTGTTAATGTGCCAGTGATCTAACTCGTCCCTCCCTCAACAAAGTCCGAGAAGCTAACCACTAGACTAGCAACACACCCAAAGCTGGCTTTATCCTCAATCTTGTTGAAATAACCACAACCAATGAAAAGAAAAGAAAGAATGATCCTGCCAATTGTGAATTGAAGTCTATAATAGTTTCTTATGGTTTATGGGGTCAAACCTATTGAGAAGAGAACCATTGCCAGGAGATCATTGGGGACAATGTTAACAAAAAGGTATGTGTGTGTGTGGTGTATGGAGTTTGAAGGGCATCACATTTGCACGAGGCAGGCTGAGAGTGTCATTCTGTTTTGAATGAGACAGTGGCACGTTGGAAAAATTATGCTTTTGGATTGCAGCGAAACTGTAAGACACTGCTGAACTGATAGAGACCTCTATAAGATTACTGAGGACAATGGTAAAATCTGTTAGTCTAAAATAATCTGATAGTAAAGATAATGGTTCTTATGACAGATTGAAATGAGCTTCTTAATTCCTGACAGCAGCCCAGCCCGTTGGAGACCTTAATTCACTAAGGGTATTTAAGTAGGTATATAGGTCTTTTCAAGCTAAAATAAGTCAAATAAACTGGGCTTCTCCAGGTCTACAGTACTTGACTTTATTTAATTGCACAAACTAACCAGTCAACAGGCAAAAAAACACCCCAAATTAGAACACCGTTAGATTACGTTACGAGGTTAACACATTAAACCAAACCACACTGTTTACCTCAGTTTAATTTTATGGAGGGGGGTGAGACCATAGATTTGACGTTGCGTACAGGCTTTTTGACGATGTCGTTGGGAGCGATTCGGGCGGACAAACTCCTGCGAGTTTGCGAATGCGTTTCTATCAGCTGATCTTGCGGAATCTAAAGCGTGGTTTTCAAGAGTAAAATCTCCAAGTGTTGGTTAACTATTTGTGAAAGCTGACTGTCAAGCAACTACACACGAGATAAAACTGATTAAAAGTTTAAATGTGAAATGAATTATACACATGCGGGAACAAACTTACTGGGAGGGAATGGAAATACTAATAATAGACAAATAATGACAAAATACAATAATTGACAAAACAGTAAAACAGAAAACAGCTTAGTTTTACAGCACTTTAATGATTTTTAAAACATTTGCTTTTAGAAACTGTGCCTAGAAATTGTTAATTCAAAATTTTAAAATAGTACGGTACTATAAAATCAAGACTTTTGATCAAAATTGCATTTGATGTTTCTTGATAAGAAAAAAAAACACAATAAAAGGATTTATGGAAACGTTAATAGGTGTGCATACTGGAAAAAAGAATTTAAAGATCCAAAACCAACATGAATTTATGATCTGAATTAGCTACAAGGGATGAATCCTGTTCAATAATTCATGAATTGCACCCTTAACCAAGTTTTTAAAATGAGTATGATACCTGTAAAGAAAACTTAAATTTGAGTAGTATAATTTACAAAAGTATCACTGTGACTGCATTATTTATACCAGGTATGAAACAAAAATAAAATTTGAAATAAAACTGTATTTTATGGTACTAATCGAATTGATTGTATTATTAAATACACATAGATAAATGCATATGTAGTCAGTCAATTGCTTTCACATATTTCCAAAATATTCTGAACACTTGCCTCTTGAGTCTTTAAAATAATTTTTAACATAAAAGATTGCAAATAAATGTTTCTCAGAAATGTGTGAACACAGACCTAGTCAGTTGCAGACTTGTTATCATAAAATATTATACCAGTCTGAAATTAGCTTGTTTAACCCAGTTCTCTTTCTGAATTGAAAATATTTCCGATAGACATCACAGAAATACTCTTTACAACAACAATTTAAGGATGTAAAACTATGATTGACGATCACCTAAAAACAATATTTATCGACAAACTTGACAAATCACCAAAACAAAAAGGGTTTCATGAGGGACGTTGGGAATATAGGAGTGCTCTGATGCAAAGTAGTTTAGTGTTGTAGTTTTTATGGTAATTGTGGTAATGACTTACCAAAACGTCCCTTCGTAGGGTCCAGACAATCTCGCTCTCACCGGAGCTGCAGACGACGCGATATCCCAGCTCACTCAACAAGTTAATGACTTGGATAGGGTTACCTACGTAACAAAAGTGTGTCTAATCACTTCAGCATTGTAACATTTTATGGAAATGCCCAATTCAACAGAGTGTCCAGCAAGACATTAAAATTAAATTTGTGGACGGTTCCAGGTTTTAGGTTAAACATTTTCATCACGGGTTAAAAAAACTAACTTTTAAGTCGTCTGCCCCCTTCAGTTTAAAAACTGTAAAAGAACCTAAATTTAAAAAAAATAAAACTTTCATACATCTATTACTGATTATAACTTTTTTGTTCATTGTCGTTACCTACAATCACAAGAAGAACGAACAATTAATAACGAATAACAAATAATTTATTACTTGTTTTTAGGCTTTAGTGTTGGTCAAATCCAATAGTTTTAAATCTGAAATGGAGTTTTATAAAATACATCAAAATATTGAACCAAAGTTGAATTGTTATTAAATAAATATGAATTTTAGTTAGCACCATTATTTATACTAAATTAAAATTGTTTACACTAAAATGTAAAATGAAAATACCCGTCATAACCGTAGAGTCGTCACTTTTTCCAGCCATCGTAACTTTCTTAGTACAAACAAGACATTTAAAAGACGATCGAATGAATGAATGAATTACTCTTTGACTAATTTGCAATTACTTTTATATACCAGGAGAATACAAAGTTAACGTAAAATTCACAGATTTTTTCCTTAGCATACAAAATTAACGTTCAATTGGTGGGTTTTGTGGTCGCCTTGATAGCATCAGTAAGAGACCAGATAACTTTTTTTAAACAAACACCTCTTTATAGAACAAAAAATCTAATAACACCAAAGCATCTAAGCAATAAAAACATATGTTCACACCTTTAATGAGAACTCCGTTGAACACAGGGGTTTGGGAGTTGGGGAATCTTTTGGAAAGTGCGGATATCTCGACTGGCTCGAGACCAAAGACAGAAGAGTCGGAGGAGTGTAGTGATGCCTTCACTGCGATATAATACTGCTCTGACATAATGATTTGGGGATCGCTCCTGCAAATCAAAAATATCTTGAGACAAAGTACGAGTAGTTTGTCGTTTGTAAAAATTACCATTCAATGATTGGCCATTTTCACAGTAGCCTATATATTACATTAATAATGAAGACTTTTGTATAGTTTTGTAATTCTGAAGCCACAGAGAAATGTCTTATACTCCATTCACAAAATGTAGGTGTTTTAAGGGAAGAAATCTATCCCCACCAATTAATCCATCATTTAAAACAACAGCTCAACAGCTGAGATTGCCAAAATGTTTGTCAGCTGCAACATATACACAAAAAAATTGTAGAGGAACTTTCCCTAAAGCTGCCTTTATTTTGAGAACGGACTATAGAGCATACAAATCACAGGTATAAATGTCATACCTTAGTTGGTTAAGTGAAAGAAAGGATCAAGTACAAGATTCTAGGGGTTTTTAAGATAAAAATAATCAAAGCAGTTCCAAACACTTATAAACCACACAGGAGAAATGTAACTGTCCATGGAAAATCGAAAAATAATATTAAAGACATTATAAAAAACTCTTTTTATCATCTGATACAGAATCTGACTAGGAAAATTGCCAGATTAAATTATAACAAGAGTGAACTCCAAAAATAAACTGTGAAACCAATCAAAATATCTGTCATGAACAATAAATATAATATGAAGTCAACATTTTTGAAATCGTAAAGCTAACCTTTAATGATTTCCTCAATAAAACCCATATTTAAATAGCATAACATAAAACTGCCTTGACTAATGCTGAAATGCAAACTTGAAAAACTTTCAATTTTTCATTGATTTTTCTCCATTAATAAGCCACTCATTGGACTAAGATAAAATATTTGAAAACATGGGCCTAGCTCAAAAGTTAAGTAATAATTTAACTACGACAAACATTTACAGTATATTTATTAAGGCAAGTCAGAGTTAGCCATTAAATATTTAATCACAAAAAAATTTTGTTTAATGGCTTTGTCGTTTTTGGTAACAATCCTGTTCAGAACTGGGTTTATACTTACGGTATTTTTTTGGATTAGTAATTTTTTTAAATTTTTCCAAAACAGAAAATATACACTTAAGTACTGTACACATAAGTAAGTTGGCACATTAAAAACAGCAACAATATTTTAGTGTTGAAATAATACCCACAAATCATCATAAATTCAAAAAGCTAAACAATAAACATTGCCTGTTATTATTTTACATTGGTGCATAAGTAATTCTAAAATCCTACCTGGGGCTTAACATGATTTTCATCATCATAAGTTAACCAAGCTTAATTTTACAAACAATTTAAGTTTCAATACATTTTAGTAAATTATTTAAACAGAAGTTTGCGATTCAATGAAAAAAAAATCAAAAGAGACATAAATAATTCAAACGAGGCTTGCACAAGGTAGCCTACCTTGGTTCCATGGTCACACTATAACAAATTGATCTGATTTGGTTGCAGTGTTGGGACGGCAGTAGCCATGGTGCTCCCCCCCTCCCACCACTCAAACAACAATGTCAGACATCCATTACCCTCCAGACATTACCTCAATTGGTGTTTACCACATGTCAATTGACCCACTTCATCCCAATTTGGGCTAAGAGTTATGGTTGTTAAAAAAAGATGGATTAGTTAGACCAGTTACAATTATAGCTAATGGTGAGACATGTCTCTTTTTAACAAATCAATCTACGGTATAAGCTGCTTCCATAAATAAATAAATCTTTATTGTCACATAGGCCTACCTATCAGGTACATATAGAATACATATATACAGACATGATACATCCTTACCTGTAAAATAAAAGTTTATTGTTTATTTTTGGTTAAAAGTCATCAAATTTGCAACCAAATTCAATAATTAATTTTTGTGTTGTCGAAAATAGAGTTCAATGAAAACTTGTTAAGGGGATGATTTTAATACGTCAAGTTTTAATTGCCATAAATATTTTACAACTGTGTGTAGGAGTAGTGATTCATATTTTATAAGGTTGGCATTAGTGGGGAATATAGAATTTTTTTTTTTTGGGGGGGGGGGTGCAACATTAATCAAAGCTTAGGTTAAGTAATTTTATGTAGACATTATATCAGTTTGGCTGCTCATATTCAGAGGGGAATTTGAAATGAACGCCACTTTTTACTGAGCTCACACTTCATTAAATCATAAAAAAATATATCCATTAGATTACTTATTTTTTGCTTCATATTCATTATTCCCACCATTTCCTTATATTTGCCCCTGGTTGGCATAAAAACCTTAAGAAACAATTAATTAATTACATGAAAATATTAGTACAGATTACTGGTTGTCTCTTTCTGAATGGTGAAATCTTTTAAAGTTTGAGTAGATAGCCCAAAAGTATTTCAATAATTGAATTGGGGAATAGACTCTGTTAGAATAAGTCATAAAATCAGTTGACTTTAAAGCATTTCAAACCAAAGTATTACTCACGTAAATATAATTGTTTATCAAGTGCTAAAAAATTTACATTTATAATGTAAAATTTAGAGTTACACAATCCCGTTAACAAAGCTCAAAAGATAGATTATTACAATTGTTTAATTATGCAGATTATTAATTTTTAATTCCCACTTACTTGCGTATTCTGCGAGCAATAAGAAGTGATGTTTTACTTGCACATGGTTTGTTCATGTTGCACAAAACATCAAGAATGCAATAATGGAAATGATATCAGGCGTTATCTTCTGATCAATAAAGGTAAAGTCATTAACTGACACAATAGAACTGCCAATAAAACAGATAATCTATTAGCTATCATCGCCCATTGTTTTTATAGCCTGGATCAGGGGATTTTGTAACTACAATGACTTACAAAAACAATATAAACATGTTGTTAAGGGATCTCAGGTATGATTTAAAATACTTCATCTTGAACAATTCACAAGTACCAGTAGGGTGACTTGCCCAGTGAATGACCGGTTAAGGGTAAAATTCTTTGTTAACTTAACAATGCTCTTAAATGAGAGTATTAATTATATATATAATTACACCTACTTCTTGGTTGCTATTTAAGGGTTTGCCCTATATCATAAATTGTCCATAAAAGATCAATTATGCATGTAAAAATTGTTTTTTTATACACCAAGGTCATGAGTCCAGTAAATGACCGATGTCATGCCAGTGAATGACCAGTCCTATGCCAGTGAATGACCGACTTCGGAAGGTTTAGTAAATCACTTATAAAATCAGTAATATACAAAAAAGGGGGATTTATATTGTTTAAATAAAAAGTTAATAGGGGGTCTCCAGACTTTTTATTAACCCTGTATATAAAATAGTGTCAAAGGAAGTATTTTATTCATTATATTTCTATGTAACAAAACAATAGGCCTACAACTCTAGATAAGAATTTATTTGTTTAATGTCATTATTGTATTTACTTATTTTTTATCACAACACCTGGTGGTTTTAAAAAGATACCTTGGGAAGTAGACGTACAAAGCTAGTAAATAGCCTACTCTCTTGTAAAATAAATAGGTTTGTTTACTTGTTTTTATCATATTTAAAACAATTTTCTTAGAAACAAACGTAGGTCTTACCAAGCAGTAGTAAAGCGACTGGATGAATCAAGCTAACTATAATGTCTAGATAAAGTTCAAAGACAAAACGCTGTTAACAGACAACAAAGATAATGATTATCTATTGCTTCATCTGATAAATGGTGCAAGACCCATTACTGCTCTAGTGCACAAACCCTGTTTACCTTTTATATTTTGCAATGTCTGAGTGATATTAACAGGAAAACATTAATTTGGTCAACTGAAGACCGATAAGAACAGTTTGAAAAAAAGACAATAAATAATCTTTTATGAGTGGAGTACTTGCTTGTGACTTCGATATGGGTTTTTCAAATTGTAGGAAAATTCAGACATCACTTTTTAGCTTTAGTCTTCTAATATAATTGCAAGTTGTGGGTTAACATAGACCCTTTTAGATTACAAAAATCTATAAAATTGAGGATATTAGGCTACAGTATATGTATTGTATTACATTATTAAGAATAGGAGGCTTCAGTCTGTGCGTATGTTTGTTCCATGTGAACACAAAAACTATCCAATCTACTGGGCTGAAACTTAACACAAAGGTACATCACAAACCCTGCCAACTCATAGGCCAATTCATTTCCTTACAACCTTGGACTATGACCGATGTACATACAAAGTTTCGAAGGGAAGCGTTTTGAAGGTTGGTTACAATGATGACATAATATCTATCTAACATTTCAAAGAAAGACCACAATGTTTACAGTCATTCTACTTTGTTTGCATTATGGTAATGTTATTGAAATGTCACACTGCTGATTTCAGAGAGTCTAACACTAATCAAAGATTTTGTAAATGTAGCCTACAATTTATTCTTTTATGCCTCCATAGGCTGTCAAAGCACAAGTAAAGCTAGTATAGTCATAATCAGTGATATATCTTATCTGCAGACTCTTGCACACCCAGTTACACACCTGCATATTTGTGGGTCCTTCACAATGTCAATCAAGTAATCTATCCCACCCTTTTTAAGAAATGTGAGGATTATTCAACAAATGTCAATGGCCAATGTCGTAAACTTTTTTAAGTTGCTATACAAATACAAGTATAACCGCGACGTACAATAAAGCAAATGTTCCTCTAAGTGAAAGATGAGTAATGAATGAACGAGATGACATCTTTCCTGACTAAGATCAGCTGGTTCATTAGCCAGGACCATTTATTAAAAGCCAATGATGGACGGCTAGGTACAGGTTTGAACCGATAAAAAGATTTGGACTTCTCTGACGATCTAAACAGCAAACAACAGTCATCAGGTGGCATGCAAAGTCGTATGTAACAAGTGAGCTCTCATAAACCGGTTTTGTAGCAATTTAGTTGGATACAACTCCTGGAAATCCTGGAGAGGAAAAGTCTCAAATAATTTATATGGTTGTGGAATTGAAACTCAGGCAAGTCAAATAATAGACCCTTTACAAGCATTACCAGGTGAGACAACTTGACTACATAGGGATAAATCTACTAAAAGGGAGTATGTTTTATCCATGGTGTTACTAACTATTATTTCCTATTTTTATTCATGACTATCTTTACTTACTTGGTTACTTGGTAACTAAAGGAGGCTCAGGCTCACTAAAGTCTTTACGCATCGTCCACATATACTCGTTGTAATCTTGCTTTACCGCAGTAGAAGATGAAGCAACCACCTACAAATAATACTGCTGTTAGCTGGCGACAAAACCTTACATATTAGCATTTTTAAGTGTTGTGAACTGAAATAGTTTTTAACATGTTCCAATAGTTAGTTTGGATAAGATGACAATTTAATTCAATTCAATTCAAATTCAATTCAAATTATCTTTATTCATCAAGTAATTGTAGTAATCAACCATCGATTCTTCCAAATGTTCTTTATATTATAAAACAAATTCCAGTACCTTCCAATAAGTGAGTTGAACAAACTACAGCACAAACTCACAAATCCGTCACCTACAAGACCGGGATCATGGCCAGAAGAGTGAAAAGGTTGAATATGATGAGCAGCATTGTTAGGATTTTGCCATGATAACGGAAAATGATGATAATGGTACCGTGATCGCAAGAGACGTGCAATATTTTGCCGCAATTTTTGAAGATTATAAAGTTTTTGTGATCACGCAAGATGATTATGATTTCTCTAATTAAATATTTTACCGCCATCCCAGTAGACAATGATAATTTTTTCCATGACTGCGGGGTTTGTTTAGGATTTTTTTGTGATCACGGTAGACAATGATTGCACTGTTAGTATCAGATGTTGGGGAGTGAGCTGGCGTAGTGGTTAGAGCGCGGGACTTCAGTCCCTGAGGTCCCGGGTTCGATCCCCACCAAGTCACCAAATGAATTTTATCTAAGTGATAATGCTGCAACCCCTAGGTCTAGCCTGAAGTAATGTGAAAACAATCCCAGGCTCGTGCCTAGCGTCCTAGGACAACAACAAAATATCAGACGTTACCTAGTATCTCACTGTTAGTATCCGTTGCCGCAGGGATGTCCTAATTTTTTCCATGATCAAGGAAGACGATTATGATGTTTTTATCAATGCAGAAGATATCCAGAGTTTATCTGCAGTCGCGGATGACTATGGTAATGTTCCGTAACCTCGAGAGACATTCAATATTCTGCCATTACCACTGAAGACAATGATGATGTTTCTGTTACTGCCGAGTATATTCAGAGTGTTGCTGTAATCGTGAAAAATGTTTCTGTGCCGACGGGGGTTAAAAATATCTTTGCCCCAAGTGCGGGACACGTTGGACGTCCACAGGACCATGGGAAATGGTCACAATTTTACCGTGATAACATTGTAACCGATAGCGGTGGCACTGTCAGATTAAGCAAGGAGTCAGACTAGATGAGTTTGGATTAGCGAGGTTCTACTTATTTTAAAAATAACTCCCTTAGATAAGTTAGATATCTCAAATTTCTAACTGTATAAACCAGGTTTATACTTCTTGGAAATCACATTTTAAATTAAATGGATTCTGGTGGTAACTTAATGTATTTTAATGGAACATCACTCTATACATAAATTTAGAACTTATTTAGATGGCTTACACACACACTAAAACCAAGGCGGTTCACAAACTCGACAACTTTTACAATAAAAATCTACCTTCTACAGACTTGACTTAGGTACCTGATAACCGAGCACTTCAAGAGCAGTAAGAATAACACAGGGGTGTTGGAGGTAGACGATCGTTGACTCGTCACAGTAACCTCCGCAAGCAAACCTCTTCAACTGTTCTATGTCCTCAGCTGTAGGAAACAAACATTCACAAACAACTCAGAAGGTTAATTGAGTAATAAATAATTTCTTGTGGTTGTATATATATATAGTGCGATGGATATAAAGTCAAATGTTTGTTCGTAATAGCCATTTAAGGTTATGAAAGCCTATGAGAATAATATTTTACAGTTTTCTAAGCTAGACCCTTGGAAATTTTAAATTTGACTCTTACACAAAATTCATATTTCCAGTAAGCCTATATAGGTCTACCGGATCACTAAGTTAATAGGTACCGATATCTTTGAAAGAGACACAAGTTATTTAAGTTTTAAAGAAAACAGGATGTGTTTTGTTTGGTTTTTTCCATCACAGACTCTGAAAGAGCAACAAAAATGGACTCTGGCTATAGTTGCATCAATACTTAAAATCAAATAAGAACCTCTTCCTAGGAAATTTACTACAGTAATAAGATTTTATACTTTCTGTTGAATTTAAAATGTATTTCCTATTTAATTTCTTTAAGTGGCAGCAATAATGTTCGAACCCAAAAAGCATTCCTAGAAATTAGAATACTCATTATATTACACTCTCCTCAACTATTAAACTTGGTTTATAGAAATTGTATTATAACTAAACAAGATACAAGATACAAGAATACTTTATTTACAATCTTTAAGATTGAAAGGGCGTCAATACAGAATTGTGCAGTTGCTATATAAAAGTCAATACAAATTGTTATTTTATTTTTTAAGAATAAAAAATAACTGATCAGAGTTCTTATATAACTAAGTATAAACTAAATACTTAAGCAAATGAAATATAATAAAAACCAGAGTAGCCTATGTTATACCCAATAAGTAATTGGAGCAATGCTGTTGGAATATACAAGGCTATTTATAAAACGTTGCAAAACTTCCCTCTGTTATTCCAGGAATATATTCAGGTTTATGTTAATGATTAAATTTAGCATTCTCCAAACAGTTATAAAATTCTCACTTCCACCATCAAATGTGTTAAAATACTAAGAAACTGGGTATTAATCCTATACTCTTACTCCTTTAACATTTAATATCTTCAATAACATTGAAGTGGTTTTAGATTTAGAAGCATTTTTTTTTTTTAGTAGGCTACCTAATATTTTTTAATATGACATTAGAGTTTTAGGAAAAAGGTTTAAACCTAATCATCAATAGTGGAAAAAAATGTGTTAGCCTACCCAGTATGGAATACACCTCCTTTTTATCATAGGCTATTGTAAAAGCTCGATTAACAGGGTAAAGAAAAGGGAGTATAACCACAAATAACCTGACCACAGCCGATCTCACTTGATTAAAATATTCCCTTTTGAACACATTATAAGAGGTTAAAAAAAGATTTTTTTACCATGCAGTATAAAAATAATGTAGGGTTTTTTTTATTCAAGAAAAACTGAATGAAAAGTGCACATCTATAAATAAATATTTATCGCAAAAGCTGGCTAACCGTCATTACCATGTAAAAATTAAATTAGGGTAAGTGACTTAATAGCCTACTAAAGTTTCTGGCAAGTGTTTGAAGAAGGCTGAACATATTAAGTTAGTTGTGACAAAGCAAGAAGGATAACAAGAATAAAACACAAGAACCTCACTTTGAGTTTAATTCCTCATTTAGAAGTAGGCCTACAAATAAGTAACAACCCTGTACCCTATATTTTGTTATCACCTGACATCATTAATTTGGTATTATACCGACCACACCGATAAATCAACTTCCAAATAAGATTTTAATTAGTTTAAACAACAAAATCTTCCTAACCAAACCAAAAACATAGTCCATCCTTAGGTTCTAGGTTAGGAATTATTAGGTGTAGTCATCATTATACCAAAGTACCCTGACATCTTTGAAAGAATGCATTTTGGTCATATAACCCTTCGGCTGCCTTCTAACTTACTTTAAATGTGAGTTAGAACAAGTTAGGTTCAAAGGTTTGTAAAAATAGGTCTGAGTTTAACTATTACATTAGCATGTATAGCCTATATTTATTTTCAAAAACAAATTTGTTCATAATTAAATAAAATACTTACAACAATTATCCTAACCTTAACAAAATTTAAAACAAAGGAGTTGGGGCCGCTAATAAATTCTTAACTAAACTTAAAATATTAACTTAATTAGGCCTTGACTTTCTGGACAAGCTTAAGAATGTTATTTAATATTAGGCATACAGATTAGTACGGTATGGTTAAATTAGCCTACACTAACCATTAGCCGGATTCCCTTAACCAAAATGAAAAATCAGGACGAGAAATAAAAATAAGGGGGCATTAGCCTCACCTTTTAATCCAGACACCAATACTCTCCACGGATATCGGTTATCATAAGAGGCCAAATTCCCTCGGACAATAATATAGGGCATCGAAAAGAGGGATGAAGTCTGAAAATCGCATAACACTTTTTCACTTAATAATAAACAAGCACAACTGATTTTACTTAGGCTTACTAGAATATTGTTTAATATATTTTAGACTGACACAAGGCTAGCCTCCAAACTTGCTGTACCATTTCAAAATTCCGTTTGATAGGCTCTAACAGAAAAGGCATAGGCCTAGGGGGAATATCAAATGGAATTTTGAAATGTTATAGCAAGTTTGCTTAAGTTAGTTAGCTTAGGATAGTTTAGAACAGTTCAATTTCAATATAAGTTAACATAACATATTTTTTAACTGTTTGTTGGTAGTGAAAAATATATATTTATTGTAGTTGTCAGCTAATAAGTTATGTTTAAATTTATTAATATAGATAGCCTATATCGAAAATAAATCATAGGCTAGATAATAATGAATGTTCCCCTCAACAGGAAAGTGCCATAACTTCTTCTAGACTGCAACAAATCATGAAAATTTGGTAGGTACGGAATAAATAACTTGATGTCGTCCCATTAAAAAAAATATATTACAGAAAACACAATTTTATGAAACGAGATATTGTGTGAAATTACAATAAATTAAGTTAAGCCTAAAATCTTTAAAGTTCAAGTTATGTGTCCAATGATGGCACTGTAATGCCGAAATGGCCATAACCCGAGGTACAACACATTGAGCAGTGGACAAAGGTAAAAACCTATTTTTAATAATAAATAGGCTACCTCCTTCTTCACCAAGACCAGCGATGACGGATAAGTTAGGTTGTGTCAATAAATAATACTAAAAATACTATAAAAATTTCTTTACGGAAGACTTAAAAACCCAACAAAAAAATCTGGTTGATTAAAAATTTTTTTATTAGGACTACCCTACTTATGATAAGTTAATGTTGGGAATTGAGTGAGCACGGGTAACTTACGGTTTCTTAACTGGGCTACGCTACTATCTATTGAAAATATCGATTCGATTAGGGGCCTAGTAACCTAAACCTTCATTCTATTTTTTGGTAATACAGTAAGTTACTGAACTTATACTACTTATGTTATAGCATATTGCATTGTTTCTTAACTGGACTAAGCTAATCAATTGAAAGTATTGTTTAATAATCAATATTTTTACTACCTATATCAATTGTAAAATTAAACTGTCATAATAAAACCTAACTAACCAAACTTACTGATAGTGAACAATTAAATAAAGGTTTACTAATAGAATCGATAGTCCTAGTAACCTAGCATAGCCCAGTTAAGAAACTGTACCCTTGAGGACATCAAACACAGGAAAGCGATCCTAACCGTTCAAATTTATTTGCCTAAATTAATAGTGATGCGCAATTGCGAGATGTTTGAACAATCGAAATGTTCTTTCTCGAGATGTTCCGCTTATCGATTGTTTTGATTGCTTAGCGAGGGTTTGTACAATCGAGATGTTTCTCTCGATTGTTGCATTCGTTAAGCCTTAACGTCTGTTCGCATCACTCACTGTCTACACTTCATGAGAGTTGTTACGAGGAAATTAGGCCTAGTTCTTTTTCTAGATTCTTAAAGAATAGTAGACTATTATGCACAACATATATACTGCTGATATATAATCAAGCACTTACGTCACTCCGTCATGGCAACAGCAATAGAAAATTATTTTAAAGTAACGGGTAATGGTAAATAATACTGTTAACATAACATTTATGAGAACCTTCTGTCTCGTTATACTTAAACATGTCGATTTAAATACAACCATTTTGTTTGTAAAATATATCGTCTTGTCAATCGCTTTTATTGAGTAGTATTAAGTCACTATTTCATAGATAAAGAAAGTAGGCTTTATATCCATAAATATTCCTTGGTTTTGAATTAAGATATACCTCTTATTGGCCGGGGGCCAATACCCGGCAGATACAATAGAAATTAGATTATAACTTAATAATTGACAATGCCACACTTAACAAAAAAATCGTCATGAACATCTCGATAAACCTCTCGGTTCTCTAGACGAATGCGAGATACGAGAGAAGAGAAGCCGAGCTGAAACGAAACAATCGTCACGTACATCTCGATAAAACCTCTCGCTAAGCAAAAATACAATCGAAACGTCTCGAGAGGTTCAAACAATCAAAACGTAACGTTTCGATTGTAACATCTCGCAATCGCGCATCACTAATTAACTTAATAGGCAGAGGAAGTTAGCAACATAACTCACAATGTTATGGATTTCGTTGGTTGTTACAACTCTTTTTTGTGTGAAAAACAGTGTGTCATTAATTGTTAAAGAAATGACAAGCAATTTTAACCAAAATCTTGTTTACATTCACATCTCATAACCTAAAAACTAGAACATGATCTTGCACTACAGAATAAATCCGTCACCTAAAATGTAAACATTTTCCTAACTATCTATTTATTTTATGAATACCTTGATAACGAAATGTTCAGTGGTTTTCAAATCATCAGATTAGTTGGTGAAACTAAAGTGAAATCCAACACCAAGTTTGACAATCGGATCTCGGTCCTCGGAATAGTCGGAATTTGAGTTTTTTTTTACGATTGCTTGAAGATTGAGATTGATTGAACTTGAACACGAAAACGATAACGAACAGTGACAGTACACTAGCACTAGGCGTGGAGTGGAGTGAAAGCGAAAAGAAAAGCAAACAGCAGATTAAAATTTTGGAATTGGACTTGAATTCAACCAATAAATTGCTTTACTTTTATTTGATCTGAACTCTAATCCTAGTCCACTCTAATGTTTAATCCTCCTAGCTAGAGTCCAATCTACTCTACTCTCTGGCTCTAGCACAGAAACAGATGGAAGTTGGAAGTGGCAGCACTGTTGCCGGTGGGGATTTACTCAAGGGAGGTACAGAAGAGGATTCGATGACGTCAGCTGTCAGAAAAAAAGTTGTTGACGTAATCGATTGAGCGATCTGTTGAAGGTGGAATATCGTACTCGTACTAAGTTTATCACTATCGTATCGTTTCGACTTTCGTTATTGTATGGCTGTCGGCTGCCGTTTGTTTATGTTTATGTGCTTTCCTCATCACTCTCCTCTCCTCCTTCACTTCAACTAAGTTACTAAGTTTAAGTTTACTATTTATTTATAGGCCTACATACAGTTTAAAGTTAAAGGTAAGTAATTATTCCTAATTAACTTTTGAGGTATTAATAATTAGGCTTAAGTTATGGCTATTTTTAATTTGTATTATTGACCACATGATAGTCCAAACCCAGAAAAACCTAATCTTAACCTGATTTGCTTAGTTAATATAGGCTAGGCATAGGCTAGTCATTGATTTGTGTTTGTAAAAGTCAGGCCCAGAGTAGGATGACCAGGTTGTTTCAGAATAAAAACAGGACATTCAAACAAATCTCGGCCTCCCCCGTAACTTACAACACACACCTGAGTGTCTAATTAAATTACACAGAGGGTCTCTTATTTGCAAATTTTGTTGAGGTAGAAATCAAGTACGTTTAGGCCCTTTTATCAACCTGTTTTTAAGCTTTTAGACCAGTAAACTTACCTAATCTTATTTTCCATTAAAACTTATTTACACATCACACGATTGTCATAGTTGTTTTAAAAATACATTAATGGCATGCAGCTAGGGGCTAGGCAAGGTAAATACTTTTGTGAATCACCACATAGGCCAACTGAGAATAAAATAATCCAACAAATTTTAAGGGTTTTAGATCTTAGGGTACAGTTTCTTAACTGGGCTATGCTAATATCGATTGAAACTATCGATTCGATTGGCAAACTTTCATGCGATTTTTTCACCATCAGCAAGTTTGGTTGGTTAGGTTAGGTTATGATAGTTTAATTTTATAATAGATATATTTTTAAAAATTTAAAATATATTTAAAAAAATATATATTTTAAAAATATCGATTATTAATCAATATTTCCAATTCGATAAGTTAGTTTCAATTGATATAAGCATAAGTTAGCCCAGTTAAGAAACTGTACCCAGATCTTATTACAAGATTTATTACGGGTACAGTTTCTTAACTGGGCTATGCTAATATCGATTGAAACTATCGAATTTGGAAATATTGGTTAATAATCGATATTTTGAAATTTATCTATTAAGTTATAATGTAAAATTAAACTATCATAACCTAACCTAACCAACCAAACTTGCTGACGGTGAAAAAATCGCATGAAGGTTTACTAATCGAATCGATAGTTTCAATCGATATCAGCATAGCCCAGTTAAGAAACTGTACCATACCCTTTATTACTAATAAAACATAGGTGGTAATAGCCTACCGGTATGTGAAACTAAGTTATTGATTTTAAGTATCATGAGCATCTTAAATTTAATTTTGTTATCGTTAATTTGTATGCTGGGAATAAACTTAGGCCTACAGTTAACTTATAAATTACAGAAATTCATAATAAACTAAAAAAATGTTTTCTGTTTTGTTCTAAGAATAACTTGCTCACTTGCTTAAGAATAACATTAGGTTAAGTTATCCTTTTCGCAGAGGATACGCAACCGGGACCGTGGACGTGGATTATGCGTCCGGCAGTTATGCCTACAGTTATAACCTAACCTAACCAACCTAACTTGCTGATAATGAACAAATCAAATGAAGGTTAAATTCTGTTCATAAAATAAAAATAAATGCCAAAAATTCTAACTAAAGATGTACAGTTAAGAAGAAATGGGATTCTAAGCAAAATCTTTGACAAAAAGTTAGTAACTTCTAGGGCCTATCACCGATGTGATTCGATCTAGATACCTCATGTACATCAGCCATGTACTTAATCTACACACCACGAACACCAATGGCTAAATATCGTATCGTTGTGGAAATGGTGTTCCGGTCCCCCACAACCCGGTGAAGTCAATGCCGGGTGCCTAAGTAATCCACATTCGGTAACCAGACGCGTATCCTCTAATCTGCGTTTTTTTTTTTTTTTTTTATATAAAGCAATAGGCCTTATTTACTTAAAAAAGTTATAACCAAACAAATTGAACAAAAAACCAAAGTGAACTTAACCAATTTCAAATAATAATAGGCCTAAGTTAATACTATCTATAACCCTCTAAGATTTAGCCAATACATAGTGTAGGCTAATTGAGTTAAAACTTTGATATTCAAATTCATCGCCTCATATTACTATTGGTGTTTACAAACAAGTCAATCTATTGATTACCGGTACCTAAGTTATTTCACCTTCAATTAGTTACGGTAATCATATAGCAATAATGGTACATTCATTGAGTAGACCTAGGCCTATTTATTGTAAAACAAAAGTAAGAATGTAATGCATAATACGCTATGGTTGACGCGCCGAGACCCTGAGTCCTTATCTAACCCAACCCAACCACAATGCCATAATATCATTGTTTTAAATTATTCAAAAGTGTTATTATCATTAGTCGTAGAATCAAATCCAATCGACAAATTATAAATATGAACGACTAAGATTGATTAGTAAGAACAAAGTAGGCCTAACTTACTTATAGACTAAATTTTGTGTAGGCTACTTCAATGTGTATCGGCAATCAAACTGTCGATGTGTTCACATTTTGTGTTTTTCATACTAACCGATTAAACTGTCAGCACATGCAGGAGCCCGGAACATTTACATTCGAAGATAATGTGTGTTTTTAATAACTTAGCTGATTTGTTGTCACGTCAATTTATTACACGTTCTTATTAGAATATTTTGAAATAATGCCTTAGGCCTATGCAAATATTTAAATAAAATGAGTAATGTTAAACTCTACTCTTTGACAAGCAGTCCTGATCATTCAAGACCCCAGCATGATTAATATTGACTACAATCATACCGATAATTAAGTTAATCTATTATATTTGTTTCAGGGCAAAAAGTGCTGCTGTCGCAACCATCAATGATTAGGATTGGAGTGGACGAAGAAACATTTATTTCCATTTTATTTGATTTTAAAAGTTTTTGTAATTTCTTTACATAATTTGGTTTTAACTTGCATAGAATATAATAAATAGTTTTGTCTAAACTTTGAGTTTTTATCCACCAAAAGTTGAAAAATAGATTTATTTTTTAATGTAAAATTTATAGTTGAAATAGATAACTGAACCAGACACTTTGTGTGTCACCAAAGATTGCGGCTTTTCACTGTTTTAGTCAAATAATCGTAATGTCCAATTGTACATAAATCGAATTACAGTTTTATATCAAATTGATCATCAATTGGACTAAATATACACATCAATGTTTGTGATGTTTGTACATTCATTGAACATTAAATAGTCTCAATTTGTACAAACATGAATGTGCATATGATGTTCACTAGATGACCAATTGAATCTTAATTTAACCTAAATTGAATAACAATTTGATGTAAAATTGATCATCAATTGATTGAGATACGCACATCATATGTATATCGATGTTTGTGACGTTTGTACAATAATTGAACGTTAATAGTCGTAATTTGTACAAACATGAATGTGCATACGATGTTCAGTTGAACATTCTTGAACATCAATTTAATGTTCAATTGATGTACATGTGTTATATGGGTAGGAACATATTAAAGTGATGCAAACAAATGTTATGTAAACGGTTAAGGCCATTTACCAAATAAAAATATAGACATATGGAATATCAAAATGAAGCTTAGAGTGTGTAGATTTTCTGAAAAGTTTTGATATGGACAAACTCCCTAAGAGGTCTGCCCCACAGACTGATTTCCAAAGGGCTACGCCTTGCATGTTTTGGAAGTTAACGTTATTTGAGTAATTTAGTAAACAACAGCTGGCCAATGCAATTTACAATATAGTTTGTTGGTTTGGAAAATCATTCAAATCATCTTGCACTTAATTTATTGGACAATCACAACACCATTTACAGACTGAAGCGACATACGATATTGGACCTACCATTCAGATTCGGCTAAGTGTTATCAAAATTCTCTTTGTTTGCTAGTGTTGACGGTGGTCAATCACTAGCTCATGTTCTTCAAGTTATTTTTGTATTACTATTTATATCATTTGCTTATTGTTCAACTTGAACAGATTGTAAATTAATTAAGTTAAAAAAAAAAAGTTCTTAAAAGAGGTGCGGTGAATAGACAGTGAAGCTATCTCTAGCCGTTTGATACAAGCGAGTGGTTAAAGGTGTTCGAAACACGATGAATATGAGATTAACAAACCATGTATGTCGTTCGTTCCAAGAGGTTGTAACCGATTTTTAACAGGTCGCCATTTCATTGACAAGTATTTAAGTAAAGTATTAAAGACATGAAAGAGAGCGGCGAGTTCAGGTACAACCCTACCCACCGTAAGACGTAAGGTTTGAAGGCTCCAATGCTTTTTTACCATCCTTTCAGATGACAATTTCTCGAACTTGGGCCCTTTAAATGAAATATAAAGTCAAAGTTGATTAAATTAATTTAATGGTGGCTTCTGTACACCCGTGAATTTGCGGGTAGAACCTCTTATATTGTTAATAGCAGTTTTCTTAGACTTAATAATATATTTTATCTAACAAAGTAATGTACCGGTAATGTCAAATCTGACGTGAGAAGCGAAGAGAGGATGATATGTTGTGTAAGTGCCGTATCTTTTCCTGCAATTTCGTTGATCCTTTTTATTCCAAAAACTACAGTTTGAAACTATTTTATGCCAAATTTATTTTCAAAGTTAAGGTAAGTTTTTTCGATCTATTGTGAATCATAAAAATTAGTTGGGGTCTATTATTGTTTTCAATTTAGGATTGTTGTTATCTTGCACTAGGCCTATATCATTATTCTGGTGGAAAGGTTGGTGAGATTTACATCCCTGGGTAAATCTTGACACCATCTTTGACCAAATGAAATTATTTGTACAGGAATATTATAGTAGCCTACCCGTTATAGCTTGCCTATATTCGATTAGGTACGTTAGGTGTAGCCTACCTATACATTATTCAAAATTCTTTATTGGGAGGATACAACATAATAAAAAAAGCAAGACTTGTCCGCTTTAAATTATCAATAGTGCTGATTGATAGTGTTGATTTTTTTTTATGGCATTCTTAAAAATTAACTCCAAGACAGAAACTGGCCTAAGTTAATATAAATTGGCTTTGGAACTGTAATGAAAATGAATGCCTTTGAACCAGTCTTTAAAAGCTAAACGAAAAAGGGACCTAAATAAACCATTTTTTGCCAAGTTAACCAATCATTTCAAGCTAAAGATTTCTATTTCAACCGGTATATTTAACATAATTGATAAATGATTGATCTTATTTCATGGAAGCCCCTGAGTCTAAGTTTGGCAATGTTTTTGTAAATAGAGTATAAGCATGGTATAAGTTAATACCTTGGATAAAGAACACTCAAACTGATTAATTTTTATTTATGTTAATACAGTATGAGTATGTTCCCATAGTGAGGGATTTCGCGGTATATTCCATATACACAACACACTGTCAATTTTTTTCAAGTGTCTGTCGTAACATAACCACAAACCAAACAGTCCGATTACGATGACGTAAACGTACGACTACGATGGGCAAATATCGATTGTAGTAGGATCTATCGATTATATCGATAGTTGGCGACTGACGACTCGAGTACTCGACCGAATCAACGATGACGTCATGGCCTGATGTGCTCTCTAATAGAGCGCTGTTCACGGAGGAAATTTGAACTAAATTTGCCTCATTTGTACCTCCCTTCAGTCAGACCCGTTGCCGGTGTGGGTGAACACTGTTTCCCATTCCCCCTCGTGTTTCGTGTTTTGGATTCGATAAACAAACGATGTAATTTAAAGCTAACCTCAAAAGTTTAAAGTTTAAATATTTTCTTTACATCAAGATTTATTTTGTGTACAAAGTAAAGAAATAGATTTTTTAAGGACGCAAGGGTAAGTATTTCAAAATTATACATCAATATAAAAAAGTTATTTTAGTTATTTACATTCTAATTTACATAAGTAAGTTAACCTTGCATGCTTCTAAATGTACTGTAATGTAACACTTGGCCACTTCAAGTAAATAATAACCTAATTTATACAAATTTATGTGGGTACAGTTTCTTAACTGGGCTATGCTTATATTGATTGAAACTATATCGAATTGAAAATATTGAATAATAATCGATATTTTTAAATATATTTATTATCAAATTAAACTATCATAACCTAACCTAACGAACCAAACTTGCTGATGGTGAAAAAATCGCATGAAGGTTTGCTAATCGAATCGATAGTTTCAATCGATATTAGCATAGCCCAGTTAAGAAACTGTACCCATTTATGTTTTTTCCGATATTGAAGACTTAGGCTACTTCATTAAAAATTTACATTGAGTTCAGCATGATTACGAGTGGGGGGAGGGGGGGGGTCTATGTTAACATCGAACGTAGCCTAATTGCCAAGTTAATTTGCTTAGCCTTGGCTAGGTTTGATGTCAATTTGGTTTTAAGTCAGATAATTCTTTAAAGTGATGCGTAATTGCAAGATTTTTAAACAATCTAAATGTTCCTTCTCGAGATGTTCCGCTTATCGATTGCTTCGATTACTTAGCGAGAGGTTTGTACAATCGAGATGTTTCTCTTATTGAAATTGTTAAGCCAAATCACCTGTCTCCCTGTCTGTACCACTGTCTACATTCTAAGGAGGCCATGCTACATTGCATAGGCCTAGGAGCTGTTACGAGGATAATTATTACATATTTTTCCAGATTTCTTAACTCATAGGATAACTTTGTGGACTATTATGTTCAACATAGGCCTATAACTTACTGCTGACATTTGAATAACCAAACACGCCACTCCGTCATGTCAGCAGAAATAGACAATTACTTATTTTAAAGTAATGGTAATAATAATGTTAACATAACATTTACTAGAACCTTCAGTCTCGTTATAAACATTTGGATTTTTAAATACAAACATTTTGTTTGTAAAATATATCGCTGGTAATAGTTTTTATTGAGTCGTATTAGGTCACTATTCCGTTGATAAAGCAAGTAATACATCCATAAACCTTCCTCGGTTTTGAAGTAAGAAAGACCTCTCATTGGGGGTCACCCCCGCCAGATACCATAGAAATTGGATCCTAATAACTGCCAATGCCGTACTTAACAAAATAATTGCCATGAACATCTCGTTAAAACTTTCGGTAAGGACTTCTCGGTTCTCTTTTAGATGAACATACAAGAGCGGTATTTATTCCGTATAAGTGCCTCTAAACGAATTTTTTATTTTGATATCTTACTTTATAGTTTTTTACCTCCTGAATCAAAATATACCATTATTTTCACCGCTGATGAATATTTATCAAGATATCGCCGTAAAAACATAGGGCCTACAACATTACAATAAACAAGGTATGATGGATAGGCCTAACCATAACATTTACAAGTGGAATGAACTGTGGGTAACTAAGCCTACAGCTGACTGTTTCCAACCACACAAAAAGCAACTGGAAGTTTTGAACTTTAATCATGTAGTTCTTATTTAGGCATGTCAGGGTGGTAGGTCGTGCTGTAGTTTGTTTGTTAATTTTGTTCAATGTTTTTGTGTTAGTATTTTGTGTGTTTAACAACTCTTGCCAGTTATGAAGAGGATTTGTTTGGAATGTGTTGTTAGAACTGATGGTAAAAGCTTGAAAATGAACTTTTAGGTTCGAAACCTGGGTCGATGACTTAAATCCAGGATCACTGACAGTAACTACAGGTATTTAACCTTTTTATGAGTAATTTTTATCACAATTTATTAACGTAATGGTTTTTCAGGTTGCTCAACTGAGTCAATAAATGAGTTTTCGAGGAAGAGGAGGTAGAGGTAAGCCCCGTTGTTCTTATCTTCTTGAAATCATATTATACTTCTTTAAGTTATTGCTGTTTACAAATTTAACCTCCTACTTAGCTGGAATAGGCATACGGGAGGGACGACGGCTAAAGGTGTGGTGACGTCATATCTATAGTGGCCAATGTCTTCTCTTGAGGCAACACGATTACTGTAACGAGACGATGTGATTCCAGCAGCGGTCGTGGCATAGTTGATTGCGCATCAGACTAGTGTTCAGGAGGTCTCGAGGTCGAAACCCGTCGGGGACACTTACTTTTTGTCAAAGATTTTGCTTTATTTGATTTTTATCTTATATCTTTTTTATATTATCAGCAAGTTTGGTTGGTTAGGTTAGGTTATGACAGTTTAATTTTACAATACTAAATTTTAAAATTGATTTTATAATTTTTAGCCATCGTCCCTCCCGTGTGCCCCACCGCTACTTAGCTATGTAGACTACAAAATGTCAAACAGATTGTCTGGTATTGTATTTTCTGCACTAAACTTTTATTTACAATTCGTTAAAACCGTCAACATCAACATCTAAGTTTTTGCGATCAATATTTATTTTGCACTTATTATTTTGGGTAGGCTACTTTGGTATTATACAGAGGCCACTTATTTTACAATGCACTGCGGCGGTTATGTTAGGTTGGGTTATCATAAATATGTTTGTAGGACTTTCCTAGTTTCGTTATGAATCAAACGATACCAGATGAGTCATACTTTCTATTTATTATTTAACCCAACCTAATACAACCGCTGCAGCGCTGTATAAGGGTGTCCTCAGTATAATACCAAAGTAGGCCTACCTTATTTTGGATCACTATATGTAGGGCCTAAAATAAATGCATTACAGGTGGCGGAGGGTTCCGTGGAGGTGGTGGATTCAGAGGAGGAAGAGGGGGAAGAGGTGGTGGAGGAGGAGGTGGTTTCGACCAGGGTCCACCTGAAACGGTATGTTTCAAATATCATCTTGTTTAGGACTACTTTTATTTCACTTGGATCTGTACGTTTTATGTACCGTACCTATGCTATAACTAGTTAATAATGGTAATCACGCTTTTCTATGGCATTTAAAAGTTTATGGTCCAAAACGTGCCCAAATTGATCAAAATAAAGTTTGTATCCAAAGAAAAAATAGATTCAATAAAGTATGCTTTTTGGTACGGTATTGATCTGGCATTTGTTTTTTACAACATTCATAACAAAACAGGAAGTTACATTTGAATTTCAAATAAAATCAGTTGGCATCGTGTCGGCCAACAAAATAAAAAAAGCTCAATTTTAAATGTAGGCTACTCAAAAATATTTGTCTAAAGACTGAAGAAAAGTAATTTATATGCCTACTTTTTAGCAATAGGTAACTCATATTAGAATTAAAATTGTTGGCATAGCTTCTGCTAATTCATGGCTGCACCCAACAATATGACACCCCAATTGACAGCTTATTCAAAACAGTCACTCCACAACCACAAATAAACATAATCCGTCACTCGCTCTGTTCCAAATGCTACGCTCTCTAATGTGGACTACAAACTCTTCAAAAATTTAAGGTCTACACAATGAGCCTCATTTTATGCCTAAGTACAAAAATATTTGTTTTGAATAGGTATGGGTGTTTTATTGTACTGAGCAGTTGCTGTTAAAAATGTTTTTCAATCGTCAAAATTGGAGAAATAGGTACCTACACCGTTTGTTACAATGGAACAGAGATGAAAACTTTTTTGTTTAAGATAAGGGTGAATCTGTTAAAATAATTTTAGAAGTTTAATAATTTTATAATATGTATTGATAATGTCCATCTCCATATTCTAGGTAATACCGCTAGGTTTTTACGACTACCCTTGCCAAGATGATCTGGTTTGCAAAGTAGAAATGGAGGATGTTCCTTACTTCAACGCTCCTATATATCTGGAGAACAAAGAGTGTATCGGCAAAATTGATGAGATTTTCGGAAACGTGAGGGACTACTCCGTTACAGTTAAACTTAATGACAATATGAATGCTTCATCCTTCAAGAAAAACACAAAGGTAAATGTTAGATTTTATCTTTATTTTAGTCAACTACTATACAATATGACAGTTTATATATATTAAAAAAAAAAAACAGTATCAGCAAACTGACATATCCTCTTTCCAATTAGATTGACATAAAAATTGAACATAAAATACTACTACTATGAGCAAAAAGTATAAAACAACTAGGCAGTATACTGGGTAAGCAGATAATTATAGGGAAAAATCACAAAAACTGCAATAACTCTTGAACCTTTGAAATTACAGTGCTTGGAGTTATGTAATTTTGTTCAGGATGAATAGTACTATAAGATAAAATAAATGTAGCCGTTTTTGTAAAAATCATATTTTTCTGTGTTTTACAGTAACATCCACATTAAAATATATATATATTAATACTGAAGTGCCTGGAGATACCACTATCTAAATTTTATCAAAAGCAGATCACAGTTGTAGTCTGTAGCTCTGAACACATCCCCACACAACAGACATCACCACTTTTTTATCAAAGGGATATAAACCCACCCAACAATTTCCACCCATAACTTAAAATCGGAAATGTTGACAAAAACAATACTTTCCCTCCATATGCTATTGTGTAGAGAGTAAAGTAAAAATTTAATATTTAAATATGGAGAAGTCAAATTGGAATCTGTTTCAACAAAATAAAATTTGAGTGCTCAACTATTTAAGTTTTTGATTGCAATAAAACCACAGTTGACAGAAACCAGCATTTTTAATTACTACAAATATGATCTTTTAGGTGCTGCTACTTTGAGCCATTCTAGAAATTTTTATAAATAAATAAATAAATGTGTTTCCACATGGCTTCCATTGGTTTCTTGTGTGGAACATAGCTGATAAATTGATAGAGCCAACAAAAACCTTTTTGCAGCTAGTGTTTACATATATTTCTCATAAACACAACCAGAAGCTTATGTTTTCATCCTCGATTCACCAATAGCTCATTTACGTATTTGTATTTCAGTTGTATATCAATCCAGAAAAGATCTTACCCTTGAAGAGGTTTCTACCCCAGCCTCCCGGAGTGAAGAGTTCAAGAGGAGGTGGGGGAAGAGGTCGTGGCAGAGGAGGCGGAGGAGACAGAGGAAGAGGTGGTTTTAGAGGAGGCAGAGGCTTTGGAGGAGGGGGAAGAGGTGGTGGAAGAGGAGGCGGTTTCGGTGGGGGAAGAGGCGGAGGTGGTTTTGGCGGAGGAAGAGGCGGAGGCGGTTTTGGAGGAAGAGGAGGAGGAGGTTTTAGAGGCGGACGAGATAGTGGAGGATTTAGGAAGAGTTTTGGAGGTGGTTTCAAGAACTAACTATCAACCAAGACTTTTTAGACCTATTTCTTCTGTTAACTGTACAAATAAATCTTTTTTTTTAATTTATGATTTTATTCCCAGAGAGACTAGACTAATGACTAAGATAGAGATGAATAGACTAAGTTACTGCAAATTTTTACAGTTTCCTCATAGTAAAAATTATCGTGTTAAGAAATGCTAAAAGAGTTTAGGTCACAGAAGCGAGTTTTGTTTAAAAATCTGACATAGGTGATGGATTAGGATACAATATTTCTTGTTTATATATTAAAGGTCGAACTTTCTTGGACCACAGAATGAAAGACCTAACCCAAAAAAACTTTGCCAGACATAGGGGTGGCAAAATAGAGAACTTATGTTTCTCACTACACCGTAGCTATCAGTTTATCATGTACAAGTAAAATTTATACTTGTAATACACAAAAATTTTGGTTGTATTAATTTTTTGTCCAGTTTCCATGTACATCACCCCTTCTATATAATGGTACAATATTGATTATCAATAGAGGGCATTGGCTAAAAAACATCACCTGATGCCCTCTCCATCTACATCATAACACCGTCTCTTTCAGTGGTGTAGTGGAGCAAGAAAGAGTGGGAACAGCAATCCACTCTGCCTTTTTCAAAGAACCTATACACTGATAGGTGACCTGTATTTTTTATACGACATTGACAATGGTGAGCTGGAAAATTACGACTACAGTACTGGTCTCTTTGTCACAGTCAACCTCCAGTAGCCCAAACCAAACACCTGTTTGTGGCCGTGTCATAGAAATATAAACTTTTGTAATTATTATGTCCACCGGAGTCTGATAAAGTTTTAAGTGAAAACCAGGAACACAACAATACTATTAAAAACTCACAACATCATAATGGCTCCTAGATTCTGGTGTAGGTAGACACTGGCATTTTCAAATGCTATGCTTTTTATTGGCTCAGTGAGAGTTTTGGGTTAGATTGTTATTTCGTGATAATATACACAAAATTAATCAAACTGTATTATGTTAAAATGTAGGTAACTAAGATTTTACATGACATTATGTTGGGCCACAGGTTAGAGAAATAACCATTAACATGACAACAAACTTATATATTTAGATAAAGTCTTTCAATGTACAATTTAGAAATAAAGAAAATTTCTGCAAAATAATATACAAACACAATAAACTGTACAAGCATAAAACATAGAACTATTTAAACAGAATATTCACAAAATCTTTTACACCACGCAGAGTCGCAGAAAGTACATCATAATGTCCGTCTGTTATACTATTCTGGCTTTGACCTGAAAAATAAACAGTGTGAATTTGCCATCACTTCAAAATACTGTTCTAAATTCAATATTCATGAGAAAAACACAACAAAATAATTATATGATAGTGGTGGGCATTCTAATTCAGACTGATAGTTGAACCAGGATAAATCTCTCTTCTGTTGTGTTCATTCCTCTAATTTGATTCAGGTAACTTTCTCAATCCAAACAAATTTAAGTATAGACCATCAATCTCTACACTGCAATTGGATCGCACGCTGTAATGCTCAACTAGGTTCGTATTGGTCTGACCAGTCAACCACCAGCCATACACTTAATACAGGACTGCTGTTTTTTCATTGATAAAAAAATGATATACCTTTATTGACTTAATAGATTCAAATGTGGGGTCCACCCTTGTACTTGTCATGAAAGTACAGTGGAACCAATCCCCTAGGCCAACTGTTGGCCGAGACCCAACCCAAAAATATCAGGAACCTCTAATAAAAACATCTTCCATAAAAGGACAAGTTAAAATTAGCTTCATTGTGGATGCATTGTGGATTGCCAAATAATATTAAAAAGGTTTAAATACCTGCTATCAAGCAATCCATTTAATTGCAGTTGCAATTAAATGGACTGCTTGATAGCAGGTATTTAAACCTGTTTAGTAAAATTAGTTTCTTACTTGTCATATAACATACTTTTCTTTACTTACCGGCAAAAGGTGACTCTGGCACGATGAGTTGTTTGGAGGTTCCGTCAGGCCAAGTTTGTGTGATTGTACGCTGTTCAGTACCATCAGCATTACGCACCACCTCTTCCCTTTCCACAACCTTGGCACAAGAAAAATGTTCAAATTTGAAATTTTACTCTACCAAACATAAGAAGATATAATATAATATAAGAACAAATTGTACAAAAAAATTTTGTCGGTTTCAAAATCATATCTCTGTTTTACCTATGCTTTTATCAGAAAAACGTTACTATCCATGGAGTTTTCTGTTGTTTTGTTACTTGATTGTAAGATACAATATTCTGACAAGAATACTTTCTCTACCCTCTACCCAATCAAAAATGTAATTCACACTATTCTACAAGGCCCCAAAGGCAGTGTTGTTACTGACAGCCTGGACTAACCGTGAAATTTATGGCCGAACCTTATAACTTAAATATGAATTGGCTGATTCTAATCCTCAATTTTCCCAAACTTTGGTGGCAGAGTCGTAGATCATAGAATCTTGTTACTTTGGATTGAATGTAGTAGGATCTTCCATGATTTCGCCACAATCATGGAAGATTCTACAATTCCTATAACGTAAATAGTTTGTTCGTATTTACAATGGGCATACTCTGGTTGATCAGGGCTGGACCTAATGTCTGATATCAGGGGACACAGCTGGAGCTCGGTTTTATTTACAAGAGACACCTTTGTTTCCTGGGGATGAAAATATTCTTAAATATGCTGTTCTTATGCTGTTTACATATAATTTTTAGCTGAACTCGAAAGCATAGATTTAATAACGAAGGTATGATAACGATTATCGATTAATTCCTGTGAGCCAGCAATGACTCACACGGCAGGTCAATGGACTGTCCTAACCCCTTGCGTCTGTGTCTGTGAGGCCTGCGTGTGTGTGAGTAGGGCCGATGCCTCGGCCAGCCAAGCTGAGCAACCAGAGTATAAATATCATAGGTATTAAATAGCCTAAAATAGAGAAAGTAATAGTTAGCACGGCAATGTATAAACATAAAGTTTAAGTAATTGAGCCATTTTCTAAGATGAACAGCAGAGAACTAGTTTAAAAAATTAGAAAAAAAACTTGTGTTGTTTGAACAAAGAATCAGAATGAATCACTTACTCCATTTGGGAGGGTTACAATCCTTCTTTTGAAACTCTCAAAACCTGAGTTTATCTTTGGTTGAACAGGCCCTGGTTCTTTGGTGACAAGAGGCAAATTTTTTATGAAACTCTCAATCCCTTCTTTTTCAATGCTAAAAGAATAAACAAGGATTATTATACTAACTCACATAACGATTTTTTTTTAACATACTACCTCTATGGTTAATTTACTTAGTTTGCAATTAAACTACGTAGAAAATTTGTATTTGCTTAAGCCACTTTAAAAGACTTATTGTGTAGACTTATTAATCTATAAATACATGTTAATCTACAGTTACAGCAATTTATCATTGGAATTAAGGAGGGGGGGGGGGAAATCACTCAAAAGACATTGGGTTGGTATTATGAATAAACATTACATCAATATATTAATGTGGGGAATTAGTCACCCCCCCCCCCCCTATTGTTTGTCTTGCACTCTGATTATTGTTAATACTCTTTCCTCCAATCAAGAGTAATTATAACTTTATTTTCTTAAAAGCTCTGATGGATAAATAGATAGATAGATATGGATAGAATGGATTTTACAGAATTCACCAAACTTACATTTGATCAAGATCTGTGTCAATTTTTTTGCTATTAGGGTCCAAGTTTTCGTATCCAGGTTTGAGACATTGATATTTTGGATCTTCAAACTCCGGCGATTCTATCCTCTGGCTTTTTGATCCATAGTTAAAGATATCTGACCAGATTGTGCCTGCAAATTAATAGGACAAAATGAAAAATGTACAGTAGAACCTCTTTAATCCGAACTAATTGGGACGGAGGTAGTTCTGACTATTGAGAAGTTCAGATTACAGAACATATAGGTAGTTGTTTTTACATAACAATAGCTAAAACGTTGCTAAAATGGATCGTAATTGTTATGGTAAAAGTGAAAAATGCTTTATAAAGTAAAATTCAGTGTTTATTTAATACAGTAGTAGTGAATAAACAGTACTTGACACTACAGTAGAAACAATTACAGTGTGTATATCAATAAACAAACACAGTATACAATCAAGAACTACTATACTGTGTATAGAGTACAACAATGAGGCGTTCGGATTAGTGGGGCGTTCAGATTACGGGTGTTCGGATTTAATAGGTTCTACTGTATATAAAACTGAGGACAGTGCTAGGTTGCAAGAAAAGCTAAACATACAACTGATGAACTGACAACTGAACTAGTAGTAAAATAATTATACTAAACTTATGAAATCCAAAAACTTAATCTTTGATTTTTTCAATCATCTGTGATTGTAGATATAGTAGACCCCTTCTTAACCGACGGTAAATGGACGGGACCTAGGTCGGATAGTTCAAAAGGTCGGTTAAAACGGGCAATCTCTAAACACATAACATAATGAAGTGCTGTTCATTTGGAATTGTATAATCAATATTTTGAAGTTGTACTTACATCATTTTTAAAATAACTTTTTAGTATTGATAGAAAAGTCACAAATAAACAAAAAATACGGTTAAATCAAATACTTTCAGTGGAATAAATTATAGTTGTAGGCAAGAGTCAATAAAAGATCTCATTTTAATAAATTTAGTAGGCCTACTGTAATATTAATTTATGCTTTCCAAATCTATCGTAATACTAGCTGAACCCGCGGGCTTTGCCCCGCTTAACTTCATAAGTATTCGCATGGCTCAATCACGTCCTAGTTGAAGTTCGTTCGCTACGCTCACTCACCTTCAGGTTGGAAATCGTTCGCTGCGCTCACTTGTTTTCAGGTTAGCTCGTTCGCTACGCTTACTCGCCTCCAGGTTGATGTTCGTTCGCTACGCTCACTCACCTTTTGGTTGCAAATTAGCTGTTGTCATAAATTTAAAAAAGTCATCCCTTTTATTGTTTATAATACAGTACTTAGATAAAGGTTTTTATGTTTTAATATTTAACATTGGAGAATATAAACGTTGTTAAGTGCACAGGTGTGCTGCGATTGGGGTTTAATACATTTGGACTTATTCAAAAGTAAAATAGTTTTCTGTGCTGCAATCTGTAGAAACACTGTGGCACTATTTCAAATCATGAATAATGCTAATACAGAATGTTGTGATTATTCAAACCTACAAAACAGTTGGTGAAAGTAAACATCTGCTTTTAAATTATATTTATTTGTAAACATAGTAGATCAAAAAGTCTGACATTGGCCCACTTAAAACCCTCTGGGGCAGAGCCCTTTTGACGGATCTGCACCAAACTTTACTCGAACCATCCTTGAAAGATGCTTAATAATGCCTGAAAGTTTCATTACAATCTGTCGAGCGGTTTCGGAGTCCATAACATATATACATACACACACACATACACAGTTCCTCTTTTATAGATATAGATAGTACAGAACATTTGGTCAAAATTAAAGATACACAAGCAAGAAGCAACCATTTTATTACGAGACAGGATGCTTATTTATAGCCTATCACTGGAGGCTTGAGTCACAAAAACTATCTTGACTTTGGAGTCGTTAAACTCCCCTCCTGCCATCCCTACAAGTTGCGTTGTTTGTTTACTCTAGCGATAAGATAATCAGTTATAAAAATTGCAACGCACTTTACAATTTTATAAATTTGGCGCACATATAACAAATCAGATATGCTAGATCTACGAACAATGATAACAGTTTGGCAATATAGAATATTTCTTTGGATGTATACAAAATAGCTTAATCTTAGTCGAACATCCTGTGGAGATAAGCGTATGGTTCCCATCGCCGAGCGTGGGAGCAGAAAGGCCGAGATTCATAGAAGGCGGCGGTTAAAACAAACTGCTTTCAAACATAGGTCGGTTAAAACAAACTGTAATATTTTACGATCAAGGGTGGATATTTTGATTATCGTTTAATGCGAGGTCGGTTAAGAGGGGTCTACAGTAATTGTAAACACTCAATAAAAAGAAATCTATAAAGTTACTGTGGGAACTATTCAATGAAATAATTTTCACACATAAACGTTCTAAGAAGCAGAGCCCTAACTGAGATCTGAATGTGAATAGGCCTAAGTAATTCTGGTGCGTTAAGCTATGGTTCATGTAAAAGACCATTCATACCTGGAACATTTGGTTCGACTAGAGCACTGAACTGCTGAACTGCTGGATTGCCACTTCCATCCACTTTGGAGTGAGATTCTATCCTCTCCTCCGAACCATCTGGGTTGCGAATTATTTCTTCCGTCTTCACAGTCTATGAAATAGAAAATCTTAGTTGCCATCTTATATAGCAACTATTTTATAATTGATTCAATAGTGCTTACCTTTTTTAATACTTATAGTGACCAAAGGTGTGGAATAGAAAAGTGTTAAACATCTTATTCACCAAAATTCAGAACTGAAAAAATCTGCTTCCAAAACAAGAGCAAACAGCCTGAGGGTAAACTCCTGTTCCTGCAACTTACCATTTAAGTGGCAAATTTTTAAAACATTTTTCTTCCTTTTTTACCCTCAAAACATTAAATTTTGCAATTTCATCCATATTTTTTAGCTTTTGAATTCTATGTCTAAAGGCTTGGTGTTTTGAAGCATTGTTGTATGCTTGATGGTTAAACATATGGAGACATTTCCAAAATACAGTAAATATAAAATCTCCATGTTATTCTCATGGAGGATAAATATACTGTTGCAGTTTGCTTGTTCATGGATATATTTTGATCAAATTTGAAAAATTAATTCATTAATACTGCTTCAGTTAGTAAATTTATATTAAGTCTATACCTCAAATATATAGCAGCAAAACTAATTAGTTGTTAAACTTAATGTTAGCCTATTTGAATGGGGAATAGATATGGCATGTTAAACAAAACCACTGAGTAAAAATTCACTTAGTCTGCAGGTTTGCTGCATAGGGAGTATTATTTAAAATTGTAAATGCCCGTAAAAGTTCCTGATCCAGATTTCTAATGATTATTATATCATTAAGAAGGTCAACATACTTACTCCATCAGGCAAAGTAACCGTCCGAGAAAACATTTGGAAGGAGGAAATAACCTGCGATTGATTAGTACCTCGGTCCTGATCAGGTTTTGGGGCAAACTTGTCAAGCCATGATGTGATGGGCCCAGATCTGAAACTAACAAGTGACATATCAACACTTATACTACATCCAATATGAAACAACATCGAGAATACAATATAACATACTGGATTTGATATATTCCAGGTGAAATTTATGCAACAAACTGAGTCCACCAACAATTGTACTGGACTATGGTAATTACAAAACATCAGATGTACAATATTTTTGATGACTCAGCTTGTTTAAAGCTTATGATGAAATTAATACTCATTTTCATAGCCCCAGGATTGTGTTTTATGACAAATAATGCAGACTGACGATGGCGGAGTTATATAAATAACCGCCGAAACATATGTAGCACGTTTTCATACTTCATGTCAAGGATTGTCTGTACTCTGATAAGGTACGTTTTGACATTATTATATCGTCTTATGATGAAAGCTATAAAGAGGATCTTAGGCCTACTTTTTTCACTCATCCTCCATTCATATTTGGATGATTATACCAGTTGCGTTGCCGTTTTGATTAGTAAAAATAATAATGGTTTCTTTATCGATCAAGTTTCTTGAAACAGGATTGCTATCTCCTTTTACAAATTAGGGAAGAATCAAGAATCAAGATCTTTATTGTCATTGACCTTTTACAAGGAATAGACATAGTCAACAATAGAAATAAAAACTAAAGCTATAAAATACAGTGGGTTCTAAATTAAAAATTAATATCAACATCAGAAACTAAGTACTCTGGTATACAGTAATATGGATTTTGGATGAGTCACTCAAACATTTTAGACTTAAACCTATTTAGAAGGAACCTGTTTTGCTCCCAGAATGAAGTATGAATGGAAACACAACTAACTTTCCTAGAAGAGAGATTCAGGTAGTTGAAAGTACAAAGAAAGTTAACAACACAATAAACTTGATATTTCCCCCTACAAGGGGCTTTGTCAGAAGAGAAGTAGAATGGTAGTACATTTCTATAGTACATTCTTCTCCTTTGTTCAGGCTACCATGATATGAACTTTCTTTGTGTTTTCAACCACCTGAAATTCTTTTCTTAGGTACCGGTAAGTTAATTGCAGGGATGTGTCAAATCCGAATCTCGAATCCACCGAATCCCAAGAAAAGATTTGGATTCCTGGTTCAATTAACAAGATTTGAAAATTTAAAAAACAATTTTTTTTTTAATAGAATTAGGCCTATAAGACATAGGCCTATATTTTGACATTACTTTTACAATACCGTACACTGTGACATTGACTTCAACCATAGAGGTTATTGTCGTTGTGGTGGTTATAAGTGTTAAATGGTTCCTATTCCATTCTTGATTTTCGAATCACCAAGCCCATTGGTAATTACTATTAGGACTCACGATTCAAAGATTCGAGATTCAATTTTTTTAGGATTTGGATTCGAGATTCGAAATACCTAGATTCGACCATTACTAAGGTAAACAGCCCAAACTCCGAACGGTTAGAGGAGGTTAGGTCATTCTATTGTATTTTTATCCTATTTGGTTATATCCAGGCTTGATTAATTGTTTTACAAGGATTTATTATGAACTAATATTAAATTTTATGTCACAAACAACAAGTATCTCCTTGCAAATATTGTAAAATAACGTAATACAAGTGCCGAACGTTTTAACCATGAATAGCCCAATACCGAACGGCGTACGTCCCAAATCCGAACGCTGGTTTCCCAAATCCGAACGAGTCTGGTCTCCACTCTAAACACTGGATTCTTTAAATTGAACCACTTTGAATTTAAGTTTTAAATGCCGTTGATATAAAAAGTAACATACCTGATGACGACATGAGCAGAAAGCGACGAAATAACTCGCAGTAGTATCAAACTACTAACTACTACGGCCACGGCACGGCCACCAAGATTATGTGTTTTTGCCCAGTCGATTTAACAAAATATACTATAACAACGCACAGTCCAAGGGAAAAAGCAAAGTATTAAGCTCATTTTAGTGGAATGCAAGTTACTGGTTTGCGTGACAGTTTTTATTGCAACATTAAATACAGCAAACTTGAATTTAAAAAAACACTTATTTACAAATTAAATTATACACAATGTGCAAAAATGTCTACTGACGAGAACGAAACATAAAAACATTAAACTTTTTCTTAGAATGCAAAGAAATCTCGTCCCTCCACAGCGGGTGAAATTTAAAATTATTTCCAAATTAAAATCAACAAACTTAAAATAAAAAATACACTTATATACAAACTATACACTATGTACAAAAATTACGGGAACGAAACTTTAAAGAACATTTAACTTTTCCTTTGAATTCAAAGAAATCACGACCCTCCACAGCGGGTGAAATTTAAAATTATTTCCAAATTAAAATCAACAAACTTAAAATAAAAATACACTTATATACAAATTATACACTATGTACAAAAATTACGGGAACGAAACTTTAAAGAACATTTAACTTTTCCTTTGAATTCAAAGAAATCACGACCCTCCACAGCAGGTGAAATTTAAAATTATTTCCAAATTAAAATCAACAAACTTAAAATAAAAATACACTTATATACAAATTATACACTATGTCTCAGTAGAAAAAGTTATGACATAAGTTTCGTTCCCGTCAGTACAATTTACAATTTACGTCAGTACGAGAACGAAACTTATGTCATAACTTTTTCTTTGAATGTAAAGAAACCACGTCTCTCCACAGTGGGTGCACTTAAAATTTGGACTATGTCTGTTAATGGCACGTCATTGTCGAAGTCTTCTTCTTCAGGCCATATAAATTTGTTTCCTCTTCTGCTAAGATATTTGATTCCGGCTTTGTCGTTTTTGATTGATTTTATTTGGCCAGGATAATATTCTTGTTTCCCTTCCACATCATAAGGGACGACGACCCAGCTGTTGACCATAAGATTTTCAAGGTCCTTGGGGGCTACAACAACGGGAATTTCTTCGTCCTGGGAGTCACTATCGCTGTCATCGGGTGCTGTTGTCGGCCGTTTATTGTTATTTCCTTCTTGTTTGATCGTTCTCTTTACTTCACGTATCATTCGCCGCCGTTCCTTTTCTTCTTCCTTTTCCCTCTTCTTGGCTTCTCTTGCCTCCATGTACTGTCGGTAGGTTTCTCCCGTAATCGCAGCTGGTGTTGGGTCTCTTTTCTCGACTTTTTTCTTGATGGATGTCGGGGAGGGATACTGCAGGCACCTTTTAAAAGGTGATGGCATACTATTGGATGTGCAGCATTTTGATGGAGTGGTGTAAGCTGGTAGGGGCATTCCTGAAATCAAAAAGAAAAAACATAACACTTCAAATAAGCATCTTAATGTAAAAAAAATACTATGAGTTGATAATAGAAAGATATGAATGTTTAACTTAATTACCTCGTTGCGTTGGTCTAAAGTATGTCTAATGAATAAATCCTCTAAGTTACCTGCAGAGCTCGTAGTTTCTGTTTGGCTGCATGATGGCTGGTTGATCTCAGATGGGAGATCACGTAGCCATTCAGGATCAGGCTGCTCAGGAACATTGTTTTCAGGCATGCTCTCCAATATATCCGTGACAGACACCTGCAACAATAGGCATGTTTAACCATAATAACTTGGATAATAAAAAATATTTCACTATAATGAACACAGGTGGTTGATATGAATTTCTAACAGTGGTATTTAAGGGTTGCTGTTAAGATGCAACCACCAACCATTGCCTTGCATGTTGGTGATGAAGTGCTGCCCCGACAACGTGCCACCACGACAACCCCCAAATCGGATAAATGTGTGGTGTCAGGCTGTCGTGATGGTACGTTGTTGGGGTGGTACCTTTATGTGCTCACCGTTTTCAACCGTGTAGGATATCTTAACTTTACTTAATTTGTTTTAAGTTGCAGCACAAATGTTAAAATGAGTCTTGCATTTTTTACTTATTTTTACTGTGTAATGTAACTTAATCAAACTATTAAACGGGACCTACCTCGATTGATATGCCTTGGTCTGCGTTGGTAAATCCTAGGCTGTCAATGATGTTCTGCAGACCCTGTTCGTCCACGGAAGAGTTGCCGTCTGCAATTATCCGGCCCTCGACGATTCCGGACTGGTCACTTCCGTCTTCATGAAGGTCGATTGGAAAGTCCAGCACGTCGTCCACAATTTCTTCTTCAGCAGGTGTTAGGGCTGGTGGCCGTTTAGGATCCGGAGTTGAAGTAGTCGAAGGGTCAAATGGAGGTTCGTTTTCCTTCTCCGACGCTGATATTTCACATTTTAGGGTGGCAAGCTCATTTTTGATGGAATTCCATACTTGGAATAGTGACTGGTCTTCTACTTCAATTTCTCCGCGGGCAAACTTCTGGACTTTCTCAAGTCCCATCTTAACCTCGAAATAGCTCAGATGAGCTCGGATTTCTTCGGCCTTTCTTTTAAGGTTATTTGTCTTAGCAGGTGTATTAGTTTTTTTGAGGATGAGGTTGTAGTGAACTTTTTCCGGGTCAAGGGTATCCAGACCAGTGGCCTTAAACCCATTCACTACAACCTTCGCATCCAAACTGTCCAAAACTGTTTTCAGAAGAGGTGAAAACTCTTCTCGCTTCATCCTCCTTCCATCATGTTTGAACCGCCAGTCATTAACACAGGTCTTCCACTGTGTTTTTAGTGGCCGAGACACGGCTACATCAAGGGGCTGTAGGAGATGCGTGGAATTTGGATAAAGGGCTATTACCTCTATGTCATTCTGCGAACAGTATGTTGAGAGATGGAAGCTCATGTGTGAGGTGTGCCCATCGATGAACAAAACAATTGGAAAATCTATGTTTTTCGATTGAAGCCAAGGATGGAAAATGTTCGCAATGTACTCGTAGAATGTTTCTCGAGTCATCCACCCATTTTCCGATTTGCCTAGTCCCCAATCGGCAGGGAAAGTTCTGACAATGGCAGGGGGCACTCTTTCGTATTTAAAAACTACCATTGGTGGGGCCATCTCTCCTGCGGCATTGGCATTTACCAGCACTGTCAAACACTCCTTTTCATCGTTGCCAGTTTGCTGGTAAACCGCCTTTTCACCTTTTCTGGCGAGGACTGTTTTTCCTTTAGGGCATAGAAAAAACGCCGTTTCGTCGGCGTTGAAAATTCGACGAGGATCAAGGAAGATGTTGATTAGTCCTTTAGACTCTAGGTAGCTTTTGACCTCGCCGAACCATGCCCGGATGTCTCCCTCTGTGACATTGGCACGAGATGATGTTAATGCCTGAGAGACTTTTTGCGATCTCGGGATGGCGGCCAAGGAATAAGTTGAACCACTTGTCACCAGGGACATTGTTTTTGAACGGCGTTGGTCTGTTCAGGTCTTTGATGAGCCGGGCAACACTTTCAACGAGCTGGTCTTTCGTGACTGGAAATCCAGCTTTGGCCACGTCCAATGCCCACTGTACAATGTGGCGTTCTTCTTCATCAGATAAAACAGCTGGACGGCCGATCGGGGCGTTCTCCTTGTATTTTCCTTTCAGCTTGTCATACAAAGTAGTCTTTGGGACTTCATACGCTCTCGCTGCCGCGGATATGGAGTACCCCTCATTCTTGACGGCATCCAAAGCCTTTTCAACGTCTTCTTGCGTGTATCTTTGTTTGGATATCAGTCGGCTTGGAGGAGGCATCTTCCTGCGAACCACAAAATTTGTATAGATACAAGTAGCCTACACATAAAAAAACATTAAATAATACTTTACTTTAAATAAATTGTTTAATGAGGTACTGCTACTGAGTATATTAATAAACAAAACCTAAAATAATGCACAAATAATGTTGTCTAACTTAACTGGAACTTAGGCGATGTCAAAATTGTTATATTGGAATTCATTCTTTAAAAACGGTCAATTGTAAGCAAATGTTGGACAATTACAAAGTTTTTTTCTATCCTTGAAATATGTTGCAAGCTTTAGAATAAATTATTTTCACTAAAATACAATATTTGGTTAAAATTACAACTTATTTCAATCATTAAGTGAGCCGTTCGGAATTGGGAATTACCAGACACCTAAGTCCCGAACGATCGTTCGGATTTGGGCAAACCAAGCTTTTGGCTTGCCTAATTCCAAACGGCTTATAATTAATAATTAAATCAATACTTCTATAATGTATTGGCACTTAAAAATAGTTTTAATGCATCCTGAATAGTTTAAAACAAAGAAATATGTAAATGGTTTAGTTTAAGTAATGAAAAAACCTTATCTCACTTACCTTACGTCTTAGACGAAATTGCAGCGTCACTCCCGCCAAACTTCGAAACTCGTAACGGTCAACTAATCCACAGCCTTCTGAATCTACGCTTCAAATGTTTCAAAACGGAGTGAAGTTGATTTTTATAGATCGAAAAACGCTGAATACGGTGGCAATCGTAGTTTAAACCGTAGTGGACTGAAATTCTTAATATTTCGTTTTGAATAAATTTCGTTCGGATTTGGGCAGTCGTTCGGCGTTTGGGCAGTTTACCTTAGTTAGTGTGTATCGTTTCCTTCTTCCTTGATGTATTCCCAAGCCAAGTTGTGCTTTTTCCTCCAAAAACCAAATTTCCACAAAGAGGATTTCGGAAGCTAAGTTAAGCTAAGTTAACAAAAAATTAAGTCCTTACTTGTTATTCTCCCCCACATCACTTTGGGGCATCCTTCTTACTCCTGGCTTGAGGTACTGATCTCTCGGGTCTTGTTTTTCAGTGATCGCAGGAACTTCAGGACCTTCAAACGTTCCTAAAACATTCATAGGGGTATTTATATTTTTATGGCAAAGTGCAAAATAATAAAAAAAACATTAGTTCATTAACATTCTTTAAATATGCATATAGAAATTGTGGAATGGATAGTAGACTATTGGCTATTGGTTGGCTTGACTTCTGCAGACCAAGTCTCACTCAATCTGGAAACAAGTGAAGGTAAGTTTTTTTGTCCTAGTACGCTAGGCACGCGCCCGGACTCGTTTTTCACATTACGTCAGGCTAAACCTAGGGGTTGCGGCAGTGAAAGATAGGCCTAAAATGAATGAAAAATTCAACATTGGCATCACTGCAGAATATCACTCAAAGTAGGAAAATCAAGGTTCGGACAATTTTCTTACAGACAACCTTGCTTTATATACAAAAGACTTGTTAAAAGCTAGCATAATAATGCAGACTTCTTCTCATTCTGATTTGTTTAGCAAAGTAGATAAGATAGAAGTGAACATACCAAATCCAGGTAACCCATTATGGGCCATGAAAGACTGCATCATTTCGTTAATTTGCTGTTGTAACTGGTGGTGCATTTCAAATGGATCCATCATAGGTTCAAATGTTGGGAAAAATTGCCTAAAACATTAAATGTTATTTCAATATGACATAGTTAAGCATTATTTTGTTAAGGTAAGAAAAACTAGCGTAAACAGCGTCATTAGGGCAAAGAATATGGTACGTTTACAATCATACTTAACCCTCGATGGGCACACTGATTTATAGAGGTAAAAATCACCACACACAGCACAGGTTACTTCCACGTTTGGTAGAGTTAAACAAAACTTAATTTAATGTTGGACCTTTTGATAATAATTCTATCTACCAAATAAAGAATTGAACTTAAGAGCTTTTTTAGAGATAGAAAACATCTGGATGTATAAAAATAATAATTCAAGAGCACTGCCTCTGCACACTTATAAAAATTGAAACCAAACTGCTAAAATAATCTAGGTTAATTATTGTTACCTATATACATACAGCTGTAACTGGATAGAATAAATAAATAGTATGAGGTCATACCTTAAAATATCATCATCTTCAGGCGCCATAGGTGGTGTTTTGGGATTATTCTGACCAAAGTTACCGGTACTGTTCTTTCCAACATCAGGTGGTCTGCAGAAATCAGCATGGAATGAGAACTTCATAATTATATTGTTTAGAAAGTGAAAAAGAATTAAAATAACTAAGCACCTGAAGTTGTATAAACTACCTACCAACAAAACATATTCATTTATATTTAAATTAAAGTAGGTGATTCAGATTATAAGGTAACTTAGGTAGTATTTCTAAAGTTCGGAATTTTTTTTTTAAGTTGGTAGAATGTAATTATGTCAACCTGAATGTTGTTAAAACTAGCAATGTTATGACAAATGTCATGAAAGCTTGCAATTTTGCCATGTATCTCGCCGAAGTTAAGTTAGTGATATCGTTGAAGAATCTAAAAATAGGCTTTACCTTCATCAATCCAGCTCAAATTCCAGCTGAAGATTCTTAACGATATTTTTGCGAACCTCAGCAAGGCTGGTTTATTATATTACTATCGATGTCGCTGTGACCGTTGGTTGTGTTAGGGATGTTGCAACAAATCGAAAAACAAAACACAAAGGTAAGGATAAGTTACCTCTGAAAACTATGGCAAATTCAGCTCTTACGAATGCCGACAAAATTTTCATGTTGTGTGAAGAATCTGGCAATTATACTTACCACTAACTTCGACGAAGTTAAACTTAGTATATCCTAATAAGACCAGAGTATATCCTAATAAGACCAGAGTATATCCTAATAAGACCAGAGTATATCCTAATAAGACCAGGATTTGTTGGCAAAGTTTAATTAATACTTAGGCCTAATTCTCCGTGAACAAAAGATAAACTTTCAATTAAAATGTTGCAGCAACATTGCCATCATCAGATTGTAAACAAAAGACAAAAACCATTTATATAACTTAGTCTTACGATGGATTTTAAATATGCTAGGTAATTTTAATGATAATTGTCACTTGCTTAAGATATTTGGCTTCAATCGCTGTTATTTATGGTAGGCCTAGGCCTATTATAGCCAGATGTATAGTAAGTTAAGTTACATCAAGTAAGTTAGATAAGTTTAAGGTCTAAATTGTTCATCCATATACTTGTATGAATCTGCCACTATAACTTAACTCACCAATAAAGTGCATATAATAGCTTGTGTGGAGGTGTCATAACAAAAATGCACATTAGGTATAAAACTAATCGGTTCGTAGCTGTATCTGTATGACTCCTTGATCAGACACTGACAGTAGGCCTAGACCAAAGCCTTAAAATTAGGAGGATTGGGACTAAGCCTAGGCCTAATCAGGCTACATGTTAAGACCTTTAATTTATTAACATACCTTCCATATCCATCATGATGGTTCCCTAAAATACTATGAATCCAATCAGAAAGAGGCATATTTACAAAAAATTACTAGACAATTCAAACCTTCTTGGCAGATTACGATTGATCACACAAAAATTACAAATAATTGCATCATCTGTGGTGACTGGTGATGTGATAGTGATACTGATGTGATGGTTTGGTTTTGCAATTGCAATTTGCAAAGCAGACAACAAAACAGAACAACTAGAACAACAAAGTCCACAAAGCAAAGACAACAAACAAACGCACGAAAAAAATGAATACTAGCAGTAAGCATACTAGCACGAATACTAGAACAGAAACGGATGGATCTTAAACATAAACAAATGACGTCACTGGCTGGCCTGAAAGTAAACATGATTGTATCATAGATAAAACCATAAAACCATAGACTAACCAACTATGTTTTATCTATGATAAAACATACTCCCTTATCCATGAATCCCAAAGTACCCATGCACTTTTGAGAAAACTACAAGTCACACCCCCATATACTTCGAATGTGCGTCATAACGAGAAGCCTTGCGCAAAACCATCCATAATTTCACAAATTGCCCTTTAAGGTCGTAATTCCTTTCTAAAGGGAACTTTCCATATACCTAATGTTAAAAATACCGCAGCTTTTCCATCCTTATGGAACAGCTGAAGTAAATTGTATTGTTGGTTCTGTCCGGTTTTCTGTAGATGTCGTGTTTTGTTTACAATTTGTTTCTTGTCATTTCAGTGATTTAAAACCTCGTTTAGCCAAATAAAACTATCTAATAATAAACAATAATAACTCGTCCACTAGCTATATAACCAACAGTGAGACACAAATAATGAGAAACTAACCCTAAAATAATAGAAACAAATTGCAAACAAAACACGACATCTACAGAAAACCAGACAGAACTAACAATAAAATTGGCTTCATCTGTTCCATAAGGATGGGAAATCTACTAAGGGACTATTCCATAACCTACTACCATAAAACATACTCTACCATCTACTACTGTAGAATTGACAGGTGTATAGGTAGTCAATACATGCATACATCCTCCTCTTCTCCGTACCGGTACCGGTAGTCTTGAAGACCAGGGAATTGTCAATTCTTGAGGTTGGGTGTGCTACTAGTCCCTGCTCAGGCTTCCACAGTAACTGCGGCGGGCTCCCTTTCGCAGGTTATTCTTAATGCATTTGAAGACAAACAAAATGTGTCAACCTCTTTTGATTGTGTGCCACATGATACTTGTCAAAATGCTTTCAATGTATGGGGTTGGAGCCTGTGTGCTCAAAATGTTTGAGTCCTACCATTGTCTATTGGCCTGGTCGATCGGATAAGCATGGAGTCCCCCGGGGCTCAGTCGCTTTTGGGCCTTTCTTATTCATTGTTGATTGTTGCCATGAATGACTTGTGGATGGCGTCTCAAATGATATATTCATGTACGCGGATGATACTACTATTTTTGCTAGACGTATTGATCATATGACAAAAAATTCTGTTAGCACATTGTTAAATGAAACGTCTCAATGGTTTGATAGAAATAAATTGACTTTGAATGTAGCCAAAACTCAAGAAATAATTTTTATTCATAATAAAATTTTTTTCCAGTGACTATAGTCTGTAAGATTGTTAGGTTTCACCATGTTTCACCCTGGATTCGGAGCTTGTGTGGGATGACCACATAGATGCACTTATTTGTGTAAAAAGAGTAAATCATCAATCACTATAGTTCAGAGGTAAGGTATGAGGCTCATAAGGCGAAGCGAAGGTACCGGGTTCGAGACTCATCTGGGCCAATAAAAGAATGTTCTCGTTTTTTTTCAAAATTAGTTTTTGTGAACTATTCAGTTTACTCAACTGATAACATTATAAGACTTTTGAGGAAGTTGACCTATGAACTAGGTACGTTTTAACTTTCTGAGACTTGCTTTCTTTTCTTTTTTTTCCAGGCCCATATTGTATATGGCACACTCCTGTGGGGTCACTCGCCGCATTCTCAGAAAGTAAACTGTTCTATAAAATAGGCTATCTGGGTAATATGTCAGGTTCACTATCTATGGAGCATTATAGGCATTTGTTCACTGAACTTTGCATTATGACTGTTGTGAATATTTATCAATCGTTGTTAGCTATTAAGGACATGGAAGAGGATCTTGTTTGTAATAAGGATGTCCACTCATATTTAACTAGAAATAGAAGCAATGTACATTTTAGTAGCAATAGATTGAGTAAAAAACTAATAACTGTTTTCCTGTTACTGGTATAAAGTTTTACAATGCTCTCCTGGGAAAGTGTTTGGTTGTTGTGGAAGTCCAAATGTATCAAAATATTGTAATTTTTTTTCTATTTGTTCATTATGTATCTACCACAATTTTCTTTTTTTTTCTTTTTGCCACAACTGCACTGCATGGTTTGCCCGTTTGCCACTTTATTTGCTGTATGAGATTAACCAATTTCAGCATGGTTTGCAATGGTTAACATTTTATTTAGCCTATTTATATAATATTTTTTGTTTGATTTATTTTTAGCATAGTTTCGACCACCTATTTGTATTTTATTACTTTGAATGGTATTATATAAATCTATTGAATCTCTCTCTCTCCCTCTCTCCCCCCCTCTCTCTCTCTCTTAAATCTCTTGAATTTGTTTATGTTTATGATCCATTCTGTTTTTGTTCTGTTCGTGAAAAACTACAAACGAACCATTAATACAGAAAGCTGTTAGTGAATTTAAGTAGCTATTACCGTAGGTGGCACGGTAAGACCTAGGCCCAGGACCAATTTACTTTTTCATTTATGATGTCCCCAGAGGCCAAAAACACTTCTCTGTACATTCAATTGTTATGTGTATGTGTGTGTGTCCATGAATGCAATAAACTTGAGTGTAATTTTTGTCCGATTTTGATGAAATTTGGCTTGAGGGTGTGGGGCAGGATAGACTTAAATGAGCCTGCGAACCAGCATGATCGGATCATGGGAACGGGGTTTTATGGGGTGAAAATTGGTTTTACATATTTTTTATCCTTAAAATTAAAAAATTTTGCAATTTCTTTCCAAACCATTTTGTAGAAGTTAAAAAACAAATAGGCCCACGCGCCCAATGATTACATAAAGACATTTCAAAAAACTTTAATTTTTAAATTTCCATGCTATTTTTATGGAGAGTAAGTAATTTGTTTTACTTTGCTTACTTATGGATATATTTTGATCAGACTTGGAAAATGTATTTATTTGATACTAAGCTCTATTTATATTTTACAAAAACCACCCTTTTTACCCCTTCTAGCAGTAAACCTAGGTACTCATTTACTCATTAAACTAATGTGTTACTAAAATAAATTTAAGTGAAAACAAAACCAGGCAAACAGAAATTCGCTTAGTCAGCAGGTATGCTGCAGCGGCAGTATATTTAATTTTGCGTCCTTCAAGTTTTATTTAAAACTAGCTGGCCCGATGACTGACGTTCTGTCCTAATGTGGTTGTAATTTTATGTCAAATGCTCGTTCAATCTCAAGATGAGCTCGTTTGCATTGCTCAATCTGTTCAATTGTTCAATTGTTTCTGTTTGTTTGAATTATTTCAGTGTGGTTAGCCCCCACATAATTTCCTTCTGATAGCCAAAAATAGATGTGACCACCTCAGAAATACTTAAACATTGGTTTAATTAAACTGAGCCTTTTATTCAACATTTCTGGGAAGGTAAACTAAAAAAAATCTCCATGTATTCTGAGTATTTAAATCTAGTTCCGGATCTAAATTGATTACCCCTTTCCACCCCCTTGTTTTTATAGATAAACTGTAAACTGAACAACAAGCAATGTGAGAAAACACCAATTAAAAAAAATGTTACTAACACTTTTAGCATGACCAGCAAATAAAAAAAAGTGTAACAAAATGATCAATTTGTTTTAACTTTCACACCCTTTTACTGTCTAGTCTAATGGATGCCTGTCAAATAACAATCATTCTGTCAGTTCAGTAGGCACAATCAAAACCAAGCAATTTGTTTTGACAGTTTTATCTGTGATCTTCGAGCTACATTTTTAGCACTCTAGACTAAAGTGCAATGAAATAATACTTATAACAGGAGCTGCTTTATGTTTTGGAACCGTTGAGAGAGAAATCACGTTTTTTATTTGTCACACTTAGTAAACAGCAGTGATACGGTTCCAATTTTTAAAACAATAAAACGTGTAAGTTTACAAATATAACATGAGGAAACTCTGCAAGGAATTTTGTAAAAGCTCTTCAGTCCATGGTTTGGAATTGGTGGTGAGCGCTAAGAAGTCGACAAAAGAAAGGTGATTAATGTTTATATCAATTATCCTCATAAAGCTGGGAAAAGCTATTCAGAAATTTAAGGTAAATTACTCAGTAAGTAGATGATGCCCCTAAATATCTTAACTATCTATATTTATACACAAAACGGGTTTTCTCTGTAATATCTCTTTTACGTGTGTGTAAATAGCCAAAATTGTTATGATTGTGTCAATTTTGTAGCACACATTGCTTCACCCAAGGCAACAATACATAGTGGTAACCTTTGATTTGTTTTAAGAGGACACTTCCAAAGGTCCAGCTGAGCTGACTCACTTTTTAAACCGGTTTTAAGTGAATTGTAATTTAACAGCTGATTACTTGATTTTTTTACATGGTAAACAAAAAACAAAATAACAGTTTAAGAAAATTGATTTGAGAGGTTACTTTTTGACTGATTTAAAGGTTAAATAATTTTTAATTTGTTAAAATCAAATTTGTGAATCAAATTGGTAAATCGCTCTTCATTGCAGTGATTTGAAATTTACATGTTTTAAATAGGCTACTGTAAATTAGTAGGTCTAGATGTATTCTTACTGTCATAAAAAACACGATTTCCATAATATCACTTCTTTGAATGTTAAATCTCTTTGGTACAGTGGTGGATCTAGAACAGTCATAAGGGGGGGGGGGCGAACCTGGGGGTCTGGGTGGTCGGGGGTACCCCCCTGAAAAATTGGTGCAAACTAAGTCTCCAGGATGGCAATTTTATACCATTTCTTTGTCCAAAGTTAGTGTGACAAATTAGTTTACACAATGTAACATGCAGTAAAAAATATATATATATGTATGCTCAAGGGGGCGGGGGGCGGTCGCCGTCTTCACCCCCCCTCTGGATCCGCCTCTGAACAAAGTAATACTTGAAAGGTAAAGGGTTGCATTATATTTCTTTCGCCTCAGAAACAAGTTTTGGGCCCTATTAAAATGTGCAAATATGTGCACAGGCCCCTGCTTTGTTATAAATAATTGTTTTAACATTATATAATTCTAAACAGTGTAGTTAAATTACTATCTGCATCTGATCACTGGGCGTTGGTCTACTTGTGCCTGCACGGGGCGAGCAATATGGACCCCTTTGGGAAAACTAAATTTTTAATTTACTATATGCTCTGAATGGTTTTAAACAATTTTAGCGATGAATAAGTATGTTTTAAATGCTGGTTTAATGTTATAATTTTGGTTTTTAGACTGAAATGTACCTACTTAATTATGTTTTAAACAGTTTTGTATCAACTTTCTGGGGGAGGGCCTCTTGATCCGGCCCTTGGAACAATATTATATTGGTAGCACTTCCTGAAGGAAATGTTTGCAGGTGCCCGTGCTCATAGGTCTACTCCACTTAAATTATCTTGATGTAGTGATTACAAGTGGGAAAATGAATTATATTCTTTTCCTGGCTGGAATATTGGTTTATGTTTGCGTACTACTGAGTTGTGTCTCTAATTTCTCAATATCTGAGAAATACCCATCAATGCCTTTAAATTTAAAAGAAGGGCTACAGTTGAGTGACAGGTTAAAAGGCCAGTTCGTGCATTTTCGGAAGAAATATTGTTTTCTACTTTACAAAGCATTATTTTTAAGACAATGTGTACTTTCTAACAATCCTCACCACCCCACACACCTTTGGTATCGAAGAAGACAAACTTGAAAGACTGTTTTTAACGAGTCTGCAATGCCAGACTCACATTAAGAATATAACATTATATAATTCTAATCTGGTATCTTTAATTTGACTACAGAGTTTTCTGGGGATGTTTGATTGTGGTTGCTACCGTACTTCTGACCCGGCATGTTTACGTGCTCGGAACTAATGTCACCCACAGTAATGTGGAGCTGATTGTAGATAACCCCAACTACAGCCTAGAGAATGCAGACTTCCCAGCTGTCACAATCTGTTCCAACAGCAAGGTGATGCGGTCAAAACTGTTCCAGTATTTGAAGGGCATAAGGTGAGTTGATAATTTGTCAGCGTTATGGTTGTTTTTGGTTTTTTTTTTTTTTTTGTTAGGGAATGACCCAAACACGGGCTAACACCTCTTTTTCCTTAAATGTCAACCGCTTGCTAGAAAACACCATAATGAATTGAATATCTCTGCCAAACAACGTTGCAAAACATACTTTGTGAAATTATTGAGATTATTTAAGATCAACAATGCAAATTACATTCTCTGCCGCGTGGGATATTTCGCTCTTAAAAATACAAAGTCTGGCAGCGCTCACGAGATTGAAAACTGTGCGGGAATTCGCTCATACAAGCGGGACACTGGCTGTGTTGACATTGGCTTGGACGTTTTAAGTTTTCCGAAATCTGAAAATATTTACTTTTGTCACTTGCAACTTTGTTCAGCAGAGTTATTGAATTTATAGTCCAACGACAAGGAGTGCCAAATGAGATGTAGGAACAGATTTTTCTTAGACCAAATCAAATTTGTGTGACCACTCTGTGTTCCTCACTGTTGTAAACACCGAAAGGAAAATTTGACCCTGGAAACTGGAAACAAAGAGAAATGCTTTGACTTTTTTAAGTTTTAAGGACTCAGTTGACTTAAACGACAAAATGATGTATGGCTTATAGTATGGATCGATAGCGGATATTGGATGTGAAATGTTAGAAAATACCTAGAACTTAGAACACTGTCAAAAAATGCCAAGTAAGATATTTACAATTGGATAATTTGATAATTTCTTAATAACAATTGGAAATCGAGAACCCCAACTAAAATCAAAGGAAGGAACATTCTTGAATGGAACTTTATTTTTTCTTTGACCACGTGTTGGAACGAAAGGAAGGTCTATCAACTGATGGTGTATGCAAGGGAGTGGTGGTGTGCAAGGGGGGTCTATGGGAGGGAGGGGGGGGGGTTGGAAAAATAAAATCTCCATAAAGATAATCTCTTAAATGTTTAATTGATTATTAGGTTTCATTTCCTGCATTAAGACCCTTAAGGGAGATATAGCACTAAGGATATGCACAGTTCTAATTTTGTATAATAATTTAAGCGTTTTTACGTCTAGAATTGTTTACAGGAAGGATATGCCCTCAAATGAAAAAGAAAGGTTTATTCACTCAGTGTTAGCAATGGATCTGATGAAATACCCCTTTCTCCATCACCCAAATCTCTATATGGAGCGTTTCAACAACAATCTCCGCTATATTCCCAATGAAGAAATATTCGACTTGTTTTTGACAGTAAGTTCATCACAGATTTAATGTAGCGTAAAACTAATACAACTGTTAATTATTACCTATTTAGCCTAATGAATCTAGATCTACTAGATTCATTGGATTACTTACTTACTTACTCCTGTGGCCACACAAATCCCAAGTGATTTTTGGCCTCACCAACAATGCTCCTCCACTGCTGCCTGTCTTCTGCTGCCTCCAAATTTTTTTTTTAAAGAGGTTGGCGGCCTCTTCTAACCTTGCATTTGCCCGTCCACATAGACTACCTACAGATCTGTGCGTGGAACGTATCCAGCAAAGCAAGGGGTGAGCCGGTACAGTACAAAGGTGAACTGTACTGATAAAAGTTAGTGGCAGTGACCAGGATCCGAACCCACGACACTACTGCCTTGGGCCCGAAGTCCGCGACGCTACCGACTGAGCCACCGACTCACCACTTGCTCCTAACCTCCTGAGGTCCTGCCTCACTTGGTCATTCCATCTTAATCTGGGCCGTCCCAGCGGCCGTCGTCCTTCTATGGTTGCCCCATCGATCCATACATACCTTCTTAATCATACTGTTATCATCTTTTCTATATACATGTCCCAGCCATCGTAATCTTCTGCTCTTTACCATTGCTATAATATCTGGGTCATTATAAAGTTCTCTTATGTATACATTTAATGAAAGTCTAAATGGGTTCCTAGTTCCCATAACTCAAATGAGAATTTACCAGAAGAAGTTAAATTTGCTTGTATAGTTACAAAGGATCAAAAATAATTTAAAATTCACTGGGAGCCGAGAAAGAGAAGTAGGCAAACCACTACCACATACTTTACATATTCACATCCTGTTAAGCTGTACGTACATCATACTCTAGGACTAGTATGAACACGTTCAAACAGATGACTGTACAATATTTAGCTGCAGAGGATTTTAGAAGTTTTCATGATTATATTTCAGGTCCGGCCCAATATTAATGAAATGATCTCAAACTGCAAATGGAGAGGAAGAATGATCAAATGCCGGCAACTTTTCCGTAAGCAAATGACCGAGGAAGGATTTTGTTACTCTTTTAACAGCAGAACTGCTGACAGAAGCTCAGATGAGTAAGATACTGGTGTATTTTTGACTTAAGTTTTTCATATTGACTATATTAAATGTTTTTTTTTTATAAACATAAGAACCAGGTTATATTCAAAAATACTCTTAAGGCCTCGCACTATTGAATTTCAATATGGGTAATTTTTGCTGCACCTCATGACAACAAAATATGACAAAAATGTGTATAAAAGAAAAAGGAGAATACAAAATTGAGTATTACGTGTTTAAAATACATACATACGAGGTGCATAAATTATCTCATCCACCATATTTCTAGTTTTAACACCATAGGGGAGAAAATGTCGTTACTACTTTGCAAGCTTTCAATGTTTAGCTATTTTAAAATTTTCACATAACAAAGAGAACAAATAGTTTGACCATTGCCTGGATTTGACATTTTAAAGTTAGTAATAAACATAAACTTTGACCATTTTGTCTTTTTCTGTCAGTTTACCTAGGGTCCCTCCTGAGGAGAAATCTGATGGAACTTTAGAATGTCTTCGCAATAATGCTGCTGGAAGAGACAGTGGCCTCTCTTTTGCTCTGAAGTCACTTGACACTGAAATATTCAAAACGAATCTGCAAACCAGAGGATATTCAGTAAGTATTACATCTTCTGTGTACAAAATTGCTATTTATGTAGGCTGTTTGGAAAGCTATGATCATTACTGCATCAGTAGATTACAAATATTTCAAGAACTGTACTTTGGTAATAACCTCTTGCAGGCATGATTTTAGGCAATTACAGATACAAGCAGTCATTACATCAAATTTCCCAGACTTGGAAGTTTTTTTTTTCATTTTGCCTCTGAGGTATAAGACCCAAGGTAATCAAACACTATATGCTAGGATTTTATTTTGTATTCTATAGATACTGTATAGTAGGACCTAGATAAAAAAAATTCTGGAAACTAAAGGTGGAAAACCCTGTTGACAAAATTAAGGTGGTCATTGCAGAGGAGGAATTGAAAGCACAAATGGAAATTGTATACTACCGGTACCTACTCCTATATCAGGACATTTAACATCTATAATTTAATTAAAATAACCTTTTTCTATTTTTCAACATTTCAGATCATGGTCCACAACCCTAATTCTTATCCTGAAGTTTCTCACAAGTATTTAGTTTTCTGGAAAAACTTTACAGTTTCACGGATTAGTGTTCTGGTAAATATGGTCAGAACGGATGAAACGTTTGCGAGAATTGCAGAATCTGCTCGTGGATGTAATATGTCTATCACAGACCCCTATATATGTATGTTGAGATGTCGTCAAAGAGAAATCTATCGCCAATGTGGCTGTTTGCCATATTACATGTACCATTTCAACCGTAAGTAAACACAAGTTGGTTATACTACTTTTTTCCTTAGGAGGAAGTAGGGTAGCATTTTGAGAAAAGAGTTTTTACATGCATAGCAACATTTTCCTTCATTCTTATATACTTTTGTAATTTACGTTTGCTATACTGTAACGTAAAATTATTTCTTTAAGTTTTACTCTTTTAGTACCTGGGGCAGTACACCATAAAAGTAGCATAGACAGCGTATTACTTAGTTCAGATAAAGAGCTGTTTGTCTACTTTTTAACCCTCTAGATGTTCCGGCTGTAAAACCCTGTGGTTGATTTATTCTTATAAATAACTGTACAAAAAATGATAATACATAAAAAAATCCATAATGATTCCCCTCTTGACAGTTAATGAGAAGAGATCTAACTCTGTTTTAGAAGTAGAATGTAGGATACACTCCATGGCACACTTAACCCTTCCCGGACGGGCGAAATCGTGACATAGAACAAGAAAAAATTAAAGGAAAAAATAAAAAATTATTTTCTTTATTTGTGTTTTGTTATATAAGTATACATAAAATAAACACAATGGAACACTTCATAACTGTCAAAATAATTTTTGACTCGTTTTTAACTATGCAGATATATCCGCTACCCGTCCGCGCATGAGTAGAAAAGCAGCGGATATATCCGCCCCACATCTTTGAACAAATGACCATGAAAACGTTAGGCAATAAATAAGAACAATATGTAAACAATAAATAAAGACAACGTAGTGTTGAGCGCGAAACGTCGAGGGGGGAGCGTAGGAGAGGTGATGGGTGGTGCGCAGGAGAGGGGGAGGCGCGAGAGAGGGGAAGGAGCGGGAGAGAGGGGGGAGTGCAGGATAGAGCACAGCCATGGAGAGAGCAGGAAAGTGGCGCCTTGGTACTGTGAAACATTTGGTTATTGCTCAAGCACCTGCCAGTCTGTCTGAAGAGAAGGCGGATATATCTGCTTCCCGCCCGGAACATCAAAAACCATAAGCAGATATATCCGCCACCCGTCCTTTATCGCCAAGAAGACTTAGGCAGGTCCGGGAAGGGTTAAGAGGTGTCAAGGACACATTTCAACACCATGTGCGATAGGAATTTCCTCACAGTGCTAGGTGTTCGGGCTCTTCTCAGCTTGTCACTATTATATTTCCGGCACAACATACCAGAGCTGAAAAGGCTTGGTTGTCCCATAAGTGTGTTTTCTTTTCTTCTGTACATACCTTTTTTTATGTGGTTCTAGTGAAAACTTAATAAAATTATCTGTAACAAAAACAAATTTGACCAAAGGAACCAAAGTTTAACTTAAACGTCCTGAACTCTTTTTTACTAATCATGTAAAACATCCGCAATAATCATAAAGGTTTCTTAAAGCACTAAGGTTTTATTAATTTTAACAAACAGTACCATAACATTGAAATATATTCCACACTGTCTATTAATATTAATTCATTTTAATTTAAGGTTTTCGGATATCCATAATTAATTCTGTTTTGTTAACAGGATATGCTGAAACGTGCGGAATTCAGCATTTTAAATGCTTGGATATTAATAATAGTAAGTGTTGAATTCACTTTTAATACTTTATAAATTTACAGCTTGCATTCATTCATGTAATTAAATGCAAGTGAATTCGTTAGGTAACCTCCTATTTTGAACAATTTATTAAAGTGAAAATCACAAAAGATTCTAGTTCACCAAATGATTTTCTTTTACATTTTGTGGAACATTAACATCCGAATTTGGAGGCAACACATTTATTTATACAAAGTAGTTTTTCAAAGATAAACCTATTTTCATATGTTGCAGAACGCTTTAGGAATGCTCGAGTTGATGGTGAACATTTCAATATACCTGCCTGGACTGCACCCATGTTTATGAGCTGTAAGTGCGAGAGACCTTGCTCAGATACTACGTACACAACAGAATACTCCTTCATTCCAAGTGAAGAAGTCACTGGAGATATTACTCCAACGGGGTATGCTTTAACTTTGGAGATATTTATCATTCAAAGAAAAATAAATAGAAATGCATATATGCACCAGTAGGGTGAAAAAAAAAACTGGGGAGAGTGGAAGTAGTAAATTGGTCAGTAGCTCAGACCGTAAATAAAAAATTGAAACAATTGATATGCAATATTCTTGCTTCCAACATTGTTACTTATACTAAATTGCGTTTGTTTCCATCGTTTTGATTAACTACCGTTTAAAACCGGCACATATGTGAGCCGTCGGTCTATAGCAAAAATTTATAATGCAGTTTTACTGTGGATTGATTGTCCCACAGGGCCGTCCCTAGGGTTGGCGGCGCCCGGAGTAAAAGTGGGCGTGGCGCCCCCTCCCCCCCAGTAATAGTCGCATTCGCATATTTGTAATACTATGTTAATACAAATTGCCGCAACAAGGAGCCCCCTCAGCCGCGGCGCAGCCCTGTATGTCCCATTTTGCGCCGTAAACCCAATGCCGCAAAACCAACTAAAACACAACTGCAGAGAACAAACATACACACAGTATAACCTCAGCTTCACTGAGAAACACGCGGTTACCACCTGGATGTTACTGTAGCTGTAACTAGTATAAGCACGTTGAACAAATACAATAAAAACGAAAACAGGTGTACCAACTATATGGTGTTGTACTAAATACACCAATCGTCAAATCCAAAGACCAGGCGTTCCATATGTGTCATATATCCCCAAAGACCTATATAAAATATCAAGGTGTAAAAATGGACCAATACGATTGGAGACACATTTAAAACACGTTCAGTACGAGGGGCGGGAATTCTCGCCCCACAGTACCAGCGCCACTGGTGCGGGGCGGGAAATCACGTCCTTCACCAATGCCAACAACTTTGCTTCAATGTGAGCTCAGCCATTGCCCGGGAACATTGTAATTGTTGCCATCCTGTAGCGTAGAATGCGAGCTTTATTTTGGTGTAGGTTGGTACCGTACCAAACATTCCCGTAAAATCTCGTCTGGCAATTCTTTTGTCCCGTTTTCGAGGATTTTCTCTATTCGAGCCATATTACAAAGACTCTGGTTATTGATCCAGGCAGTGCTGCTACCTTTGGGTGTTTCAGTGAACTACGTCCACTTTCGGGGTAACGCAGAACAATCACCACTGGTCTTTTGTGATTTGTCTTATATTTCAATGCCAATAGCGATCGCCGATTCAGTTAGCGTGCCGGGGCTCCGCCCAGCCTCGCCTCAGTTTAGGAGCGCCTGTATAAAGGTTTTCAGCAGTGAACGTGTTAAATAAGCCGGGGACTCTATACGTATGGTGGTGTATTGGAATGGCCCGAGCGGTGCACGTTTGGGATGGAGGTCTATGGTAAAGTTGTTGTGGGGCATAGGTGGGACGGTCGAGTATATATTTATGTAATTTTTAACATGTAGGTAGCAAACATGTTAAGGAAAACTATCACAATTTTACAACAGTTTGGCTTATATTAAAATAAAGTCTTAGAATGGAACATTCCCGATGTTTTTTGAATTTTATGTGTTTTATTTGGTGGTACGTATTTCGGAAGTAATAGTATGAGCAATAACTCCTTTAATGTAATTAAGTGCTTACTGTTACTTTAAGCACTTAATTGTACATTTTTCATCCACTTTTACTAGTTTATGTATTTTTATTATCTACAAAATATAGGTGCTGCTTTTTAATGAAACAAAAAGTTTGTTTGCTAATCTTGGTTTAATGGGAACTGCCTTTTTTTGGTGATGGAAAAGAACTATAAATACAAAAACTGCAGTTGATTCCGCACTAGCTATATATCCCATCAAATTTAAGATACATATTGGTTCAGCTTACACAGACCAAAATATAAAAGCTAGAGGGTCAAATGTCACCTGAAATAGCTAATAATAACTTCCCTCCTAAGCCCCCCTTGAATATAAAATTTTGTAAAACTACGTATTATTGCATATCTACACACCATACAAGGACCCCCTGTACCAAATTTGATAATAATTATAGGTCGTATATTTTGTGATAGTGATCATTTTTCAGTCAGTGATATTTGCCTTTTATAAGCATAGCGATTATGTCTGATTACATAGTAATCAATGTTTACTCAAGGTTCTTGGGATTCGTGGAGATAATTTACAAAACAAACTATGCTACCAGTTACATTAGAAGAGCTCGCTTTACCTGGAGTGACCTTTTAGGTGAGTTTCTTAAATAAATAATAAAGAAATACGCTGAGAATTTTTTTTTACTTGTATTCACAGTTCTTTGTCTGTTTTATTTGTGAATTAGATGAAATATTTAAGGGTAAAAAAACGCCTCATACACTGTATGTATGACAAAAGAGAAAATATCGCCTTTGGCCAGTATACATTTTCTTTAAATCTCGCACCTGTTATCGGTAGCTAGACACAAAGTAGATGGATGTAGATAGATGGAAAGTAGATAGATGCAAAATTGTGAAATGTGTGAGAATAATTGTCTTTTTAAGTTTTCTTGTACAAATTTAATTACTAAGCAATGCTAACCTCTTTTTGTACTCAAAATACAAACTTTATAAAATTAATGATTTGAATGAATAATCATAAACAGACAATAATTGCAAACTATGTTATACAAACCTAGCGTAATGCTGTGCAGTTTCATACTACCTTAAAATATTAGGCTATATCAAGTGTCGTAAACATAACTTTCATAGTCATGGGCTTTACCAACTGCGTACTAATTGCTGGTGGTGGGAGGATGTGGTAAATGCCAATAAATTATCTTTTTATAATAAACTTTCAATAGTATATTTTACTAGTACCAAAAGAGGCATTTTCCAGTGTGAAGTTTTATATTTCCGAGGCAATACCGTAATGGGAGAGTGCGTTTCATGTACATTACGAGGCAAAGCCGAGAACAGGAATAAGCGGAGCAAGTCCTGGAAAATAACTTTCAGTACAAGTTTAATGATACTTTTTATCATGTGAAAAAATTGCTCACATAGGCTACAGAATAACAGACCTCATAGTCTAGTCAAGATATGAAAAAAACACCCTTAACCTTAAAAAAATTGCTCTAAAAGGTTTTTTGATGGTTTTCATTTCCAAAAAGTATGTTAAATAACATACTAAAAGTCTAATAAAATCGGAGTCTCGGAAATTGGGTTTTTCCAATATGGCGTCCAAAAATAAAAAAAATTATAAACCTTACTATTTTCCCTGTAAATTTTCTTCTGAACCTCCAATTTAGACCGAATTTGGTACAAACCTTTGAAACTGTATGTAATATCTATAAACTATTCATGATTTAAGATAAAAAAAAATATACAGCAAACGTGTTGTATGGGGTTGAAAATAGGTAAAAATCTGTCTTAAGTTGTTAGTAGTAAATAACTTATTTCAACTTTGGTCACCATAGGGAACAAAACTTTTTATCCCTAGTCTGTGCTATACCCATGTTGTAAATCCTTAAAAAATATATGCAATTTAGTATTCTTAATCATTAAATTATCTTAAGTGGTGGTGGGATAGTTATAAAAAAAAACTATGTGATTCTTATGGGAATTCTGAAAATTACCATATCTTAATTGTTAGTTGGTACGCTTGGATAACAATTCATCGTGGCCTGTATCGTCTCCACAGATACTAACACACACTTGTCATAAGCGAATTCTGTGTTGAGTCAAGTAATACAATTTGTTTCAATACTTTTTTTACGCTCATTCAATTCTTTTACTTTGTAATAGTTCACAAGTAGTTTATAAAAAAAAATTATATGTATAATGTTAACAGGTATATTTCGGTAATACTGTTGTTAATCAGATGTTTTTTTTACTTCATATGATTCCAATCGTATTGTTGTTCATGTTTACAGTTATTTAGATCAAATTTAGTCTAGTCAAGATATGAAATAAAACCCCTTAACCTTAAAAAAATTGCTTTAAAAGATTTTTTGATGGTTTACATTTCCAATAAGTATGTGAAATAATACCAAACTAAAAGTCTAATAAAATCGGAGTCTCGAAAATAGGGTTTTTTTTCAATATGGCAAAAATTTCCAAATTTCCCTAAAATATTTCCATAGACAAGCAAGCTTTAAGACATTATTTATTCCCCATAAGAATAACATGGTCATTTTAAATGTACACTTTTTTATTTTCTCCGTAACCGTTAGGCATACAACAACGCTTCTGTATACTAAATTATTTGTTTTTATGATCTCTTCAAAATGGTTTGGAAATAAATTGCAACTTTTCACAGTGAAAAATGGGAAAATCCCATTTCTACCCCGTAAAAAAAGGAGATCTTAAGCATACTCAATTTTTGGGCTTAACCTAGACACAAATCTTAAATATACACAAATCATAATACAAAAACTTTCTTCAGGGTTATATGTTTTTAGGCCAGTGTAACTAATGTAACCTGGACATTCTAAAATAAAAATATTTTGTCTTATGGTCTGGCAATCTATGGAGGAACGCCCAAAATGTTTAGATACAGTTCTGAAACTCTAAAAATGCTATAAGAATCATGCTATACTTAGACAAACGATAACTGTAAACGATCAATTTTCAAAACTACACATTTTGACTGTCTGATCAATAAATATGTACTATAACTAGTGGCCTGTAGGGGCAATGGCCCCTAATCTAGACTACAATAAAAAACCAAATATAAAAAGACAAATACTCGAAATATGTTTTTAAAATTATCAATTTTATGTTACTTAAAATTAACAGTGTTTCTTTTTTTATATCTTGGTTTTCCTTCCGTTGGAGTCGTATATTAGATGCTTTTGATGTGTCGATGAAATACAATTGTAAAATAATGATTAAATCAATAACACAACATAACAAATGTAAACGTGCACACGGTTTGGCCTGAGCCCGGAGAACGACGAATCATGGCTGAAATCATACTGCCAAACATTGCACATCTTTTCTAGTTTAAAATTGAAGATTTGTTTTGTAATCTTACGAATCCTGTTATAGTTTCCATTTCGAGAGCCAAATGTATGTAAAGGTTAAAATTATTATTAATTATTATGAAGGCAACTACCCATTTCGCGGTAGTAAGTCAGAAATATGTCTATGAATTTGTCCCTGAATTTTAAAACAAAATTGGGAAATTAGAAAAAAATGTCCATTCATATGAAACCAGAAATAAAATTTATATAAATTTATCAATCTCAGCTTCTATGAAAAAACTAAAAAAAGGAAACCTTCATGGGATCAAAATTTTTGAATCATTTTCCTACCAAATTTAAAAGTAAAATAAACCAAAATTATTTCATAAATCTAGTGAATCAACTGCCAAAAAAAGAAAAGAACTATTATTCATTTGAAGAGTTTTTTTCAATTAATGCAAAAAAATAATGTTGAGATGCTCTGCTGGAAAAAAATAAACAATAAAAACGACTCGATGACCCAAAGTGCCACTCCAGAGATTCTTTTAAGATTTGTTCACTGCAACTACTCTACTGCAAGAATTTGCAATGCTCCTGCAACAAAGTATGGGTTACCTTGTACTACAGCTTGTGGACTTTACCAGCTTGGAGAACAATGTGACAGTTCGTAAAGTGATCATAACAGTGTACAACTTGATGAAAATTATGAATTATTATTTGTATAATGCTTTACTACTAACCACAAGAAAGTGCGACTATATTATACTATTACTAATGTTATAAATGTGACAGTTTGTTTGTTTGAAGTTCAATCACGCATTAACTACTGGTCGGATTGGGTTGAAATGTGGCTTTATGATAGCTCAGATTCCCGATTAATACAAGCCTATTCTTATCTAAAAAATCCTTTCGGGCTAAAAATGTATACTTAGATATTTATTTAAGTAAATAAAATACGCATGTTGCATTTTAGCAAGCTTGTGATCTTTATTTTAAGACATATTATTAGATTTTTCAAGCAAAAATTAGTCATAAATTAAAATACCCCCGCCGCAGCAAACCTGCACCCTAAGCGAATTTCAATTTGCCTGATTGAATTTACACTAAAATATCACATAAAAAATATCACATTTATTCCCTATTTAAATAGCAATACTATAACTAGTACTTCGGTTTGCTGCGACAGGGAGGGTAAAAAAGTGTTTTTAGTAAAATGTTAAATAGTTTAGTATAAAACAAATGCATTTTCCAAATTTGATAAAAATATTTTCATATACAGGCTAACTACAACAAGTTTTCTTATTCTACGTAAGAATAACATAGGAATTTTAAATTTAATTTTTTTTTTTGAATTTTCTCCGTAACTAGGTATTAGGCCCATGACAACGCTTCAATGTACTAATTTTTTTTCTGAGCCCTAAAATGGTTTCGAAATAAATTGCAAAATGTTATGTTTTTAGGGTCAAAAATGGGGAAAACCAATTTTTACCCCATACAACCCCCCATAAACCCCTGTTCCCATGGTCCGATCATGCTGGTTCGCGAACTCGTTCAAATAAATGTAGGTTTGCATGTTTGTACCAAATTTCATCGAATTCGGATCATTTTTGCTTGAGTTATTGTGCTAACGGACACATTTGACCAAAATCTTGGACGCCATCTTGAATTTTGGACTTCCGAGACTCCGATTTCATTAGACTTTTTTTCCTGGAAAATACACATAATTCTAAGTCAAAATAACCAATAAAACAATTTAAAGCAATTTTTTTAGGGTTCTCGTACGGATTTACTCGACTATCAGTAAAATTAACAATAGCCTACAGGATTTTACAATTTTCAATGAATGTTTCTTAAAATGGGTAAATATAGCAAATAGGTTATACAAAGCCTACCTGACAAAGTAAAAATTATAAGTTCAAACATAAGACATCCCATCTAGATATGGATCAGCTGTCGCCAATTTTTTACTAAAAAAGAGCGTAGTTGTGTGAACCAGTCACAGATTGCGCTAGTGTCTAAAACTCTATTTTGTACTTTATTTTTTGTTACTGACATAGTTGCTGGGTCACAACAGTTGCTATAGCTCATAATAAGTCATTCCATCAGTTTGACTTGGTAGAAACCATAGTGTAATCGGCAGAAGTCAGAAATTTAGATCAGCGCAATCTGTAGGTGGCTCACATCAACTAAGACAAATTTGATTAAAACCCTGGCTACAACTTTAACATGGGGATGGAATGTCAAAAAGGTTCAAAGCAATGTTCTTGCACAGTAAACACACTGATGATAGATAATATAAACCAACATGTGGTGGGCAAATGGAGAACTTAATGAGAGCAAAGGAAAATCAGCTGATTGTTTTCCCTTTCATTGAATTAGAGCTTGGGAAACAATTAGAACTGTACTAGATGAAACCCGTCGAGATCGACGGTTACCTTCAAGGCTTACGTTAATTCATCTAACTGCGATAAATTGGGTGAAATATACATATTTTGAGCATTTAGCATTGTTTAAAGAGTAATAAATGTAAAAACAATAATGATATTAATTACGTTAGTTGCAAAACTTGATTGATCATTCAATGAATAAAACATTCCACATACCGTACGTCATCGGAGTTATAATTACTATGTTATATAGTATCTCTTCCTTTGGAAGAACCTTTAAATAGTATTAAAATCGTATTGGTGGATCTTTTGTAGCTAAACACTTCCGTGATTTCATTAGTGTAATATGATTTTATTTCAAAAGAAAATATTTTTTCGGAAGACATATTCTAACTTCAAAGGAGGGTATATCCGTTACAGTGTAAGTTTGATTTTTCCTTCGTCACGTCGTGTGTTGCGTCAGTTCATATCGTACTTCTGTGTCAATTAATGAACCCTCTAGCATAGTTTTGAGAAATTGATTGTGTGGTTACTGTTATAGCTGGAATTCCTTGACATGGGGGATGTCAGTTAGTTGTCTCAGCCTTATCAATAACATAATGTTGTTAATATAATCTCTCTACGGAATGTTAGGTGTAGTGGAATACTTGAAGTGAAGTTGGCTTTTATTCTTGAACTGTTAGGGGCCTCCTAGTTCATATGGTCTTGCAGGTTCATTGGCAACAAATTATGCAAATGACATAGCAATGGGACATTTACAAAAAGCAAAAATATTGTAAATTGGCTGTTACGTATATATTGCCGTTTACATATTGTTAATCAACGTATCTTATAAAGGATTATGTGATCTAGTTTAAAAGGAATATGATCTTTCTGTCATGACAGTAGCTGCCTAAATAGTATTTTCTCTTTGTACCATATTTTACAGCCAAAATGTTGTGTTATTTTCAATAATGTTACCAACCCAGTGCGCCAAAGTCCGTATAGGCAGGTGCAAATAATTTGTCAAGATGGCATTTTTGGCAAGGTTTCTATGTTTGGATTTTAGACACAATAAGAGCAGATATTTCTACATAAATATTTGATATGTGTAGAATAATAGGATAAATGTAGGCAAAAGTGGTGATAAAGGCAGACACCAACCCGTACAATATATATAAGATAGTTCAATAAGAAATAATTTAAGAATTGCTGATAAAAGGATTTTCCACTGATTTCGTAACAGAACGTTATATTGGAAAACATGACATGATAACGAATAAAATCAATTTTAAAATCAGAAAATATTATTGCAAATACTTATTTGGTAGAATTAGTAACTCCCAATAAATGTGTGTTGTTTGAAATACAATTTAAATAGCTTATTCCCTATATGGGAAATTCGCTAATAAAAATAATGAACAGCTGTTTCATTAAAAAGTATTATTCACATGACCGAAATGTAAACAACTCTGTGGAGGGATCTTTAAAGGCTTCTGGGGCAGAGTCCTAAGGGATTTTGCTTAGTTTTTCTTTTGATAACTCATCTACAGACCAAGACCTTTCTTTGGACACCTCTACCAAGTTTCTACGCCCAGCCGTTCTCTGAAATTAGTGGGGACAAAGTTTCCAATTAAATATTTAGATTACCCCATGTTAATCTTATGGGAGAAACTCCAACTTTGATGGCCTGTGGAGCAAAGCCCGGGGATTTTTATTACATCAATTGGTGAAAGGGGGCGTCTACACAAAAAATACTTTATTTTGACACGTCGTTTTTAAAAATCCGTCCATTATTAATGGAGGAGTAGTGTTTTGTAGAAATCGCCTTCACGTATTATATATAAGGATTATTTTCTTTGATATCAGGTGTTATCACAAATAGTACGGTGCAATTAGCCAAAAAAGGGACTTAAACTGGACATTCAAAGTGAAAGCACACTTTTGACTCCAAGTTGTTCAGTACAGTCCACATAATTTTTGGTAAAAAGTTCCACCTATTTAAGGATCAGGTTTGATCGTTTTTCTTTAACTGGTTATGATTAAAACTAGTGCCTTATCATGGGTAAGCAGTGGGAGTAATCTATGATATTTTATAGGAGAAAATCACAAAAGTTTCAATAACTTTTGAATAATATTTTTTACTGCAATATGGGGTTATACCATTTTGTCAAAAGTTAAGAGGACTAACTTGTGAAATATTAATCAAAATTGTTTGAGCCATTTTTTAAATTTAGATTTTTCTGTATTTTTTAATGTTATGGGGTTTTTGGGAAATTGCCATAAACAAATTTCAAAAATAGAAAAAAACCTGGAGATACCATAGATTACCCACATACGAAATTTCATCAAAATCAGAACACGGCACAGGTGTGGTCTGTAGCTCTGTACACATCCTAACAGACACACACAGACATAAATTTTAAACCCACTTTTTTGGGTTGAGGGAGACCCAAAAAGGGAATTTTCACCCAAACCTCAGACATGTTGTTGAAAACAGTTTACTATGTGTAGGAGGAGAAAGTAAAAAAAAATACTGCATATGGCAGAGTGATGTCATTGCTGGTAAAGTTGAGAATAGTCAAATGTCTCGTTTCAGTGGACGTCGGGTCCCTTGCTGGTCTGTTTCTGGGCTGCAGCATCATCACAACGATTGAGTTGGCAGTGTTCTTGTACAAGCTGGCCATTGAAGTATACAATTCGATAACAGTGAAAAATACAGTTATTCTACCTTATGCGGAATAATGTGTAATTGTGTAGAGGAATTATGTGATATGGAAGATATAATTTCATAGTAAACCAACTGTAAAAGTTTGTTGTTTGTTGATTTTACCTTCCGTTACTAATAATTAATCTGTTAAATAGGCTAATGTGGCTATGACTATGACTAATTTGTTGTATGTATTGCATTTTAAAAATCAACTTAACCAACTAAAATGAAAAGTACTAATATGAATTGTGTACATTTGTTGTTTTGTACGTGTTAGTGAAAGGGGGAAATGTCATTGTCATTGAAAGACTATTATGAGATCAAAACCTGAGTGATTAAATTTCACATTAGACAAGTTGTGCCAAGGCATGGATTAAATTAACGTATTAAATGTTAGCTGGTTAGAATTTATTTGTTATTGTTTTCAATTTATAATTAATTGTTAGTATGGCAATACAAAAACTGTGTATCAAACTCTCTCAACTCATTCCAATATTATCAAACTTTTACCCCAATGATGTGGAAGACAAGCGATGGCGAGGTGTTGGTCCTCTTCATACTCCACGAAGATGCGGTGGCTTATCAATCGATTGGATGTCATAAATGGAGTAGTTTTCCATGCTTTTTGGGACATCACACACGATAGCATAATTGCCAATTAAATTTTCTTCAATGGTGGCGAAGGTGAAAGGAAGGCCAGAACAGTTGCAGCAGTTGTACGCTGTTAGAACACCAAAGTCCATATCGACGGTGTCGCAAACTGAAGGTCTACAAACTTGTTTGATGCAGTGATTCTTCGGTTGGACGATCTCGATGGTTGAGTTCTTGAAGATAATTTCATAATTAATTGTGACGAGTTCCATAATAAAAGATCACAAATCCAATGGTGATAAATAAAAGTAGTAGAATTAGGGTTTGGATCTTTATAATTCTTAGATAGTTCTGTCTGATGTAGTTAGATATAGTCATTCTGAATGGCATAGTTATAAACTACTAAATGTCAGCTGGTTAGAATTTATTTGTTATTGTTTTCAACTTATAATTGTTACTATGGTGTAACAATTCAATATTTCCACTGATATTTTTCAATAGAATAATTTAATTTTCACCATATGTTTTTCATTTTATCTAAATGTCAATCCTTTTTCAAACCATAATAATTAATTGTCCATGCAGACCAATAGGTAATCAATGTAATACAATATAACATAGAACATTTTCAAATAACCTAATTTCATGTAAATATACAATAGCCTTTATTTTTTGTAACAAAATTGCTTCAAATTCAATATAATTTTATTTAAAAACCTTTCCAAAATTCAATTTTAGCTCTCTAGCAAATTAAAATTGTTATAATATACTGTATGTGTGAACAGTGGCCTACAATTCTCTGTGATTAAGTCAGCATTGACATGTGTGAGTGCAACAATGCATCAAACCTTCATGACTTCCAAGAGAGCTGAGCTAAATGAAGATATAAATTGTGAACTGCCTATTTTAATATTAAAATTTATAAAAAAGTGCCTATATTTGAACCTAAATTATTGAAATTCGATTAAAGAAGAACCGTCCTTGTTAAGAACATTAATAATTACTACATCAAGAAATTTACCTGAAGAAGACATCAATTTTTGGTGAAATCACTCCAGTAAACATTTTCTTTCCTTGGAAGCCATTAGAACATTTTTAGGCCTAATTTTTGGAACATTTAAATACTAACATTCAAAGTCAAGAAACTAATAGAAGCTGATTCAGAACTTTAATTAATTCAACCACACAGAAAATTATTTGAATATGATTTATATTTCAAAACCAAATTTTATTAGGCTATATTATAATCAAAAGATTAAATTCAAATGCCGCTCGATCACCCCATCTGAGATAAAGATCCATGCAATAAGTTATAACACCTGAACCTAAGTTATAATTATTGTAATAGGCTTAGCCTAAAGCTTTAAACTAGTAAATTCATTCCCACTCTTTGTAAACTTTATTGTGAACCTTTTCTTTTCTTTTTACCATCAATTTTGTATTTTAATTAACGGAAAGTAAATAAAAGAAACGTCTTATAACACTTAAAACTTATATTTACGCTTATACTGTTACTCACAAGACGGTAAATATACAAAACAGATGGTAAGTGGTATCTTGTACCACTTACCATCTGTTTTGTATATTTACCGTCTTGTGAGTAACAGTATAAGCGTAAATATATGTTTTAAGTGTTATAAGACGTTTCTTGTATTTACTTTCCGTAAATTTAATAACGTGTAGCCTACAATGCTGATCAAGAAGTTATTTATTTTAATTAAATAAATTTAAGTTTTGATACCGTACATGGAGTTTCCATTATATTCTTAACTTTAAGGTTGATTACAATGGAAATAATACAAAAACTGTGTATCAAACTCTGTCAACTTAAGGCGGTGACACATTATCGATCTTTTCCCCGATCAAGACCCCGAACCGAGCAGGTAGAAGGGAGAAGGGAGATTAATATAAGCAAAACTTCACTCCAACATTTCCCCGAACAAGACCAAGACAAGATGAATTCTACCGAGCGTGGCAAAAGGGAGTTTAGAGAGAGATGGAGAGTGTGTGCGAGTGAGAGCGCCTTAAAAGTCGCTTTTTGAAAACTTGTCGCAAAAATAAAATATTCCAGAAAGTATGCTTATATGTATTGATGTGTATTGATATGTGATATGTGTGGATTGATATGTATTGAGTTATATGTATGCTGTGTTCAGTCATTCTCCTTGTTTTATCTTGAATGACTTCTTTAACCTTTACCCTTTTGGTTGTTTGGTTTAGTTGGTGTTATCATTGTTTCGAATTATAATGCTTCACATTTGTTTTATACTGGTTTGTTTGATTTAAAATCACTAAAGTTATTTTTTGTCTGTTTTGTAGTAAACTGGTGACACTTATTGCAATGAAGAAATATTTTATTATTTTCTCCGCTCTTTTACACATTTTTTGTGGGTAAGTGTATAAATTTTTTAAAGCGTAGACTGTAGAGAATTTTCGAAAATCTGAACAACATTTAATGTAGTTTAGCTTGTTGAATTATGTAAGCAACAATGTCTTAAGTTTAAATACCCTGCCGTAGCAAAACTGCTGACTAAGCAGATTTCCATCTGCATTAATAGATTTTTAATTAAATCTATTTAAATAACACTAGGGTTTAAAGAGTACCTAGGTTTGCTGCTACAGGTAAACTAATAAAGTGTGTGTTTTTAGGAAAATATTAATAGCTTAGTATTAAATAAATAAATTTAGCAAGTTTGATCAAAATATATCCATAAACAAGCAAACTACAACATTTGACAACATTCTCCATAAGAATGGGAATTTTCAAATACACTTTAATATAGCCTACTAAATTATTTTTTTAAGCTCTTTGAAAAGGTCTAGAGAGAAATTGGGAAATTTTGGTGTTTTGATTGGTCAAAAATGAGAAAAAACTATTTTTTACCCAATAAGACCCCCCACCCCGTGTATACCCCTTTCCCATGGTCAGAATTTCAAGGCCAAGGATGACTCATTCAAACCTGGCTTCAGTTGTATAATTTTGCGCACAGCATCAGCATTCTTCCGCATACATTCCGGATTTTTTTTAAATTTCACAAGTCAAACCAGTAAAATATCACGTGTGAAAATTTTAGGCGTATGTATGTCACTATACCCCATATGTTTGTGGTTATTTTATTTCGTGACAAAGGCAAAGATTTAACATAGAACATATCAATTGATACTAATGAGGCATCCAGGTGATAATGAGACATCGATCCTAGAAACTGTAATAGTAATCGGAAACACTACCTATATAAGATTGACATCAGTGAACCTATTTATTTTCTTTTAGTTCGGACTCAACAAAAAAGCGTCAGAATATAAAAATGGATATTTGAACATTTAAAAACAAAAATATAGGTACAGAGTTAGGCAAAAGTCTGGAACCCCCCAGTTAACTTTTTAAAGCGATGCAGTACGAAAACAAAACTCGGCAAATATTTACAACATAAAAAATTGCACTTTTTCATCAAAATTACAACTTTGCCCCAGCCCCCCAAAATGGGGTATTTTGGGGGCAGCCCCAAATTTTCAAATGTAAACACCTATCATGTGACCCCTCATTTTGAAAGGTTTATCAAGAGAGATTGAAAGACGCAAACCAGAGGTCAATATTGCACCCCTAATCAAAATGGCAGCAATATTAAATATAATTCATATTTAGAGCACCTGATATCATGAATAACACTATCCAATTGGTATGTTGCTAGCCACGAAACAACAACAAAATGGTAGTGTCTCAGACTTAGATGCGGAAGGGACGGATTTAATTCCCGGCACAATTACTCACAACCACAAAAACTTTATCCTCACATTGACACCTTGTAAAATGCCACTGACATGGAAAAAATTAGAACACTGAGAACCAACTCTTCAGGCGGTAGCAGTGACGAGACGCCGACGGCATTGTTAGTTGGGTAGTGTACTTTGTGTAGGTTACCTGTTGCTTGCTGGGCAGGTATAATGCAGTCGTGTTTTGGGTGCTAGTTCTTAAACACTTCTTAGATGAAATAAGTTCTCTGGTTCAAAATCATGGTCTGATTTTGGACAATTTCTGTTTAGCATGCACATTGGCACCAGTTGAAAGGGTGTTTATGTAAATCAATCATGCTTGAATGTGTTGTAATGTTGCGGTATTCCTTTGATATTAAAACCACAAGTCTCAATAATAAAAAAAAAAACATGACATTATACAAGTTTATTTTTTAACATTTTGTTGACCTTTAAAAAATAAACTGGGAAGCTTGAACACATTAACTAGGTCCTCAAAAAAGCTTAAAAACTACTAATTTTAGCACGTTTTTTCCAAATTTTCCTGGGGGGGAACCCCGGACCCCCCTTCTTTGCTGGGGGGTATTCCATACCCCCAGACCCCCCAGTGACTCCCCCCAAAATATATGTCTAGGACCGCCCTTTGTTCAGACAAATGCACCTGGTAAAGAATTATTGTGGTAACTAAGTTAACTTATTGAATAAATAAATACATAAAAACTTGTGTATAATTTAAAAAAAGCAGGTACGGTACCGGTACATAAATAATTAAGATTATCACAGTGGCTCAGGCAAAAGACTAACCTAAAATCAATAAATAATTTAAGTGATAAAACATTCAAATTAGGCTACTAAAAGAAACTAATAAAAAATTTAAATGCCGCAACAAGCAATTGATTGTTTAAGTAACTGTTATAGGGCTTGTGTCGCAGGGGCGGCTCCAGAGGGCAGGCCAGGTAGGCCCAGGCCTACCTAAAATTTTGGTAGATATTTGAAAATCATAAATAAATAAAATAATTTAATTATATGTAAATAAAGAGAAAGCTCTCTCAAAAAAAAAAAAAACATACTGGAAATTCAAACTCATTAGTTTGCATTTGAATTGTAAAATTCACTCCTCTTTGCGGGGAAGCCCCTCTCAAACCTCTTCAAAATTCGAATTCAAAATCCTTTATTAAGTGCTCTTATACAGCTTAATAGCAAATTACATAAGGCAATAACATAAATTACATGAATGACAACTACCCTACAGCAAACAGCATACAACTTTGATACATACACATAAAAAATATTAACAATTGAAATAGTTTTAAACTGGTTTTTAATAACTAATAGTCAAGAACCATGCAAACACTTATGTTTGTTGTATTTATAATTCTTGCCTTAATAACCGAAGGTTGCTATCTTGATGCCGAGTAGGACATCAATTGTGGACATAGACGTAATTTTGTCACTGGGCTATTGATTAACAATGCCTCTGAACAAAAAGATCTGGGTTTGGGCTGTTGCCTCACAAAATACATTAGAAAATGCCAATGGCCCTGCAAAAGAGAAACAAAAAACCCTTCTGCTGAATACCTTCATACAGTAAGGATAGGTAGTCACTCGGGAAAGCCATTGCTGCAAAGTTAGAGTGATAAGATAGAGGTGGAAAATGTCGTGATAAGCCTTAGGCTTACACTGAGATAGTGTGTATTTCTGTGAAAAAATTTGTGCTTTGCAGAATATTGTTTGAAACAAATTAAACTATCTATGTGCTTTTTATTTATACATTTTTTTTAGGGTAAATTATTTGTATACAATATTGCTTTTTTGGAAGTGGTTAATGTCAGTATGAAGTAAGTTAACGCTGAGATTTTTTCTCCAGAGCCATGGAAGGAGAAAAATTCACACTACCAGTACAAGAGACATGTTCAACCCATAACATAGAAGACTTGGCCAGCTACGTAATACAAGACATACACTCATCGGTCAAAGAAGCAGAATGTTCATTGGCAAACCCATCAGATTATCCAGACCACTATAGACCTCAGGATGGGGAAGAGTTCGATTTCATCATCGTAGGATCAGGATCTGCAGGGGCTGTGATTGCAAACAGGTTATCCGAGGTACCTTCCTGGAGAATCCTGCTGCTGGAAGCTGGAGGAAATCCAGCAAAATCAACAGAAATCCCAGGATTGTACGGTGCGCTGCAGAAGACTTCATATGACTGGCAATATCAAACTGACTCTGGTGAAGACAATTGTCTGGCGATGGTGAACAACAGCTGCAACTGGCCCAGAGGAAAAGCTCTTGGGGGTTCCAGCACAATTAACGCTATGCTATATGTCAGAGGAAATAAAGAAGATTATGATGGATGGGCTAGGGTAGGAAATGAAGGGTGGGACTATGATAGTGTTCTAAAATACTTTAAGAAGAGTGAAAAAGTTGAAGCAAAGGAAGTCTTGGAACACAACAACTACAGAGACTATCACGGAGAAGATGGGTATTTAACTGTAGGTACTTTTGAAAAAGACTATATGTCAGAGTTAGTAGACACCTACGCAGAAGGAATGGAAGAACTCGGATACAAAGCAAACAACGACTGTAACGGAGATTCTCAAATGGGATTTTCTAAGCTGCAAGGAACAATTGTAGGAGGCAGAAGATGTAGCACAGCCAAAGCGTTTTTAAAACCAATCAAAACCCGTAAAAACTTAAAAGTTTCAAAAAATTCACTAGTTACAAAAATTTTAATTGATAAACATTCTAAGAAGGCAAATGGAGTAAAAATTATCAACTATAGGGGTGCCGAAGTAAGAGTCAGGTCAAAGAAGGAAGTAATAGTGTCCGCTGGAGCTATAAACTCTCCACAGCTTCTCATGCTTTCAGGAATAGGACCAAAAGAACATTTGGAGGAACTGGGAATTGATGTGATAGAAGACTTGCCTGTTGGACACAACCTACAAGATCACATGTTGATGGTTGGCCTGGTATTTTCATACAACTACTCTCGTCAGCTTAAGCCGATTACCAACTATATGTATGACTTTTTAATGACAGGATCTGGTAAACTATCAGGCAATGGAATGCTGACCTACTCAGGCTTCATCAACACTCTTGATATCTCCTCAAAAATCCCAGATATTCAATTCCATCATTTTGATTTTGATGCGAAAGATAAACTTGCACTTACAATGACTTTGAGAATGCTTGGGTTAAGAGAAGAAGTGGGTAAATCATTTTTGGAACTAAATTCAAAAAGATTTATATCCATGGTATTTCCGACATTACTTAAACCTCGCAGTAAAGGGAGGATATTGTTAAAGTCAACAAATCCAAAAGACAAGGTCAAAATTATTTCAGGTTATTTATCGGACAATGAAGATATGGAAACACTTTTACGTGCCACTGAATTTCTATCAAAGCTAGCGTCAACCAAAGCTATGGAATCGTTGGACACCAAGTTTCATGAAATCGTTGCTCCTGCTTGCTCCAAGTATGTGGTGTCTTCAAGAGACTTCAGGATTTGTTCTCTTAAACACTTTGTGACGACATGTTACCACCCCACCTCCACCTGCAAGATGGGACCTGCTGATGATCCTACGTCCGTGGTCAACCCTCAGTTGCAGGTGAAGGGGGTGGGACACCTCAGAGTTGCTGATGCTTCTATAATGCCAGACATTGTGAGAGGCAACACCAACGCTCCTTCCATCATGATTGGAGAGAAGGCTGCCGATCTTGTTAAACAACACTGGTTGTGAAGTCTCCTCTACAACATCACAAGCTGCATGTTTTAGACACCTACTTAGTGTTTAGTTGTTGACAATCCACAGTCATCAGTGTCATAGTGTTAGTTTACATTAAGCTATGCAGATTACTCTAATCCTAAAGTATCTGGAAAAAACTGCAGTAGATGTAGAGTTGTTATCCATAACAGAAATAGCTTGTATTGAGGATTTTTATATTTTTAATAATAAGTAAGACTAAATGTGTCACTTTCAAAACAAAACAAAATAAGAATAATTTCAATCCCAATATTGAAGTACAAAACCAACCAACTGAAATATCAGAAGCTGTAAGGTTCCTTCTGACCTTGGATAGTAATTTGTTTTGGGAGTTTGGGACCAATATTTTAATCTTATTTTGAATAAAATAACCTCCATTCTTTTTGTGATTAAAAAAATGATATCATTTCCCCCAAATTCAATCCCATATATCTTATGGTATAAGTGTATATGAAACTATCTCAAAAAAGAATCTAGACAAAATTTTGACAATACTGAAGCAATCAATCAAAACTATGTTAAAAATAAACAACGATGATTCAGCAAAGAAGCCTTTAAACATTTAAGAATTCTTACTGTTTATGGATTACTAGCTGTACCCGCGGGCTTCGCCCCGTTTAACTTCATAAGTATTCGCATGGCTCATTCACGTCCTGGTTGTAGTTCGTTCGCTACACTCACTCCTTTAGGTTGGAGCTCGTTCGCTACGCTAACTCGCCTCCAGGTTGAAGTTCGTTCGCTACGCTCACTCACCTTTTGGTTGGAAATTAGCTGTTGTCATAAATTAAAAAAAAATTAATAGTGCTGCACCCTGTTGGTAATCCTTGTAACTTTTATGCTATTGCACATCATAGAACAGAACCAACTTATTTACTTCATGTTGTTTCTTGTCTCAGGATTACTGTTTTTAGTTTGGCTATAACAAACTAAATAATTACTGTTTGAAAATAAACTTGGCCATAGCCATGTCAAGAATCTATTACTCGCAAGTATGCATGGTTAAACATTACAATACTGAAAATATAGTGTCAAATAAACTAAATAACTATTGCCGTGCTTAAAACTAAGACAAAAACTATTTCAATTCATCTAAAGAGTATAACACACACAGGTCTACTAAATATTTCCTGACTTTTTTTCAATATTGGGGTTTAGTTCTGTTTTAATGTTTAAAGGAATTTATTTTTGAAATTCATGTCCTGCATTTAAAGTTTTTTTGACAAGCTCTAATTTTTTATTTCTAATTACAAAGTTTTTTTGTTATGTGTAATCATAGACAAGGGAAACAAAAGCTTTAATTTCCTTACTCAATGGTGAAATCTAGTTGATTGGTTTATAAATGGCGGTTTGAATTTTTGTTTACAAACATAATACAGTCAAGAACATTATCTTACTAATATTATAAATCTGAAAGTTTGTGAGTTTGTGTGTATGTTTGTGTGTGTGTTTGTTGCTCAATCACGCATAAACATAAGTTTAATAACCATTGATGGCATAAAAATATGGCTTTATATATTTCGGCATGAGTAATTAGTCTAAAAACAGCGTGAAAGTTGGAAAATGTACCCTTGGGACACGTCATGGTCGTGAATTTCGAGACTTTAAAAATACGAAAAAATACCTAGAACCTATTTAAAACCAAATAAATGTGTGTAACATGTTGCCCCCGTCCCAAAAAATATTAAAACATATAATAATAAACTACAAATCCAGTATCTACGAAGTAAAAGGCCAGGGACATGAAAACGTACGTTTTTAAATTTTCACTCATTAACTACTGGACGGATTGGACTGAAATTTGGCATGATGAGAGCTTATATTCCCGATTAACATTTAGGCATATTCTTATCTCAAAAATCCTTTTGGGCTCCGCCCCAGTGGCTCTGTATTTCCCCATGTCAACCTTATGAGTACTTATATTTAAATTGGAATTAAAGAATCGTAACAGCTGGTTTAACTAAACAATTTGATTCTGTGATGTTCAATAAATAGGTTTACCAACAGGGTGCAGCATTTTTTTAAGATTTATGACCAAAAGGTGAGTGAGCGTAGCAAACGAACTTCAACCTGGAGGCGAGTTAGCGTAGCGAACGAGCTAAACCTGAAGGCAAGTAAGCGCAGCGAACGAGCTCCAACCTAAAGGTGAGTAAGCCTAGCAAACAAACTTCAACCAGGACGTGATTGAGTGATGGGAACGAGCTCATCTTGAAAATGAACGAGCATTTGACATAAAACCACATTAGGACAGGACAACGTCTGTCGAGCCAAAATGTTGTGGTACACAATGAGAACTTTAGTTTTTTCTATGGTTTAGGTGCAGTGGTAGAACATTAGGGCTATGGTAGATGTGTGCTACACTATAGGATAACTTATAAACTAAAAGACCAAATTTTCTTAAACCGTGTCCTCTCCCATAACTGTAATAAGCATTTTATACTTGTATGCCAACCCCGTACGAAGGACGGGTACTCTGCTAGTATATCCATAAATAAAAAATATCCATAACAATGTATCTATCATTCTGAAGTAGAGCTAAACCACTCAGTTCAGCTGCCATGTCTGCATCCCTAATCCCCACCAAGACTTCCACTATGTTCAAACACTGTTCTTCAGGTTTATCATATCCACCACATTGCAAACTATTATTTTCAATGCCGATTATAAAATTTTCCTCAGACATCCTGTTATTTAGCATCTTAATAACATATTCTTCAAATTTCGGATTGTTTGGATTGGTTACTTTAGCTCAATTATATAAAATAAAGCACAAAATTAAAAATGTAAACATTACTCACTAACACCCTTGTGCAAACTGACGATTTTGCAATATTCACACACTTTAGTGCACAAAAACATGTCTGAAACAGCTGCGGCAAGCAGAAGCTTCTGATGACTATATGCTTGGACTACTTTTGGAAACCTATAGGGTAATGTATCCCTTGTCTTTGCTTTAAACAAAACAGATGAATGTTGAAGGCAACTTGGCTTTATTCACTGTGTTTTAAAACATCACCTCCACAACGGCATGTACGGGGGGGTTGTTGTATTAATAGTCAAAGCTTATACCATTCCTATAGTAGACCACACAATAGTGGTGTTATATAAATTAAAACACCTCATTGTAACCCTTTTTTTCAAGGCTACGCAAACCTTTCATTTTGGATAATTTTCATTTGGTTTACTACGGTTTGGGATTTTGATGTTTTCTATTTATTTTATTTTCAAGAAATAATGTAAATTGTTGCACGTTGCGGGTAGTCAGAAGTAAATATTTTATAGCGTTCTCTCACTAGCTTTTAGACAGATTTTTCGTGTTAAGAAACTATGGATAGTCAAACCTTTTATACATACAATTGTATTTGATCAGTCTATTTTATTCTAAGAGGCCTTCTAGAGGCCTGGTGGGTTTGTTTTATTTCTGACCTACCAAATAATAAAAGAACATTTTTGGCCTTATGTAATTAATGTTTCCCTTCATAAGAGAATTTGCCAAAAAGAAATAATAACTCGTAAGCATGGTTTCTTATAATGTCAAATAATAATAGGTACTCTTATAATGACCATAAATCAAATACAGCGCAAAGTCAAAAGTTGTTCAAGTTTTAGTGCTTTATCTGGTGTTCTCTGTTTTCTCTTTAATTAGTTAATCTATGTTTGTTCCTAATGGAGATAATAAATGTGGGAACCGTATTAAAAATATTTGGTGAGAAATGAGAATGGTATTGTGATCAATTAAATATGTTTAGTTACTAAATTAGTATATGTGGTGAAAATGAATAATATTTTAATACTGGTTTTTTGTTCTGTGGTTTACAATTGTGCTTATGGGTAAGAACAAGTTTTTAATTTGAATATTAACATGTTATGAATACAGAATACCCATTGATACCTGCATTTAGGAGTTAAAGTAAAAAAAAAACTCACGATTGGCTGATGATTAAGATGAGGGAGGAGGTATTTAGACAGTGATCTTAATTTTGCTATTTCAATATACTGTACAGAAAGGAGCCAAATCGGGAATATAGTTTTGGTTAATTACTCCTTTCTGCCCTAGGGCTAAGAATTATAATTTTTTTGTCAAACGGATGGATGCCATTTATAAAATTAACTTTTTCTTCACTATCAATATTCTTTTTGTTTTTTACAAAGTAGGTAAAGTATATATTTAAGTAGGTAAACATCTATATATATAATACGCTAAGCCGATTTTTGTGAACAGAACTCCTCCCACATTTTTGGACCGATTTTGATGATTAAAGTGTCAAGAAAATTGCCCTGATCTGTAGTTTTGCAAAGTGTTTTTGGTTTTTTGAAATCTTTATTAGTTTGGGCAGGATCTTCCATCAAAGTTGGGTTTTCTCCCATAAGATTAACATGGGGGAATCTAAATATTTAATTGGAAACTTTGTCACCACTAATTTGAGAGAACGGCTTGGCGTAGAAACTTGGTAGAGGTGTCAAAAGAAAGGTCTTGGTCTGTAGATCAATTATCAAAAGTAAAAACTAAGTAAATTCCCTTAGGGCTCTGTTCCAGAAGCCTTTAAAGATCCCTCCACAGATTTGTTTACATTTTGGCCATGTGGAAAACACTTTTTAATGAAACAGCTGTTCATTTTTAAATTGTAATCTAAACAACACACATTTATTGGGAGTTACTAAATAGTCCAAAAGAAGTATTTGCAATGCTATTTTCTGATTTTAAAATTTGTTTTTGGTCTGTATCATGTCATGTTTTGCATTATAATGTTCCATTACGATATCAGTGGAAAATCCTTTTATTACAGTAAATCTTACAATTAATTATTTCTTATTGAACTATCTTATATCTATTTTACATGACATTTTGGCTGTAAAAAATAGCACAATGAGTAAACACTATTTAAGCAGCTACTGTCGTGACAGGTAGGTCATATTCCTTTAAAACTAGATTAACTTACATAGTCCTTTATAAGATACGTTGATTAAAAATGCATGTAAAAATCAATATTTACGTAACAGCCACTATACAGTATTTTTTGCTTTTTGGAAATGCCACATTGCTATGTTATTTACATTATTTGCTGCCAATGAAGCCGCACGACCATATAAACGAGGAGGCCCCAGTTCAAGAATAAAAGCCAACTTCACTTCAAGTATATTCCACTATACACCTAACATTCCGTAGAGAGATTATATTGACAACTTTATGTAGGTAATTGATAAGGCTGAGACAACTAACTGACAGCCCCCAAGTCAATTAATTCTAGCTTTAACAGTAACCCCACAACCAATTTCTCAAAACTATGATAGAGGGTTGTTCGTTGGCACAGAAGTACGATATGAACTGACCCAACGTGACGAAGGAAAAATCAAACTTACACTGTAATGGAAATACCTCCCTTTGAAGTTATAACGTGTCTTCCCAACAAACAGATATTTTTTTCAAATAAAATCGTAGATCAATTGGCATTACACTGATGATAACTAATAATAACTTCGATGACGTACGATATGGGAAATATTTTATTCGTTGAATGATCAACCATTTTTTGTAACTAACACAATTAATATCATTATTGTTTTCACACTTATTACTCTTTAAACAAAAAACAATGCTAAATGCTCAAAATATGTATAATTTCACTCAATTTATCGCAGTTAGATGAATTAGCGTAAGCCTTGAAAGTTACCGTCGATTTCGACGGGTTTCACCTAGTTATTCTAAATACTAATACAGTAGCCATGAATTCTAGATTTTATTGTTTTGTAGAGTGTTAAGCACAGGACGCACTGACCTGTGGTCTATGTGAACGGGCCGAATGCAAGATGAAATAGTGTCGGCAACTTCTTTAAAAAATATGGGTTATGTTATACCTTTATTTTATAAAGCCGAGTCCATTATTTTATAATCGAGCCTTAACTGTTTTGACGGACCACACTGTTTAAGGTGGCACCACAAAATTCATTGGTTATAATTTTGTGTTTAGCAAATTTCTCCTATAGCGGATAAACTATTATTGTAAGTCTTATGATAAGACCTAGACCCTATATTAGTGGTTTCAATTGAGCACAAAATTAAATCCTCAAATAGTTTTGATAATGGTGAAACTCTGTTGATTTGATGGGTTTTAACAAGCTTACAATAGAGTTATTATACATATTCATCCATTTCAACCTTTCCTAGGCTTGGTTTGGGTGGATAATCAGGACTCCAATGTTTTAACAAATAGTAACTTTCCAACAGGGCAGTAAGATTGGAAACTCCATCCATTCTACCAGAGACATGTTCAACCGTCCAAAATCCAGAAGACCTGGTCAGCTACGTAATACAAGACATACACTCATCCGTCAAAGAAGCAGAATGTTCATTGGCAAACCCATCAGATTATCCAGACCATTACAGACCTCAGGATGGGGAGGAGTTTGATTTCATCATCGTAGGATCAGGATCTGCAGGATCTGTGATTGCAAACAGGTTATCTGAGGTACCTTCCTGGAGAATCCTGCTGCTGGAAGCTGGAGGAAATCCAGAAAAATCTACAGAAATCCCAGGATTGTATGGTGCGCTGCAAAAGACTTCATATGATTGGCAATATCAGACTGAGCCGGAGGAAAACAATTGTTTGGCAATGGTGAATAACAGCTGTTTCTGGCCCAGAGGAAAGGTTCTTGGAGGCTCTAGCACAATCAATGGCATGATCTATGTCAGAGGAAACAAAGAAGATTACAATGGATGGGCTAGGGCAGGGAATGAAGGATGGGACTATGAGAGCGTGCTTAAATACTTCAAGAAGTCAGAAAATATAGAAGCCGAAGAAGTTTTGAGACACGATAATTATAAATATTATCATGATGAAGGTGGTTATTTGACTATTGGGTCTTTTAAAAATGACAGTATAGAAGATTTACTTAAGGTATACGGTGCAGGAATGGAAGAACTTGGGTACAAACTAAACTACGACTGTAATAGTGAATCTCAAAGAGGATTACGGTGAACAACCGTAAACACCTCAAAGTCTCACGCAATTCATTAGCTACAAAAATTTTGTTCGACTATCAATCCAAGACAGCACGGGGTGTTAAGTTTTTAAATGATAATAACGAAGAGATAGCTGTTAAAGCAAAGAAGGAAGTTATTATTTCTGCCGGAGCTATAAATTCTCCACAGCTTCTCATGCTCTCAGGAATTGGGCCAAAACAACATCTGGAGGAGTTAGGAATTGATGTAATTGAAGATTTGCCAGTTGGGCATAACCTACAAGATCACATGTTGATGGCTGGACTGCTCTTTTCATACAATTTTTCAAGACCACGCCAGAGATTGACTGACCGTATGTATGAATATTTAATGTCACCTTCTAGCAGTCAACTCTCAAGTATAGGTATGTTGAGCTATTCTGGGTTCATAAATACTGTTGATACTGACTCTAACATCCCTGATATTCAAACCTACCACTACGATATTGATGTAAACAACACCTCGTCACTAACAAATGCCTTGGCAATGTTTGGTATACGGGATGAAATCATTAAATTATTCCTGGGTATAAATTCTAAAAGATTTGTTACACCAGTAATGCCGACATTATTGAAGCCTCATAGCAGAGGTCGGATACTGTTGAGATCTACAAATCCAAAAGATAAAGTTAAAATTGTTACAAATTTTTTGACCGATGCACGTGATATAGAAACACTTTTACAAGCCACTGAATTTCTATCAAATCTAGCGTCAACCAAAGCTATGGAATCGTTGGACACCAAGTTTCATGAAATCGTTGCTCCTGCTTGCTCCAAGTATGTGGTGTCTTCAAGAGACTTCAGGATTTGTTCTCTTAAACACTTTGTGACGACATGTTACCACCCCACCTCCACCTGCAAGATGGGACCTGCTGATGATCCTACGTCCGTGGTCAACCCTCAGTTGCAGGTGAAGGGGGTGGGACACCTCAGAGTTGCTGATGCTTCTATAATGCCAGACATTGTGAGAGGCAACACCAACGCTCCTTCCATCATGATTGGAGAGAAGGCTGCCGATCTTGTTAAACAACACTGGTTGTAAACTAACATTGGAAATATAAAGTTAGTTTTGTATATATGAATCATCATAGTCTTCTCTAACACAAGGGTGTGTCAAAAAACCTGGCAACGACACACTCACCAGCTTATTTCCCTGGTAAACAGTAACAAATAACAAAAAAGTGTAAACATTATTATTGCACAGACGCTCCACATGAGCTAGTGCTAAAGCTGTTTTGTAAGCTATGATGGCGGCTTTGCCACTTCTTTTTGCTGGGTTCTTGTATTAGAGGAGGATATGATATCTAGTCCAAACTCTGTCTCATGTTTTTGCTATCTAAATTTTGTATGAATTTTTGTACTGTATCTAATACAATATATAAAAAAAAACTGTAATCCATTGTATTATGAAAGTTCCGGGATTTAAATACATATTAATATCAACGTATGGAATCAGTATTTTATTTTGACTAAACGTTGAATGACTTGGTTAAATATATTAAGAAAATCTGAATCATACTGATTTTGCATCATTGCAGGACAAAAAAGTGTTTTTGTTGGGTCAGATCTAAATTTTGGAAAAGAATGAATGAAAAAAGTAAGTTAAAGTACTGTAGATGTAAAATACATACATATACTAGGCATCTTTTAAGAGAACATTTTAACCATTGTAGTATTTTAACCGTTGTTTTGAGCCATATTGTAGTAACTCTATCGCATTGTTCTAAAGATGCCTGTACTATGTAAAGTAAATCAGAGGGATAAAGTTATATATCTGTTTATTCAAAATTTTAAGTAGATAAGTAGATAATATTAAATATATTTACTGATTGCTTACTTTTATATTACTTCTCTGTGTTGTGCTCAATGATTTTGTATTGGAAGAAACGAATATATTTCACTTATTTCAGCTTTATTATCTACACACAGCGGTCTAGGATTCATTAAGGATGAAGTTTAAATGTCATAAATTTTGATATAGAACACAGTTTTTGTAAGTTTCAGCCATTGCTACTTGTCGGCCAACATCATCCTTAGTCACTAACAAGACTACAAGATCAAGCCACTCATCCTACACTCATCTCCATTCATACTAGGCTTAAAATACCTACTTTGTATGGTCGCCATTTCATTAAAAAGTATTAAAGTATTGCACGGTATTTCAAATTTCTGACTATCCGTTTGCAATGTGGGTGTATTCAATCAAATATCCACTGACTTTTTGCCAAGTCCACCGACTTGGCGACTTTATAGGTTTGTGGAATTTCAGACATCACTGCGCTGACGGTCTAGCGATTCGTCGACGATCCTGCTCGGCCATAAGATCTGAAATTATTTCACCACTTTCATCATTCTTTGATGCGCGACTTGCCAAGGTTCTGAGATATCTGGTGAAATGTATGAGCTGGTTGGATCTGGTTCGGTTGTAGACAAAGTGGTCGAATTTGTTTCTCGATAACCGATTTTAGCTTTTCTCCCTTGCAGATTCTGTAAATAGTTTCGCTTTGACGCTTTAAATCTAATATGTACATAAAAAACTAACTAAATACAACTGTTCGTTAAAATTTTTATTCCAAACTAACCAATGCAGATATTTTTATTTATAAATCAAATCAAATTATGACATGAAAAATAACCAGTAACAGCTGATTTGTTAACTGCCGCTACATAAAGGTGTTGTCGATAACATGGGCACTTTCAAGGGCTGTTGGACAGAAACCCGATTTTTCCCAGCGTTGTGACCTACTCCAATCGATTTCTTGTGTCCAAATACCAAATAACCCATATTCAACAAAAAGATGTAAAATCCTCGGACAAAAATTAAAGTTTGCCCGTACACACGCTTGTTTTAGAGTATGTTATTCTTATAAACACACTTTAGTTTTTTTGGAAGTCTATGGTATTTATAGTAGAAACATTTGCTGTTGACCAAAGTTCAGTTTATGCACCAGTGGCGAACAGGGCCGGTGACAGCTGTCACGGGCCCCCTATTTTCCTGATTAAGTGTCCAGCCACCTCCGCCGTTGTGTTACACATATAACAATACATATCTAAAATGCATGTTAGTTTGATTAATTCTCATGCTCACAGTTGCAACTTTATCCAGTCAAAAATTACTAAGTGAACTGGAAAACCATGCTAAAATTTTTGACTTTAGCAGATTACATGTACAGAAAAGATTTTACATTTATCCGGGCCGGGCCCCCTACAGAATCTTGGGCCCCGGGCTCTGGCCCCCCCTGCCCCACCCTCTAGTCGGCCCTGGTGGCGTCGGAGCAAACGGGTATATAAAAAGATGTCAACACACTCAACCATTACTTATACATATTCTTTAAAATTGTCTTCAGCCAAACGATAAGATTGTCATCCATGAGGAAGAATGTCATCTATGAAGGTGGTTGTGTTCATATAGGTAGAGATAAAAATATACCATTTACCAACCAGAGGAAAGACGGGAAGAGTCAAGTGACATATTATTGATTTATGATCAAGTTTACATCATATACTTGACCATAAATTGCTTCAAGTATCTGTATAAAACGAGGAAATCTTCACAAAATATTACAAAACAAAAACATTCTATGAGTTGTCCATTAAGTTCTATTCAGTCTTTTATACACGAAGGCTAGACCTATTCAAATGCTGTGTAGCAGATACATTAATGACTCTTACCTACAGTATAATATAGCTCTGCTGTAATGATCACTTCAACATCATTTTACCAACCGTCATTATAACAAGTTGCATTTCATCACAATGTCGCAGTTTAGCAGTTTTGTTTTCAAGAATGACTGAAGAGGTTAAAAAAGGGTTTATGCTCTCACATTGCATTGACGATTTTCAAAAGATCTCTTTTCTATGGCAAACAACACTTAGTATTCATGTCACTTTACCTGTCAAGCCCTTATGTTCTCATATCAGTTACGTTTATTTAGTTCTATATTTTACAATTTTGAATAAATAAAAGCTATACTATTTCTCATACATCATAGGTGATAGCTTTCCTTATTTGAAACAACTAGGATACAGTTAAAAAAAGTATTTTTTACTTTTATTTAAAAAAAATCTACTGAAATGATAAATTTAACAAAAAACCACAGTTTTTATTTTAAATATTATTGGGACTTGGCGTGCTAAAATTGCACGATCACCAAAAGGATATTTCTGTGTATTTACTTATACAAATATTAGATGAGGGGTCATGACATTTTATTCACCCTGTATACCATAATCATGAACAACAATTCCCCTTAGGGAACCAACTCAAATTCACTCAACCTGTATTAAGAAATGATTCTCTATAGTTAAGTACACAAACAATCCAAAACTTGAGAAGTCTTGTCAAAGAAAACGGACAAGTTTGACGGTTGGAAACTGTTAAGCCTTCGATGTTGTAACAAAAGCAAATGTTTTGCTCAAGCTGCATTTGTCTTTGCTCAACAAGCAAGTTGTGGTGTAGAAGACAAAACTTGTCTAATCTTATTATAAACAGCTTTGCATTCAGTTTGTTAAAGATGTATTAGACAAAGGAAATGGTTTACTCTAAGGGTTATTTACTGGAAAACTTTAGGATTTTTTTACCATAATTTTGGTTTAGGGACTATACTCCTTTCACAAAGTTTGAGAGGAAGACTCTCCACCATTTTTTTTCTGCTAAATGTATGTTGCAGCTAATTGACGTTTTGACAAATCTCAGCTGTTGAGCTGTGTTTAATGGTAGGATCAAGACGTGGAGGGGATAGATTTCCTACCATAAAATCACCTTGATTTTGTGAATGGAGTATAGTATGTTCAATACTGTATGTCTCATTAAATTTAAATTAATAGTTTTAGCAAAATTTTACATGCTTTGTAAAACAGCTGATTAAGTTATACAGTTTACAGCTACATTTGTAGTGTACAAGCTGGTGTTATTGCCATGTTTTAATATCAATTAATTGTTTTTATGTTTACAATTCAGTTGTTTTGTTTACTGAAGAAAAATACACATGAATTTTACTGAATATGTCTAAAACAGTTTATTCTATTAGATAAGCATAACTCAAGGAAATGTTAACCATAATCTAAAACTTTTGAATTATGTTGAATTATAAACAAACAAATCTTGACACAAATAAAGTTGATTGTTAATCTGATAAATTTGAACACAATATCCCAAAGTTTTCATCTTCAGTTTTAATACTTTGTATTTATATTCACCACATCAGCTAAATCGGTTGTATTTTGACTTATACATTATTCCTTAGGCAATATACGGGGACAGGTTGTACAAAAGGGGGAAGATTTAATATCAACAACATGTTCTATGCTCTGCAAGTATGATTTATGATATAAAATTCCATAAATCTGAATCATCCAGTTTCTCTTTATTGATTTATTATCATTTATCAGCCATTGTAATTAATTTGGATTTTAAGTCAGAAAGCACATTTTGGCTTGAATTAAACAAAATCTTTTACAGTCACTGCAATCAGAGCTCAGTTATTAAAAAGTTTTTTGTTAAGAAAGCATATTTAAGTGCAGGTGGTATCTGCTGATTCAATAAGCCATAATACAAAAGCTTGAAAAACAACTGAAACTTGTTCTGTAGTTTTTTCATTCAAATAAAAATCAATTTACGTCATAATGAAGCAAAAACAGCCGTTTTTAATACATGCGTTGCGAGTATAAAATAGCATTTTACTGTCTAGGGGCTAAAAACCCTGTTTACTCTTTAGACTCTAGAGCTCTCTAGAGAGTAAAAACCGCTTTTAGCCCTTAGGGAGTAAAAATCTGCTGTTGTCAGTTCAGTTGTAAATTTTGATTGTAAATTGCATGTATCTAAACTCTAAAGTATGTATCGATTGTAGTTAATTGCTGCATTATTGTAAACAGTTGTCATATCAATAAGAGTACACTAACACAATAATAGACGGAACACTAGAATCACTTTAAACAGCTACTTATTTTCATAAGGAAATTAAATTGAAAACTATTTAGAAATAGTTTTGAGAGGTTATTTTTTAATGAAAACTATTTCAGTTTTTTTCACGTAGCTTTTCAAATAATGATGCAATATGAGGAAAAATAAGTTCATCATATGGGCAAAAAGTGTCTTTTCAACCCTCGCTCATTTTCCGGCCTTTTGGCTTCGCCTCAATCGTAAAACTTAAGCTTGGGTCGAAAAAGTCACTTTACGCTCTAGTGATGAAATGTACTATTAATAGTAACTACTATAGTTCGGCCGCTTTGAAAACGACCTGCGCGCTAATGCTAAATCAATGCTGGAGGAGGTCGCTTTCTAAGCGGCCGAACTATAATATTGTGTCAGTAGAGAAGAAAATATTTATTTTTTATTATATTCTTAAAAATTGTCACTCTTTGCAGCAAATGTGAAGTAAAACGAATTTCAATCATCCATTCACAACTATAATTGGAACAATAATATGGTACACTAAAAAAGTGTTATTACCAAACTAATACATACAAATTTCAACTTGCTTTAAAAAAAAAAAATAGCTATTGATATTGATTCTGTTGAAATTTTGCAGTTTAATTATGTTTCTAAATAAAACTCTTTAAAAGTACAATTATTTAACATTTTAATTAATTTAAGTACTAGCTCTAAAATTGTTAAATGCTATATGAGAAATTGATACTTTGAGCAATGGATGTATTACTGTACTGCATAAACTGTGTATAGTTTATACATGAAATTTCGCCACTCGGATATTGTGTCCAAGTTTATCAACATTGTGCTCTATCTTGAGTTCCAAACTTGTAGACATAAGATCTTCATGCTCAACTGAAGTGCATTGTTGATGTTGCTATATTGTTGAAAGCAGTGCTGCCAACCGCTGTGATATTTGTTAATGCAGTAAACTGTTTTACCAACCGAGTTGATTATGTTCAATGTACTTGACAATTATTCTACTATGTTGTTGTTGTTAGTACTATGTTTCTACTTGTTGCTAAATTCTTTGTTGTACGGTAGTAAATAAATGTATCAACCATTTGGACGCTAAATTGTGATCGATTGGATACCTTTGACTATTGGTTGGATCTAGACATTCTGGTTTTGGATCAAAATCGTAATTGAATTGAGTCAGAGTCACTGGCAGAGTGAACTGTTGCGAATTACAGATTTCAGTTGAATAAAACAACTTTTCAACCAAGTCAAGCTTTTAGGATGACTTTATGTTTTAATCTATCTAATTTTCTATTTCACACCAAAAATCATGATCTAATACTAGAGGTTAAAATAAAATGTCTTCCGTTAGTGTGACCAACCCCATGTAGCACAGATGGTTGGGCCAACGTTGGTAAATTGTGGAGCCACACAGTTGGCCAACGGTAGAAATGTCACCTCTTTAAACTGTTTTCCAGCCAACCATTGACCAACCGTTTTATTTCACACAAAATAATAAAGATTTAGTACGAAAAGCATAATTATTAGTTGAGTAAATTGATTAAATAGTTCATAAAAACAAATTTTGAAAAAAAGCTAGAACAAAATTTTTTGGCCCAGACGGGTCTTGAACCCGGGTCCTTCAACTTATGAGCCTCTTACTTTACCACTGAGCTATCTGTGATTGTTGTTATAGAGAGTTTTCAAGTGGTGAAAGAGTAGCCGACAGTTGCAATGGTCGCAATACTTCATACATTTTTACATTTTTGATACTACACAGTATAATATGATTCTGTTAATCTGTTAAGGCATCATAAGTTATTATTTTTTTTTTTTTTGGAGTTAGAGAGGATACTGGTATTTGAATATAGATTAATTAATTACTGTTAGATTATTAATGCTATTATAATTGCCTGTTATATGATTAATTACTCTTTCCCCTTAAATTGTTGCAAATAAGTTAAAGAATATTCATTTAAAAAATATTTGCATTATTATAATTATTAAAATTCATTGTTGTAGCCCCGGAACTGTAATATATAAAATATCTGGTTTTACAATACCTTTATCAGTTCCAAAAACTTTTGGAAACTTTTGGAACTGATAAAGGTATTGTAAAACCAGATATTTTATTATAATTATGTTGTGAAAGCTAGACCCAGAGAATGAAAGTCGTGTAAACTCAACTATGGACCATCGTTGGTCCAACAAAAGTATCTTTTGTTGGTCCAACGGAGTGAAAAACGGTTGGACAACGGTTGGCTTGATGTATGATACCCAGCAATGCATATTAATAATGTATTTCATTAACAATGAACCAATGTTGGTCCACAGTTGTAAATATTGGTTGGCCCAACTACGAGATATACAGTTGGACAACGGTTGGTTGGTTGTGGAAGCTCCAACCAACCATCGACCAACTGTCCCATAGTTGGCCAACGTTGGCCCAACCATCTGTGCTACATGGGACGTCACCGATGAGTGGCGACTGGTTTCAACCTGGCAATTTGGTCATCTTCAGGAGATAAAAGAACATAATTTCACTCCGAAAAGGCCGTCAGAAAGTCTATAAATACATAACGAACACTTAAATACATTTTAAAAAAATACGTGTGGCCACAAATTGACTGCGCCACAGTGCTATGCGTAAAAAAATGTATTTTAGTATAGTTTTTGTTATATATTTATAGACTATCTGACGACCTCTTTGGAGTGAATTTATGATCTTTTATCGCCTGAAGATGACCCCGTTGCCGGGTTGAAACCGGTTGCCACTCATCGGTGACGTTGATTACTCTGAGGGATGAAAGGTATTTTAACCTCTAGTATGAATTTAAATTTGTGACCAAGAGGCAAAAAAAAAAAAAAAAAAAAAAAAAAAAAAAAAAAACTGAAATGAAATCATGATCTCAGTAACAAAAATCATGGTCAAAATAGAATCACATATGAAATAATTACTTTTAGTAATTACTAGTATAAAACAATAATAGCCTAATAATATAACTATCACTAATTTATACATTTGATACCTACTGAGACATTGATCAAAAAATAAATACTAAGCTTATATCTTAACCTTAAGATCATTACTTAAACAGTCTGCGGACCATAAGACAAAATGTGCTAGGTAAGCTTCTCCCAAATGGTTATGTCTGAACATTTTGGCCGTTATATAGCTGAGTGGTGGATTTAGCCATTGCCCATTTGCTCAACACCTCTTAGAATACAAATGGCTCTTTGAATGTCCCCTACTGGTCAGCATAAACCAAATGTTTTGTCTGTATTGTAAAACTAATGTGACTTTCGTAACAATAACTTGTCGGATTTTAACCAACAGTTTACATAATTGTCATTGTCAATATCACGACATAGCTGAAAGTGTTTGGTGATTGGCAGGAACTGAACCTGGGACCTTCAGGCAGAACTACATAGCTGTAACTACTAAGACCAGCCGCACCTACCACAAACTGGAATCAATAAATTAATTTTTAGATAGGACCGTTTTCCAATGATGAAATATTTCTAACCAAAATACACGTAATAGTAAACAAAAAAGATGCTATATATTTTTTTGGTCAGAAACATTCTTTCAAAATTAACCTTACAAATTACAATTAATATCTTATAAAGTATAAGAGCAGAGAAATTAACGAATTTAATTATTGATAATGAGATATTGAGTACAAAGAATGAAGTATTTAAAATATGTTGTTTAATCAACCAACTCAACAGAATTATCCTCTCTTAAATGACATTTTGCTAAGCTTTTATCAAAGCCTTAATGACTGTATTGATAGTTTAATAAAATAATCAGAAAGGATTAAAAGGTTATAATTAGCTGAAAAAAGGTTAAAACAACTGTGGTCAGACAACCAAATACATATAAATGGAAGGGAAACCATTCTTTTGGAAAACCAACTTATATACCTGTATATATAAAAAAAAAATTAGGTTTTTAATTTGAATGTATTAATGCAGTAAACACATTTAAATCCCTACTATTTTTAATATACAATAAAAAAATGTGTTTCTGCGTCATAGTCACTTAACTCTTTTTTAGTACTAAAAAAAGTTTGATTACATACAAGACAAGTCTATACATTTGTTGAATTGTATACTTGAAAAATATTCAAATATACATATTGAATCTGCTTCTTTAGTAACAAGAAAACTTTCAATCTTTAAATTGAATCACGACCACGTTTGTTTAACAAGATCGGCAGCCTTCTCTCCAATCATGATGGAAGGAGCGTTGGTGTTGCCTCTCACAATGTCTGGCATTATAGAAGCATCAGCAACTCTGAGGTGTCTCACCCCCTTCACCTGCAACTGAGGGTTGACCACGGACGTAGGATCATCAGCAGGTCCCATCTTGCAGGTGGAGGTGGGGTGGTAACATGTCGTCACAAAGTGTTTAAGAGAACAAATCCTGAAGTCTCTTGAAGACACCACATACTTGGAGCAAGCAGGAGAAACAATTTCATGAAACTTGGTGTCCAACAATTCCATACCTTTGGTTGCCGCTAGCTTTGATAGAAATTCAGTGGCTCGTAAAAGCGTTTCTACATCATGTTCATCAGTCAAATAGCTAGTCAAAATTTTAACCTTGTCTTTTGGATTTGTAGATCTCAACAGGATCCGACCTCTGCTATGAGGCTTCAATAATGTCGGCATTACTGGTGTTACAAATCTTTTGGAATTTATATCCAGGAATGATTTAATAATTTCATCCCGTATACCAAACCCTGCCAAAGCACTTGTGAGTAACGAAGTGTCGTTAACATCAATATCGTAGTGGTGGGTTTGAATGTCAGGAATATCAGAAACAGCATCAACAGTATTTATGAAACCAGAATAGCTCAGCATACCTGTACTGGACAGTTGACTCGTAGAAGGTGACATTAAATATTCATACATACGGTCTGTCAATGTTTTAAGAGGCCTTGAAAAATTGTATGAAAAGAGCAATCCAGTCATCAACATGTGATCTTGTAGGTTATGCCCAACTGGCAAATCTTCAATCACATCAATTCCTAACTCCTCCAGATGTTGTTTTGGCCCAATTCCTGAGAGCATGAGAAGCTGTGGTGAATTTATTGCTCCGGCAGAAATAATTACTTCCTTCTTCGCTTTAACAGTTATCTCTTCGTTATTATAATTCAAAAATTTTACTCCCTGTGCTGTCTTCAAATCTTTCTCAATCAAAACCTTAGTTGCCAGTGAGTATCTAGAGACTAAGAGGTTTTTACGGGTTGTGAATTCTTTTAGGAACGCTTTGGCTGTACTACATCTTCTACTTCCAACAATCGTTCCTTGTAGCTTGGCAAACCCTGTTTGTGATTCACCGTTATAGTCGTAATTTGCTTTGTATCCTAGTTCTTCCATACCTTTCGTGTGTGCGTTGACCAAATCTTTTACATAATCGTCAATAAAAGATCCAACAGTCAAATATCCACCTTCACCATGAAAATGTTTGTAGTTATTGTGTCTTAAAACTTCTTCCGCTTCAATGTTTTCACTCTTTTTGAAGTATTTAAGCACGCTCTCATAGTCCCATCCTTCATTCCCTGCCCTAGCCCATCCATTGTAATCTTCTTTGTTTCCTCTGACATAGATCATGCCATTGATTGTGCTAGAACCTCCAAGAACCTTTCCTCTGGGCCAAAAACAGCTGTTATTCACCATGGCCAGACAATTGTCTTCAGCAGAGTCAGTATGATATTGCCAGTCATAACGAGTCTTCTGCAATGCACCATATAATCCTGGGATTTCCGTTGTTTCTTCTGGATTCCCACCAGCTTCAAGCAGCAGGATTCTCCAGGAAGGTACCTCGGATAACCTGTTCGCAATCACAGCACCTGCAGATCCTGATCCTACAATGATGAAATCAAACTCTTCCCCATCGTGAGGTCTGTAGTAGTCTGGGTAATTTGTTGAGTTAGCCAGCAAACATTCTGCAAGCAGGACTGATGTCTTGATATCTTGTATTATAGAGCTGGCCAAGTTGTTTGGATTGTATTCGGTTTTTGGGCAGGTGTCTGGGAAAATTATTGGAGTCTCTTCAGCTGCAATCCTATGAAAAATAATTATTGACAGTCAGGAATTATTTTTTATTAATAATTTTCTAGTCGAAACACCCCGCACTTTTCACCATACATCTTAAATTATCTGCAATAACCAATTAACCATAAACACTCACCATTAGATGCAAATTTATAATAATAAATGCATGATTTGTAACACACTAAGTGCATACTACTCTTCTCAAGGTTGAAAAGAACGTCCTAAAACTACCCCAGTAACCCATTGAAACATCAAAACCATGTCAAAAATAGTATTAATCCTTTTTAATAGCTTACTCTAATTTCATTATTCAAAATAAAATCAGGGACAGTAATTTTCTTTATGAATATGGCAACTTTTAGAGTCTGTTGTATATACGACAAAGTGCAACAAGCTATCATAGAGTCCCAAACCTTTAAAATTGTTATACACTGTGGCAAATGCAAAACAAAATATTTTCAAGATTTATAAATGCATATAAAAGCTAAAATGGAGGCATAAAAATATACTAGTAGTTCACATAGAGTCTTGTCCAAAAACAAGGTATAGGCCTACAGATCAGCAAGTTTTAGTAGATCAAGAGTCAGTAAATTTGATACTCGAAAGACAGTTATATCAAAGTCGAATGATGGTCTAAATGAAGCAAGAATGTATTCCCTGTCAAAGTCCTATTATGTGACATTTTAAGTGAAAATCTCCTTATATTTAAACGCGAAATAAAAGTATTTTTTATTTTGAAGATTCTAAACCAACCACTTAAGGGGTTTTCATGAATCTTCTGTTTAAATAATGATAATTTTTAGAAGGATAGAATGTTAGAGCCATAATTTAAATTTTTTGTTTGAGTTTTTTAGACATTTAGATTCAGATTTATGTATTTTTTAAGTCTAGCAGCCAACACTAAGCTTTTATGATTGTTCGAGTGCAATATCATTTGGTTTAACTAACAGCTGGTTTATTTTTATGTAGTTTTTCCTTACGTAAAGGATTTGCGAAATATGTAATTTCAAACTGTATTCCAAACGTTTGCATGTAATCAAGTTTTGTCGTAAATATTATCTGTGTGAATGTAAGGTTATGCTATAAAAATTCAAACTCAAGAAGTTACTACCATGTTTTTTGGCAAACTGTCACTAAGTTGTATATACTACACCATAAGTGGTTTACATGTTGATGGTTGATGGTTTTTTTCTTTTCCTAATGTTTGAATGTCTGTCTGTCATACATTATGTTTAGTTAAAACTGATCAACCCTTATATTAGACTATCAGTATGAAATACTGGTCTCTAGAAAAACTGATTCTCATATGGGTTTTGTTGTAATAGAAACAAAACCAATTTCCCTACTATGCCATAATCATGCACTTCTGTAATGGGTCAGACACCTTTGCACTAACCAGGGAATTTGACAAAAAAAGATTATTGATTTTGAAAATAGAGCGGTGAGTAAATATATAAACCAGTAAAGATAAATCAGGCTGAAGGAGATAAAGGAACAGAGAGCAAAGAAAAATATTTTATAGGCCAATTTTAAACAAGTATGAAAGCTCACTATATCCAAACATATTTTTAGAATAAACATATAGTCCTACCTAAGGGCCTACCAAAAGAATAATTTGATATTTTGCTTAAAACATACATACTCATAAGATCTATCATAGTAAAAAACATTGTATACTCACCCATATGCACAATTACAGGTTACTGAACACAAAATAAATATTAAAAATGGTTTCATTGTAAATTTTATACAAAAATGATAAATACCATTCTCGATAGTACCGGTAACTATTCAAATATTTTTTTTGGACAAACCATACACAAAAAATCAGGTCACTTGTTTAAAATATACTGTGTAGTCTGTTTAAAATAAAATTTACTATAAGCAACTGAAAGAGTACATTAGCTTAATTTAACCTTGAAATGTTGTGATAACTTTTGATCTTTTACAATGTGGAAAGTACAGAACTAAGAAAAAGTCTAAAAAAAAAATCTTTTGTTGAAATCAGCTGTCTAATTTTGTAATATTTTATCAGTCCATTCAATTTTTTTAAATCTATTTTGAATGAAAATTAATTTTGTCAAACTTGACAGATAAAAAACTGTTATCACAATGCTTTGGCTATTATCCAAATAAACAGGAGAAGCTTGTAATTTATTTAAGTTGTGGATACAGTGCAGTGAAATCTGACAATTTAAAAAAGTTGTTTCGCCTAACTACTGTAACTTTTAAGGAGTTTTAGAAAATAATGCAAGCCTTTTGGAATTGATTAATATATTTAAGCTTCTCAAATGCTGCCTATGTTGAATAAATCATAAATTTTAGGGATTTGGTAAACTAAAACTGATAATTGAATAAAAGTTCATAAAACTATTTTATATCTTATTTTCAAATTAAAAAACAAAATTTAAAAATTTTGAAGATTTAGCAAGCAAAAAGAGAATAGGAAATGTTAACATTTTATCCAATGAATGGAACATGAAATATTGTTTCAACAACCCATAAAAGTCCTTTTACACGTAATATAAAAATAAAAAATACCCAAATTATTAGCAATATCCAGATTAATTTACAGCATGATTAAACACCTCGTCACAGCAAACCTGCAGGCTAACCGAATTTCCATTTGTTTTATTGGATTTTCCCTAAAATATCTCCTTAATAATGTCATATTTATGTACAACTAACAGTCTAGGACCTATCACAGAGTTTTGAAGTGGCATCATCACCTAGTTGAAATCTATGAGTGACAGGTGGTACTGTACTTGAACCTTAAACAACAGGAAAATAATTACCTTTAAACTATAGCTGCGCCCATTTGTAGGTAGATGCAAAGTTTAAACAACAATTTAAAATGTTTTAAATCACTGATAACTGAAAATCATATATTTTTTACTAAAATTATTTATGGTACCTAAACAGAAAGAAAATCACTTGAATGCAAAGAAAACAATAAACTATACAACCGATATTGTTAAATGTATAAATCGTTTACTTAAATACTAGAACTATAATATAGTGGAAAAAGAAGATTATAGCAGCCTTTGCTCTTGTCTTTACACAGCTTGTTATTTTCCTTAATACAGATTGAGTGGAAAAGTAAGTTGTACACAAGTTCTACTCAAAAGAAAACAAATATGAAGCCTGGTACGAATTGGCCATTATTGCGAACTTCTTCATGTTGGAAGAATTTTCAAGCACTCATGGAACACAGTGGAACAGTGACTTTTCTCGGAGAAATTGAAAAGTTGGTTTTGCAGACATTGAATTGTCACGTTACAGATTTAAGGAAAAGTTGTCTGAAAGCTGAAGAGAAATTGGTTTATACACGACCTTAAATAATTTATTGAATCATAGCTTGAAAAGCTGCTTGCAGGACAACTGATTCGACCCATATCTAGTAGAAGTAATTACACGTGTTTTTTTCAATTAAATAAACATTTTTTATGAAGTTTTATCCTGAATATTAATAGGCAAGCATTTTTTTTTAAACCTTATTTCTCAGCTCGTGTGCATTACAGGGAAAATCTACGTATAATGCTAGAAAGATATTTTCCTGCAGATGTGCAGAGTCCCTTCATAAATTAAAATATACTCAAAAATAAGCACACAAAATGAATTTAAAATCGAAAAATATATACCAAGGGCCTTATGGGTTGCCATGTTGGTGACGAAATAGCAACGAAACATAAACAGAAAATCAAAAGAAATGCAAGAAATTCCAACGACATGTTTTATTTACAGCGAAGGGTGAAAATAGAGAAGTCAGTACATTACATATTTTTGGTCGATTTTTTGACCACTGGACGACTTCTAGTGTTTATCAAACTCTAGTTCCGATATTGACTCACATTGATAAGATATTGAGATAAAAAACTACAATTTCACCAACCATATTAACTTGGAGACTAATACCATATTTTTGAAATAAATTATACACATTAATAACAGTAAGGAAAGTATCTATGAATATTTCATAATTCTCAGTAATAAATTGAATGCGGTTGAGCCTGAAGACATTTATCTTGTCATTAATTAAGTCTGTATCTCACTTCTCGACGGTTGATTGGGGAATTAATTTACTAAGTAACTGGATACTTAGTATCCGCCCTGAGGTAAATCAAGTTTACTTTTGCAATAACTGATAAGTAGATCAAGTAGGTAAAACTATATAGCTTTGAGCCATTCATTTTCTTTAAGTTTAAAATTGTCAATAGAAGTACGTCTGTACTAAACGTTTGTCCTTAATTCATTACCAAAACGTCCAATCGATCACTGAAAACTATGATCTATGCGAAAATTTAGAAATTAAGTTTAAGTTTGGCTGATTTAATGACGGGAAAAGCATAATTTTGTGAAGGTGATGTATTTATTTATTATATTAATGTAATTCAATATTATACTGTAGGCCTACTACCAAATCATGCTCTAATACAACCGCGGCGAGACAAAAGTGGCAGCGCCGCAATCCCGGCCTACCGAATCAGCTGTTGTACCAACTAATATTGGAGCTTCTGCACAATGTTTATGTTCACCTGTTTCTTATTACCATAGCAACAGGCCGGCCAGTGCGACGTTGCCACACCAACGCTGCAGCCTTGAGGAGCCTATGGTAATACGAAGGTAATACGTACCTTTCCTAATCAGTGCTAAAAATATTGTATGATTAAAAAATACATCGTTAAATTCCCTCCTTAAACTACGTGAATATATAATTATATTGAGTATATTTCATGAGTTACTACTAAACTCAACCATTTTTGGGAACACATACACTAACATTAAATACTATTTGTATAATATTAAAAATTATAAAACCTGTGCATACATCTAAAATTCCCCTCGGGGTCATAGATTATAAAGGCTGTAGGTAAGAAATTACTGAATATTTTTACTTATCCATAAAGTTATATTATAAAGCTTATTGTACTACCTTCTCTAATGCTAAAACATCTTCCACCCTCCCACCCTCTCACCCACACCAACCCCCCTCCCACTATGTCTTGGGGTGGTCATTAATAAGACTAGCTTCATTAGCGAAATCACAATTGCTCTACGCACTAATTAATCACGTTGTAACTTAGCCTTAGAAAGAAAATAGTTTTATGAAACAGAAAACATTTTTATAGTACTGTAATTTTGTCTAAATATTGTACCACGATTTCTCGGCATTGGTTTGCGAAGGGATTGGTTTAAAGTTTAAAAACTATCTTCGAGATGGTAAATAAAAATATTTAACTTGGGATCGGAAATTATTGTTAAATTAAATTGTTTAGGGGCAAAAAAGCTTAAAAATGTGAAATCTTCCTTATTTGATAGGCTTTTGAATTTTTTATTTAGAATAAAAACATGCTTTTGGCCTACTGTTAATAAGTTGCGCAGTATAATTTCTTACCATTGATTCAGTGTTCCCAAAACTTAAATATAAAACAAAAAATAATAATACTTAAATACGTAGGTTAAAAAAAGAACGGCAAAATCGCATCAAATATACCCCCATAAGAATACAATTTGGAGTTATTTTTTATTCAAAAAGGGTCTTCTCAATTTCAATACATTAAAAAAGGTTTATTTGTATTAACATTTATTTTCTTTTGTAACAATCTCAATCATTAGATAACAAACATGTTTAGGCATTGGAAATTTCTTTTCCAATTTACTTCTTCAAAAGAACTTTTCAAGCACTTATGAAGTACCGGTAGAAGACGACAAAACTTTCTCAAAATAAATTGGAAAGTTAGTTTTAAGGACAATAAATCGACACGTTCCAGGCTGCTTGAAACTTTGAATGGAGGATTTCTTAAGCATCAAATGCAATTCTGAAATTTACAAACTGTTTGCTGAACCCCAATACTATATATATATATATAATATATATTACATTTAGTCTAAAATTAATTGTTATATTTCTTTGTTAATTAAAATAAACTTGGAGAAACATTTATCTTTCTTAATTTGTTGCTGCTGGGGTGATGATTTTTCTTTTAATTATTCAATATTATTTACGCTTGTAAAAAAACATTAGATTTTTTATGAACACGCTATATTAATTGGCGCCTGCAACTCTTGTGATACTCTAGTACATTCATGTGAACGACGAGATTCTTAGCTGTTTGAAGGCGTTTTGTTACCGCCAAAATCTAGATAAAAATAAAATAAAATAAAAATAAAAACGTCTTTATTAGCCAGCGCTTCTCTGATACATATCAGTTTTTTAGAACAACTTTTGTCATATAACTACTGTCTACTAGATCTCCACCATAAAGACCGAAGAGAGATTTACCTACCTCAATCAGATTGAAATTAAAATAAGTAGAATAATTAAAATCCATTTTCATAAAATGGTTCGTCTGTCTCTTGTTTACATTACTGTGATTAAAAAGTCAACTGATGGATCAGCTGATAGCATAAATAAACATTTTAACCGTTACAAATAAAGTTTTTCAGGATATTTGAAAGCGGACTCTGGAAATAATTGAAACACTAGAGGGGCAAAGCCCTGATGGAAACTGTATTTTTTGTTATCGTTCGGAGGTGCGCTTGATCATAAGCTTTAAAATGACAAATCAATAGGGAAAATTGGTTAAGAAGGGCAGCTGGAAAAGGGATGTTCTAGAGGAACCCTTTATTGTAAAATGTATGTAAACTTATGGAGAAACTATTTTAAATTTCATACTTTGAAATTTAAAATATGAAATTCATCGCTCAGTGTGTGGACAGATTTAGAATCTACGCTGGCATACCCTTCCTATGACATTTAACAAAGAAACCACAGTAATAGCAATTTTACACTTATCTTACTTTGTTCGCAAAATAAATAAACGGCTTGGCATCAAAAGTTTTAGAAACAATATATCAACAAATTATTCATATAGCAACGCTTGCGAAATTAAATCTTCAATCATATTTATAATGTTGACGACCCAAAATTCTACAGAATCCAAAACTGTCCTTACAAAGAATAAGAGGTTATAACAAAATTATACATATCAAAACAACAATGGAATACTTATCTTTGGTTACATGAATGTGTTTAGGAAGTGACATTTAGATAAGACCCTTACTGTGTAACGCTATCTTCACGCAACAGTTTAAATATGGATGACATTTGTTATTTCAGCGTATAATTCAAACCTTATCTCTTTACAACAAACAATTAAAGTCACTAGCTATAATATTCAGACCATTCTCCTGTTTCTTTTCAATAGAAAGTGAAGTTAAATAAGGTACATTAAGAAAATAAACTTTAGCATATCGTTGAAATTTTATTTCAGCGGTTGTTGAGTTACCTTAAAAGCGTTTTTAAATACCCATAATTGAAAAAGTCATGCGCTTGGTGAATCCTTTTAACTATTAGCCCTCTATAGGGATTTCACACGAACTAAATTATAATTACTCGAATGTGTACTATTTATGAGTAACATAGGCTAGCTATATTGTCTCGCCATAATCGTTAAAAACAAAAATTCATAATAATAGTTAGATACATTACAAATAAACGGTATCAGAAATCAGGCATAAAATTTCTCCCATTAGCTACAAAATATTATTACAAATCAAGAGACATAAATGTTGAAGAATACAAATAAATCTGCAAGTAACTAGGATATTATGGAAATTTTTATGGTGATATTTTAGTTTAGTTTCAACCCAACCAATACATAAACTGGATTAATAAAAAACCCAGTTTTTAAACATTCTGTTTACTTTGGTTTCAAATCTACGAAACCGCTCTCCTGTTGCAACTGGAAGACACTTTATCTTCCTCTGTGCAAAGCTGAGGTAGGGACATCTGAATTGTAAATACCCTTCTCGGGCTGTTCCTAATTGAATTATGTCTGCCTCATTTTGCACCTGAATACAATAAGAAATGTCGGTTGGTGTAAAATGGCCCGTTTTATTTAAATCAATGAATTTAACTAATATTTTTTTCATTTTGCTTCGGTGGCTTTGGGGGTTTCGTAATCGTGGTATATTTGTTGCGTTTTCACCTTTATAGTTTAAAATTAAAATTAAAGCTTTGTAATTTACAGTGACCTTTAAGGTCCTTTCATATATTTTTTTAGTTCTTTTCTAATAGAATATTTTTGTAATGGCAGACGGATTTTCCAGATGGTTTTCGTACTTAAACTATAATTCTTACTAAGGGACGAGTAAGGGATAACTTCATCATGGTCTAAAAATGTTTAAGGCAATAAAAATAAATTATTTCGAACTTTTTTGTTTTCATGGAATTTATTTCAGCGTTATTTTACCAAATTGATTCTAGGCCTATATATATATATATAAATCCCAAAGTACCCATGAAATTTTGAGAAAACTACAAGTCACACCTCCATAAACCATATACTTAAAATGTTTGTCATGACGAGAAACCTTGCGCAAAACTATCCGTGATTTCATAAATTGCCCTTTTAGGTCGTAATTCTTTTCTAAAGGGAACTTTCCATATATATAATGTTAAAGTATTATGTTTTGTTTATTTCAGCTTAACTTAACCAATCAATAGTTTTATTTATACTTCGAAGTCAAACAGGGTGAAACCCATGAACAGCTAATATTTTTAACCATAAGATGTCATTCACTTTTATATTCACATTTTTCGCATTTTTGAACACGTAGTGAAATTATTTGAAAACTTAGGTAATATGTTTGATGTTTGTCTAGTTACCTGCCTTGGATTACAGTGTATTATTCAATGATAATATCTCAAAACATGTCCAGTTTACATATTCTAGAAATATAGCCTTTGTCGTAAGTAATAACACAAAATAGGCAAAGTCTCTGTTCTGCGGTATTATCGGAGTATACAACTCGAATGAGGTTTAGTTATACATATTTATTCTTGACTGTAACAGCACTTTAATGGTCATTTGCTTAAATGTATTTGCCGCGATTTTTTTTATATTAAACGGTTGTTGAAAATCTGAAAAATCTTACAAATATTTCATTACAAACTAAAATGTGTAAAATTGGATTTGCAACGTAAAAGATGTTCCAACAAATTATTTTAAGACATCAAGTAATTTTTGAGCACATAATGCGTTGCTGCAAACACAAATTGTTGATTTAGAGAGACAAGGGAGGAAAACTCGTCTCATTTGGAAAACAAATTAGGGTGTGAATAAACCATCTCGCCCTAGGAAACCGTTGTCCGCGTGGAACAATATGCATTAGAAGTTGGGCAACACTTACTAATATGATTTTATGATATAGTTAAATCGAATATTATGTAGCCATTTTATTCAAGGTGATTTATTTAGAAAAGGTAAAGTAGATGCACACGCTGTGTTTTTGGACATTTATCTTCATATTGTGTTGTGCTGTGTGGATTCTTTTAGACCTACAGAGTAATGAACTAACGAATAGTAACTAAAAAGATAATTTAATTTAGGGATTAACCCTCAAGGATTAAAATTATTTATAAAGTTCACTTTCAAATATCCAGGGATGCTGAACTTTCTCAGCGGTTTTAAATACAGATTGTAATTTCAGCTGATATTTCAATTTAATGGTTTACCGCATTCAGATATTATTCAAAAGACGAAACAGTTGATGAAAATCGACTTATAGTTTCCTAGGCCATTTGGAGTGAAAACTGTACTATGATTGAGGTATCTAACTGATTATGGCATAGACATACAATCAACAAATGAATTTTATTGTAAATTAGAAGTCTTATTCATTTAAATATTCGGTATTACATTATTTGTTTCATTCAGAAAACAAGTTTTAAATTCTTATAAAATTCGTCCTTTGCGCATGAGCTAGTTCAACATATTTTCCAATGAACAAAAGTGAATTTGAGTTTTGATCAGTTTTCCAATCTATCAACACTGGTGCCATCTGTCAACCTCTGATCACAATCAATGACTGTGACAAACCAAGATAAATGAAGACTCTCTAATCTGTCATTCGGTGCGAATACATGCATCATTTCATGCGTTTAAATTTGATTAGTTTAAAGCACAATGTTTTGTTTGAAATCATATTTTGTTTCATAATGTTTGTGTTGTATATTTCTTTATTTGTAGGCCTTTTCTGCTATAGGTGGCTACCGTTAAAAAATAACAGCTATGATAGAGAATAAAGTGTTTCATTTGATTTTACGTTTGGTATTTCATTTTTTGAATGTTAATAATGGATGTTAAACAAATATATCTATATTGTGGTGTGTATTTGGTTTGTAGGTACAAAGGCATTTAATACATATCTGTAGAAATTAAATAGTGTGTTTTCTAACCAAGTAAAAATAAATGCTTTTAGAAATTCATAACCAAGAAAATATTACAATACATAATATTAAACATTTTAAATATTCCTAGGGTTTTGTTACAAATTGTTTATATAAAAGGTAAAGAGAAAATACTAAATTAATAAAATTCGTGTAGACTGTTCTAATGAATTTACTTCATAAAAAAATTAATTAAAAAACCCCAATTATAATCTACCGAGAAGCAAACAAAATATCAAATTGTGTATCTTTTGGAATTTTAATTGATTATATTAGGCTAGATTTATATTATGCCATGGTACCAGGGTGCCTATTTTAAGGTAAAGACCAAGGAAGAGCGAATGTTTATTAATTAGATAACACATTTGTTACTGGCTAACATTGTTTAACCCCCCAACACGAAGGACAGCTGATTTACTTTTGTCAGATTCAAATTGGTGACATTCCAATTACGCGAGAACCATTTCCACTTATGCAGTTAAATGTTGGATGTGTGTTGGATGTATTTGAAGCCGTTGAAGTATACACTATCAGCCATTGTACTTTAAAATCTTCTACTCGCAAGTTAATGATTTCCGGCGAACAAAGCAGACCAAACGGAAGTGATTAGACGACGAATCCGAGGGAAATCCGCAGCTTTAGACGAAAATATTCTGCTTGGATGATGGTCCAAGTGACATTAAAATCTCACTACACTGCATTTGGTAAGACCATGGAACAAAAAGTTAAACGTTTTAAACATAATTAAAAATTGCCTCTTAAATTTGCAAAAATGATTACGGCTCTTCTAAAAACAAATGTGGAAAAAATATAATAATTTATTGTAACATAAGAGATCTACAGTACTATAGTTTCCAAAAATAGGCTACTTCAATAAATATGGCAATAAAAGTAAGTTTTTAATTTTGCTTGTCTATTAATTTTTCAAGTTGTATTGTTAATTTAATTGTAAAAAAGGATTAGTGTACAAACCCCTATGTGTTTCTTACGTTTTAGTTTTATTTGTTGTTATGCATCGACTTAATAAATGGAGGTAAAAAACATTTCCTAGTTAAAGATAAAATAAATAAACATTTATCACTACTTTAACCGAACAGAAATCTACAAAGATAAATAAATACTTTCCAACGAAACAAATACTCTACATTATATAATGTTCTATATTATATTATCATACTCATGGCGAAATTATACTATTAACTATTTAAAATGCCTTACCAAAATGAGGCGATTGCCTCAAATACTTTTTTTATTTTGTTCCAAACAGTGGCTTACAAAATTTAATAGTTGGAACATAATTTTTTTTTTGAAAAATTATAATTTTAAGATTTTTTTCAGATAAATCTCTTTGAAAATGTTGACAACTGTAAAAATTTTGTTTGAAATAATGTGAATTTCAGCCACAAACATTTTCAGCTTCAATACATTGAGCACTTCTTTTCTAAATTAGTTTGCTAGCAGTCAAAGTGTTTCCTTATGCCAATGCTAAATGGTGAGGTACATGTTAGTCTTGTATACATACAAAGAAAATAAAACTGAAAATGTCAGTATTGGATACGTTTACTGGTGCATTTGCTAGTTTAGGCTACACACTCATAGCAATTCTGAAAACCCCCCGTTTACCGTTCATTTACTATGTATTACATCTAATTTACTATGTATTACAAATGCACAGTCGCTGTTTATAGAGCTTTGCAAACGTTTGTCTACTGCTTACAAAGAGGCAAATGAGATTACATTAATTACTTCTCTTACTTAACTAGGATTAGTGGCTTTTACACCTTTTCTAATCACACTTCCATGTTTGATCCTCTTGCATTTTATTTCTTCAGATTAAATTCATATTGGATGGTTAAAATGGGGATTGCATTATTCATTATGTCTTGGAGACGAATTTTGAAGCCAATTGAAATGCACAATACTGGTCTCTTCGTATTTAAAATTTATGGAGTAATTTAATTCATACAATATAATCAAAAAGTACGATTTTGTACCAATGACATGACAAGCGATGGTATGGACTGTATACCACTAGACTTATATGTATGCTTGTCTCGATCAAAACTTCATATATCCTTGTCGTACACGACTCTTCTGTGTTATTGGCAATAAAACGCCATCCGGATGATTCCATTTGTCTGCGATATGGACTACATAAAATATTGTGTGTGTGCTACATACATTTCCGGCCAATGCAAGAACATAGCTGAGAAAAATACACCAAATACAATTCGGAGAATGCACTTTGCCTCTTGTGATTACATAATTTATGTTTTTAAATTTGTTTATGTAAAATCTTTTTATATAAAATATTAAACAATATATCTTCAAAACTTGTTATATACAATCGTCAAAATTAGTTTAAGATATCTTTGTCCTTTTGATGCAAGAGAAGATTAGTTTTCACATTTTAATTGAATTTTCCATATAGGAAATACGCTGTTCCCGTTGGCAAGACCAGGACTGATTTACTTTTTCGTTCATGATGTCCCCGGAGGCCAAAACCATCGTGTGTCTGTTAGTAAGATAACTCAAGCAAAGATCATCCGATTTTGAATTCATTCCTTACGGACAAGTAAGTATACAAACATGTAAGCTCAAAAATGTTCGAAAACCAGAATGATCGGACTACGGGAACAGGGGGGGATAGAATTGTTTTCTCCCATAACCAACCATAAAACTTAAAGTTATGCAGTTTTTCTCAAAATTGTTAGTTACGGAGATAATTAAAAAGATAACTCTTAATTATTCATAAGTGTACCGTTGTAGTTTCCTTGTTTATGGATATATTTTGATCAGATTTCACAAATTTATTGGTTTCATACCAAGCTTTTGATATTTGATACTTTTGTTTATAAGTTAATTACATAAAACCTTAAAAATATTTTGTAAACCATTTCTTTCTTGTATATTGTATTTTATCCTTTAAATATTTGTAAAAGTATAAGAAAAACAGCAATTAGAAAAATACATTAGAAAACTGTAAGAAGAGAAAATATTTTATAACAGGTTTCTGTGGTCGCAAGCTACAGTTTCAGTAGAGGCACTAAATCTCTAAAATTGTCCAGAAAAGATATTTATCATCAACTGACACCGCCAGAAACTGTGGATTAAGTAACGTACCATTCATATGTATAACACTTGAAATAGTTTAATTTTCATTGTAGTTCGTTATATAAAAAACATGCTTATGTTAATAAATAATATTTAATATGAAATCCAAATACAAACATAAATACAAATGCTGTATATCTAATAGCGTTCGCCTGTATTCACATTTTGGTGTCTTTACCGAAACTTTAGGTCACCAAATATAATTTATAATTTTATTGAGAAATCCACCTTCCTTAATTTTACTAAGGAAGTACTGTATTATAGCATTAAGCTCAGTTAATGATAATTAATTCTTACACAGACGCGTCTTATCGTTTGGAAATATAAGTTTATTGCATGAAAATGGTTTAAAGTCAATGAACCATTGGCGAATTTCCCTTAACTTTATAATTTAAACCAAGGATAGTTTGAAAATTTCAATATTGGGTTACCCATATAAACCGTTGTGAATTGTGGTTAAAGTGAAAACAATTCTTTGCAATTATTAAGAAAAATTGAGGTTGTTTCGTTTAGGGTTTCACGTGTAGTTAATTGAAAAATCAACAGAATTAAGGTGAAGTCATTCACTTCGCATTTGGTGACATAAGACATTTTATAGATAAAACAATTAGGATAGCATATGTGCTTAAAAATTATAATTACTCGTAAATGTCAAGTAAAAAAACACACCAGAACAAAATACAATACGAATAAAGTTATTGTAAAAATGCAAAACGGTCCTTACTCAGTGTATCTATCATACATTTTGTGATGTAGGCTATTGATAATATTAAAAATACGTTTTATGTTAAACCCATTATTAATTCATTTCAAAGAGTCATTCACCTAATCTTTAGACCCTCTGTCTCTCATTGTCGATAAATCCAAAGACAGCTGTAAAAGGCAGCAATTTAGAGGTCTTTGAGAAAGACTCATATGACGTCACACAGTATCAGAGGATAATGACTACCAGGCGACAAAGACCTCTAAAGCCTCTGACAAAGACACGGATACGGAAATGATCAGGCGACAAAATGACGGGAAATACCCGGCTTAACCGTTGCAAGAAAGATCCCAAGCACTAATTGGTTTGTCACATGATATTACGGAAATAAATTGTTTTAGTTCTTTTGTGGTAAATATTAAAAAAATCATTGATGTTTAACAATATGTAGCATAACCAAAGTGACATATTTTAGGTGTTTTTTTTTATACAAAAGTAGATGTACACTCAATGCGATTGCACTTGTTACAACAATTATTTCCTATACAAAAATATTTGTACGACAGTGTTTTATGAAAATTTTGTTAGTTTATGTAATGATAGCAATAAAACATTGTTGGTAAATAGTATTTGATACGCTATTGCCGGACATAGGAACCTGAGGAAAACCCGAGTTTAAGGTTAAATATATTGTGGTTGATGTCAACAAATAAGAGAAACAAAAGAAAATTAGCTACTTCAGAAATCTGACACATACTTTCTCCCATTAGTTTGTCAAAAACCCTTATGAAAACCTTTGGGAGTAAATATGATATTTGATAAGGAAATCACAAAAACTGCAATAACATATGAAACCATATTTTTTACATTATTAGAGGTTGTACCTGTGAGTTTGAATTTAAAAAATCCTATAACAATCTAAATTTAAATAAAAAAATCCAATTTTCCAACATTTTGGAATTTTTATGGGGGACCATATAAAATTAATAATTTTCAAAATAATTAAAAAATCCTTTTAGATATACCACGGTTACCACCCACATACCACGTGGATACCCACATGGATAACCCACATACCATACTTGTCGAAATAGGACCACAGGTGTAGTCCAAGCTCACATATCCACACACACAGACATCACTTGGAAAACTATTTTTTCGGGTTCAGGGGGACCCAAAACAGATATCCCCAAAACTCAAAAAGTTTTAGACGAAAACAATACTTAATTCATATTCTCTGTATAGGGAGGGAAAGTAAAAATAGCTGATAAGCAAGTTAATCTCCCATATGATGCCAGATGTCCATATGTTGTTCATTTCATATTAATATGCTTGCCCATACGAAATACAGCTGACAACAAAACTCGAACAAACAGAATATATTTGTATTCTAAATGTTACATGCAACAAGCCAAATTAGACCATACCTTAGGACTAATGCCAATGCAATCGTTTTAATTAATGTGTGTTATACTATGAAATAATTAATTAAAATTGTATAAGATATAAAACTCAAAATTTAATCATATAAACTTAAAAGCTAACCTTAGATTTGACGAATTTGACACAAATGTGTACACAAATCATTAAGAATACTATGTATTTGACCTGCCCTAATTGTTAACATATTATAGTTAGGTGTTGGAAATATTTGTATTAGAATCTGAAACCCAAGATAGCTTCGGTAGGGACCTAAACCTAATTATAACTACGGTACTGAAGGAATCCATAATTGCCAGAGAACTATGTCGGCCTCTGCTGGCTACATTAGATTTGCCAAGTGTTATATAGTTTTAGAAGTTACTGGTGAGTTTAGTAACCTAATTACTTGTATAATAGTACTACAGAGTAAAGTTCTCTGTCTAAAATTATTTTCTGTTTGATCTTATAAAATAATCACTCACAACATGTCTATAAGGTTCTTACAAGACATTCTTACAATTATGTAATTAGAGACTTGTTTTAAAGCTCATGAACTTTACTAGAACACGGTTTTTTTTTAACAATTGGTTAATTTACCCTTTGACTCTCTTAAGGTAAATTAGCCTCTTATTATGTTTAAGTGATTAGAGACTACACACAAATGAAACTAGGTTTCAATATTTAATGGGTGCGCCAAAATAACCAGACGGTTTTAATACTAAATAACTCAAGAACAAACTACAATTTCATGTATTAAATAACGTTATATTGTACACACTACTATGCCATTTTCATTTATGAAAAATTATGTCACTTAGTTTATATCGCCTTCTCCTAAACACAGGCTTCCAATTTTTTTGCATATTTGCAGTCACCTTCGCCTGATGAATAGAAGCAATCTCTTCCCTGATACACTGCTTGAGTTCAGGGATGGTTTGAAATTTCGAAACAAACATTTTGCTTTTTAAGTATCCCCACAACCAACAGTCACACAAAATTAAGTCTGGGAATCGAGCTGACCACAGCACATCACCAAACCAAGAGATCACTTTACCGGCAAAGAGTTCACGCAAAACTGACATTGAACAATTTACTGTATGACAAGTTGCGCCGTCCTGTTGAAACCACGTGTTAGTCATGTCTAGTCTATCCCTCATAGCATCCGCAGTTGTGGAACCAAAAACCCCCTCAGTATTTCCAAATAGCGTTCCGAGTTCACAGTGACAGGGGGGGGTGTTCCCACTTTCGTCCTCAAAAACATATGGTCCGATGACTCCAAACAGTGCCACACCACACTGCACCACACTAGACAGTAGCTTTCTTTTGACGACGTGATGTTTTACCAAACATAACCTAAAAATGGCATAACATAAGCAATCGTTCACTACAACAATGAGGTCTCTAGCTAGTATAACAGCTGACTTATTACAAAACAGAAACCGTCAGGTTTTTTTGGCGCACCCTTTATAATACACATATAGGTTCTGTGACCGTAGATGTATCAACCTATGGTTGTTACCAGTTTTTAAAAGCTAAGCTATTTTATTAATAGGACGTTTTGGAAACTGTGAACAAATTATATTGTTTACATGTTTTAATAATTAATTATAATGATTAACTTTCTTGAAATCACAACAACGCATAAGATAGTTTAAAATAAAACATTTCAATATGCTTCCAAAATGAATTACAAGTTAGACGAATCTTGTTTAAGATTGTCTTTGATGTGGTCTTTGTTTGTAATCGTACCCAGGTTGTTTGACTAAACATGGACACCAAGAACACAATTTAATAAAAAAAATTTAACGTAAGATTATAGCTTTGACAGTATGCAATAGTCAATGATTATACTCAATGCAGTTTCAGTCATGTATATATTGACCTAAATAGGTATAGAGTTACCTATAAATGATTTAGATTCATGACCCACTAAATCTTTTTCTGACTCAACATGTTTTTACTTTTTTGCTTAAAGTTTATTACAGCCTAAGATTATGAATAAAAACTATATATTTCATTCCGTAGATATTATTGAATAAGATTAATGTCAAATCTTAACTATAACAAATTAGGAAAAAAGTTTTGAACCAGCAGTAAGTGAATCTTTTTCAGAGTAATACCAAAGCTCTAGATTTACTAAGATTTATGTTCCCAAGTAAGGTGTGTGTCTTACTCTCTTACTTCAATATGTGCTGCAATAAGCCACAGGTTATCAAGTTATTCTGTCAGGTGCTTCCTTACGGCGACATACCGAAATCAATTTCTTTTTACTTCAAGCTCACGTTAGAAAGAATAGTATATAATTAGAATTACGATATATAAATACCAAGTAGCCACAAGAAATGTATGTTACGATCATTTGATTTTACAACAGCCATAAATATACAAAGAATGTAAGATTACGACTTTTATGAAGACTTTAAAAAACAAACATTAGAATACTTATCTTGGTATGAATTTATTTAAGAAGTAGAATCTGATAAGACCCTTACTCTGTACTATCTCTGTACGTTTATCAAGTGTTAAATATGGAGGCCATGCGTTGTTTTGGAGTAATTAATTTCAACCTTATCTCTTTTACAACCACAAGATAATTTAGGCACTTAAAACGTTTTCATTGTAATTTAACTTTTTATTTCGTTGTTAATTCCATTAAGTTGTAAGTACTAAAAACATTTTCTAGTTTTGAATGGAAACATATTTTTACAGGTTGTAAAATCTGTAAAGTAGTTTTTGAAGCCACCTAATAAAAGAGGGATATTTTTAGGGTCAAATCTAAAATCCAAGAAATAGTCGAGGATCCAAACTCAATTATAACTATCAGAGGGAGACATAATTGCTTCAGAACTATTTCGTCCTCCTATAGCTGAAGATACTAACTGCTGCAATGACTTTAAAAATATGCTAAGAATTCATACATTTACAAACAAACTTTCCCGAGCATACAATTTCAATTCACAATTTCTACCCCAATATAAATATGATTTTATTTCTCAAAATCTATTATGGAATAGCAATATTATTTTTTATTATACTTACATGAACAAAACTAATCACTTTAAAAAATAGCAACATATTTTTGTTCTATTCTTGCATAGTCTCGTGTTTATGAAAATATCCTGATTAAATAATATAGTAGTTGATAAGGTAACTAAACCTTAAACGTGCAGTAATGAACAATACTTTTTTTTCAATATTTCTTCTAAGAAATCACCTTGTTAATTATTGCCCCCCCCTTAGAGAAGTAACTCCTTGTGGGTTGACTAAACATAAAAAACCTAAACTGTTAAATAAAACAGATCAGGTAAAACTCTTTAGATCAGGTTTGACTAATGTAATAGAACTATGGTTAACAATAACCGTAGTTTATTGATTAATGGCTATTGTTGGAAAGTTAATTTGTTTAAACATTTACTATAGGCTGCATAGAGTAAACTGGCCATTCAAAAAAAAAAAAAAAAAAAAAAAATTGAAGCAAAACAAACGTGGTTCAATCTACTCTGTGTATAGGTTTTAGTTAAAATTGAAAACCCTAAAGGAGGTAATAAGTAAACACCATAAAACATAAGTTTCCAGGTTCTAAAACTAAGAGGAGATTTTTAAAAGAGTTTTAACATATTTCAAACTTTGCTGTTAATGTAGATGTTATAAATCCATCCAGTCAAGATTCACAACACAAGTGTCGCAGGACATTCATTGGAGTTGTGGGGTTGATGAATAGGAAGTACGAGGCCAGGTTATCATTATTACCTATTCATAGACCTCGCTGACATTTACATTCATAACTGTATAACCACAGAGCTGGAATAGTGAAACCTAAGTAATACTTTTGTTTTGTATCATTAGGTATGCATACAATTCTGTTACATAAATGAACACCTCCCACATCCTAATTGTAGATCATTAATTGGTTTAGTATGTTTCAAAATTAAAACCTCTAGTTTGACCCGACATCTAACAATTTTACTAATTTGAAATTTGACGGGTTTCTAATTCAAACATAATGATTGTTAACTTCCTGGAATATATCCACAAGTACTAATAAACATTTTACAGTACATTAACAGTAATTATCAATTTAATTATTATAATAAGGGAGTTTTCTATATTGTGAAAAAGTGTCACACAATAAACTACTAAATACTTGAGAACGTCTTTGGTAATGTCAGAAATTATTTAAAAACTCTTTGCATATTTTTTCACTGCAAAATTTAATCAACAAAACAACATAAAAATAACCTCTCACTAAAGAAAATGATTCCCTAAGGTGCAACTTGATGGTCAGAAACTAATGTTCACTAAACACTACAAAACTACTTTACTATTTACAAATTAAAAGAAAACATTCCAACCGATAAGTTTTAAACATAAAATGTCGATTTAGAGAGACAAGGGTGGAAAATCTGTCTCATTTGGAAAACAAATTAGAGTGTGAATAAACCATCACGCCCGAGGAAACCGGTGTCCGTGTTGAACAATGTGCATTAGAAGTTGTCATACCACTTACGAAAATTACAATTTAATCTTAAGTATTATATGAAAATAAAATGTGTTTTTCGCTACACTACTGTGAAATGAACTGTTTTCTTAATATGTTTATCACCTTTGAAAATTCATAATAATAACATTGTTTGCTATATTTGCTATATATGCTGACAAAAACAAATAAACTTTTTTATTGTTTTGTCGGCTGTTTATATTTGCAACTACCAAAATAGTATAATCCATGTTGATTTTAACTTTAAATATAAACTAACCTATTTAAATATGGTATAAACAAATTCTATTAAATTAATTTTCCTAACAGTATTAATGACATATTCTAAGGTTTGTTTTGTAAAACAAAATATTATTCATTGTAGTACAGCGAAAAGTAACGTTCAAAACACGAGTGAAAGTGTGACATTACATATTCTCGTACATATTTAAAGTGCAGGATAAATAAGGGATGAAAAAATTTATTCCTATTTATTTTATATCTAGTACATGTTGTGAAAACATGTTGATCGACCAATGTTGGTCATGGGTATAGCAGAAAGCTATTGCTAAGTTATCCCTAATAATCAAAACCAAGCGATACTACATCTAAGGATTTTTCATGGTCCTTAATCGTAGAGTGGTAGCGTTTGGACTGAATCTCTAAAAAAACAACTCGAATACTAAATATCAACAGACAGAAAATCAAACATAATTGAAAAAAGATTTTTTCGATCAAATTCAGAGTGTTGAACTTGAGCAATTTAATAGCTTTGCAGCAACCACTACGTTGACCCTTAACGTATTAAGGGAGTCAACCTTCATTTATCTTAGTTTGTCACAGTCATTGGTTGTGGCCAGAGGGTGACAGATGAAGTTTCGGTTGATGGATTAAGAAACTAATCAAAATGTTCTATCCGTGTTTGTAAAACACCTTACAGTGTATTATAACTTGGTATGTGTATGTCATAAACCTACATAAATTCTGTGTATGTATAGCCTCTGGGGATATCAAAACAAAAAAGTAAATTGGCCCTGGGCCCAGTCCTTACTGTCTTTCATATAAATGTCTTACCTACGGAAATAGGTTATTCCCTAAATTCACTAAAAATGTCCAGAAAAATACCTACAAACCAATGACATTAGCAATTCAATGATTCAAAATTAAAGATAATTCTTAATTTCCATTAGGCCTACTAAAAGAGATAAACAGATAAAAAAATATATGGTTTGCACAACAAACAAAGAGCTGTGTTTTCTGGCTAGGCCTACAATATTTTTTCTAAATAATTTGGTAAAACACTGGTGGATCAAAATTAGGCAAAAAGATAAGTAAAGAAATGAAAGTAAAATTACTTCTGTGATCACATGTTATTTTATTGACCTAGTTTTAAAGCTAGTCAGGTTTATCACCTGCATAGATTACTCTGGCTATAAACAGACAATACTAATTTAGTTACGAACATAAAAATAGGTTTTTCCATTCAAGATCGCTAACAAAATCAAATATAAAATAATAAACGATCGGCTTGGCAGTTAATAAAGCATTGCAATACATTTACGCAGACATAAGGATAAATATTATCTGGAAACAGAAATATGGCGCTGTCTCTAACAGACTTTGGTAAATTACTTCTCCCTAGAAACTGATACAATCCGCTTAGATATTAATCAGAGTAAAACAACCAATGGAGGGAATCTTTGTCTCCCAAACACCGGTTAATAATTCAAATTGTGTCGATTTACAGTCACTTCTTATTTACATTACCTTTAAAAAACTTCTATAGGAAAATCTTTCAGACAGGCTCAGCTAAACCATTAGGAACCATGAATATGGTTTTAGTTGAAAAATGCACGGTAAAATTAGTTATCATATGGTGAGGGTTTGTTAAATTAACGTTTTAAGCAAATTTGTATGTTGCTGTACATACCACATTTATTTGAAATAAAAAAATCTTCTTTGTCTTTTTACCATAGTCAATAATTATGTTACTTTTGAATCACTGTTGTCTTGTTGGTTAAATAATAATTTGCCATCGTTGTTTTTTTTCATAAAATGTGTTTACAAATATTAAAAACAAATCACAATTGAAACAACAAACATCATCGATCATAACTGAGAAATAACAATTACAGTTTACAAAATAAAAAGAGAAAACATTAAACATAATTTTGTAAGTGGATTGACCAAGAAACCCCAGCAAGTTGTCTTTGTTGAGACAATGTTTGTCGATCCTTGCCACACATTACATTAGAAGATCATGTTTACAAGGAGTCAGCTGATCAGGAGAAACTGTTTGTAAATGTGAGTGGATTTAGTTACAAATAGGTTATGTGAAAATGTAACGTAATGGCAAATTACGGTGGAAATATCAGTTAAATAAGATGGTATTTGCTGGTTTAAGGGAGGTTAAAAAGTTAAATATTGCTCTGAACTTAGTTAAAATACAGAAAGGTCTACCTATCCTGAACCCTTAGGTGTCCATCAAATTATTCTATAGGTGGGCAGCTGGAGTTGATGAATAATCCCAGGTTAAGACGGTGGTCTGGAAATGTAAAAAATTCGGTCCAAAATGGTGGAGTTTACACATTTTGTACCTAAATTTCCTTTGTAAATATATTTCATCACTTAAAATCGAAAAAGAATTTGTTGACGTGGGGTATTATAGAGGCCCCCCCCAAATTGATGGACGCTCGTACCTATACCTACTTTCTATATGCCCTAATTTTACTTAAAAATCTATCTTGCTTGCATAAAAAACTAGAAAAAAAAATACTTCAACTCTAGTAGTCGTTGCACAAGGGATCATCATAATTTGTATATGAACAATGAAGTAATGAGTTGATCAGCAATAATAAACCATCTGAAATGTTTAAAGGTTTAAAGGATAGACAAAAACGCAGTAGATACTTTAAAAATCATTGTAGTAGGTGGTCTGAATCAATATGTGGTGCTGACCAATTGGTTTATTGTACCGTTTCTGTTCCTAAAGCGCTTATAAATTGAGTAGCTTTACCGGTTTCTTTGGGTCCAATACAATTGTACCTAATAAACTTAAGTTGATAAAAAATTAAAAATCACATAAAATTAACAAATGAATCTAAATTATATAACACCGTTAACATTTTTACACTTCAAAACTAATAAATACAAAATTCAGAATGTTTAACAAATATTTTGCATAATATATTTTACAGCGTAATCGGATATTATTAAGTTATTAAAACGTAACGATTGCTATTTCAACCATGCATCTACAGTATCTCCAAAAAAGATGTTTAATTTAAATAGTTAAACTTATCAAACTTTTATTTAATTAATCGTTCAAATTTAATAAATTGTATTAGATCATTTATGTTACAATACATTCCCTAAATCTAAGGGATTGACAGATAAAATAAAACTCGACTCGTCTTTTTCATTGTTGCATATTCAGTGACAAAAACGTAAAATGCAGCAATTTAGAGGTCTTTGAGGAAGACTCCTATGACGTCACATAGTATCAGGGGATAATGACTACTAGGCGACAAAGACCTCTAAAGCCTCTGACAAAGACACGGATACGGAAATGATCAGGCGACAAAATGGCGGGAAATACCCGGCTTAACCCTTGCAAGAATGTAAAGTGTTAATTGCTGTGCAGTTGTAATAACGTAAGATGCTTTTAGTGGACCACTTTTTCATCCTTTTTTTGTTGAAAATTTTACCTTAAAAAAATAAGTATAGTAAATACATAATTACAATAATTATAAGAGATAAAATAAAGACAAAGTTAAATATGTGGAAACTATATTCACCAAATTTACAACCTTGGTTACAATATACTACCATTCAAACTTAAATATAACCAGCAAAATAAAACGGATATGTCACTTAGTGCCATGTGTTGATGGAAGACACATCTTTTGTTGATTAATAAATCCACTCCTGCGATACTAGCCTTGACTAAATTTGCGTATCGTTGCTTCAGTTTATTTGTCAAATTAACGAAATCGAGAAACTTTAGTACGATATGGTTGTATTTTCAATCCTTGTAAGAGAATAAAAATATAGGCTTTCCAATAATTAATTTAAAATAAACTATAAAATGAATAAATGAAATTTGACATGCCACTAACTAGAGTCAATCTTAAGTCACAAAAACTCTACAACTCGTCAATTACCATACAATGAATCGCTAAAAGAGAAAGCACAGGTTTTATAGAACAACGCCTTCCGAGATAATTCTTTTAAAAAATTCTCTCTATAGACAAATCCCTGGCCACATGTATTTTATTTCAAGAATTTATACTTCAGTATCCAAGATAAATGGTATGATGTAGACTAGAAAATACGAACTAAAAGGTAAATTAAGGGAATCTTACTGTCAAGACATTGAACAAAAAATATATAGTTTTAAATTATGATTTACTAGGGCTCAGTGTCTTTTGAACCAATAAAACTAATTATTGCTCATCTAGAGAATTTAGTGTGGACTCTAAATCACCTAGTCTAGTTTTTAGACAATTACGGAATCAACTGAAGCTAGAATCAAGTTTGACTCCCACTAGTTTTCCAAGTAACATTTAGCCAGAATCGTATCTAAGTATAATGTCATCTAAGGTTTGAATCTTATAGGGCCAAAACCAATACGCAACCAACCATCAAACAAATGTATAACCTAGATATGAATGTATATTTTATCTACATTTATATGTTAATCCACATTGAACAATCATCCTTATCCGAAATAAATAATCAAGATTAAAAAATGGAACACTTAAAATTTACTAAAACCTTTTACCCATTTTAAATAATTTAAAATGTCTTGTATAAAGACATCTTTATAGAGCAACATTTTAGCAGCTTAAGCATTTCTCTATCACTTTTCAAACAAAATGTCCATTTTCAAAACAAATGTGTTTAGTTTCTCTTTGTTTTAGTTTCAAGTGCATTCCTCAACACGGATTTTACAACCGAAATGTTAATGAGTTGTTTTCCTGTTTGAGTATTAATGAGGTGTCAAACTTTTACGTTCAATTTAGAACTAGTGTTTGCTCATCATTCTCGACAGTTTCGAAAATATTGATTTGCCTAGGAATAAGGAATATATAGCACAAAACAATAATAACTTTAACAAAGTGAGTTTTACAACATCCAAATACTTAGGTCTACTTTGATACATGTAAGTATTTTTTTAAGAGATATCATGGTACTTTAAAATAAACATAGTTATCCAACCAGTGCGATTTGTAAAGTTTGCAAGGACAACAAATCACGGGGAGTTCAATAAAATCTCCGTTTGGAGAATGAAAAGGCAATAACAGCTGATTTGTGTTATGGGATTGGACAAGAAATGTGTTTCGTCCAATGTTATACACTTCGAATACTTGAACATAGTTTTGGAATACAAAAGTGAATTCTAAACAAAACATATGTTTTAATACATACAAATTTTAAATTTTACAATATTGTTGAACTGTACAATAAACGCATCTAATTTTTAAGACTCATCCGAACAAGCATACTGTGAAATTGAAGGATGCATCTTTAAAAAATGAAATAAAAAAAAAGGAATGAAAAAACTAAATAAAACTAAAATATTTAAACTCAACTTCTCCCTTTAAGATACGAATTCAAAATTACTTAAAATTAATTAACTCAAAAAATGCTTCCTGAGACGGATATAGCTTATTTTATAAGAAAAATTAAAAATTAACTTAATAGTGAAATACATAAAAGGTGAAAACTTATGATGAATGAAAGAAATGATGAAGAATTTTTTTTCAAAACACTGAAAAGTACACTTGCATTTATTATTAGAACTACCCCTATATACTGAAGTGCAAAAAACAGTCAGTTGCAAAGAGAAAGTATAAAAATTAAACAGTTTCCAAACAAAAATGTTTTTTGTCCCTAACTAAATTATAGGTAGCATAATACGCTGCTGTTTGAAAATTATAAAACATTAATACAACGGTTTTTATATGTATTGAAGTTAAGTAAAATATCCCCAAAGACATGGAATCTGATATCCATAATAGAATCCGTAGGTACCCAAACTTAATAATTAAAACTGCCGGAGGAGACCATATTCACCACAAAACTAGGTATTCCACTGTAGTGTCGTCTGTTGTCTCCTCTAGATTTTACGAATATTTTATAGTTTAAGAAAAAAGTAATTGGACTGTTCAGTATTCCAATTGAGTTCACACAAATACAATAAAACACAGCTACAGAACGGTCGTGTTTATATTATACAATATGCAGTATATAGTTTGTGATTCAGTATGCTTTACGTTATTTTGATAGCAACACGTAATATTTATATAGGAATACCATATAGCTTTCTCTTTGTTTTCTCTTGATACTCTTTTTCCTATTGGGTATAAGCATGAATGGTGTCCAATAGAAAACGATGTTAAATGCACTTTTTACTCTAATTGGCGTAGCAAGAATGTGACAAAGAGTGTCCTCAAAGAGTTAATAAACACTTAAAATTCATAATCAATGACAATTATAATCATCATAAACCTCTACATTTTACAGTGGTAAAATTATCATTGATGTGATTTTGAATGGAAAGGTAGCAATATTAATACATCAGTTGCTGATTGTTGAAGCTAATTCGTAGTAAGAACAAAAACTAAAAACACTAATAAAATTTAATCAGACAAAAAATGTATGGAGAAACAAGTTTTGAACCAGCTGTAAGTGAATCTTCTCAGAGTAATGCCAAAGCTAGAGATTTACTAAGATTTATGTCCCCCAGTGAGGTGTGTGTCTTACTCTTACTCAATATGTGCTGCAATAAGCCACTGGTTATCAAGTTATTCTAGTAGGTGCTTCGTCTCATCAAAAACACAAAATCGTGGAATATTCGAAATTTGAATATTTTCTAATGTAGATATGTAGATTAGAATATTTCTTCTGACTTAGGTTCAAAAAAGGGGAAAATCGTCTCAATCAAATTAAAATAATATTCAATAAAAAATTAATTGTGAATATTGTATTTAACTTATTACTTTATATTCAATTTATGAATAGCTTGTGTCTATAGGTTTCAAATCATATATTAACGTGTCCTCCCTGGTGATTAGAGGTTATTAACAGTTCTTGTGTCATACTAATTGACATCATAAATAGAAGTGAAGACCTCAGTGAATACATGGCCTCCCTGGTGATATGTATGTGTCGAGACATGTTGACATTGAGTAGCTCTCCTCTCCTTGGAGGTTATTGACAGTTCTTGTGTCATACTAATTGACATCATAAATAGAAGTGAAGACCTCAGTGAATACATGGCCTCCCTGGTGATATGTATGTGTCGAGACATGTTGACATTGAGTAGCTCTCCTCTCCTTGGAGGTTATTGACAGTTCTTGTGTCATACTAATTGACATAATAGATAGAAGTGAAGACCTCAGTGTATACACGGCCTCCCTGGTGATATGTATGTGTTGAGACATGTTGACATTGAGTAGCTCTCCTCTCCTTGGAGGTTATTGACAGTTCTTGTGTCATACTAATTGACATCATAGATAGAAGTGAAGACCTCAGTGTATACACAGCCTCCCTGGTGATATGTATGTGTTGAGACATGTTGACATTGAGTAGCTCTCCTCTCCTTGGAGGTTATTGACAGTTCTTGTGTCATACTAATTGACATCATAGATAGAAGTGAAGACCTCAGTGTATACACGGCCTCCCTGGTGATATGTATGTGTTGAGACATGTTGACATTGAGTAGTTCTCCTCTCCTTGGAGGTTATTGACAGTTCTTGTGTCATACTAATTGACATCATAGATAGAAGTGAGGACCTCAGTGTATACACGGCCTCCCTGGTGATATGTATGTGTTGAGACATGTTGACATTGAGTAGTTCTCCTCTCTTTGGAGGTTATTGACAGTTCTTGTGTCATACTAATTGACATCATAGATAGAAGTGAAGACCTCAGTGTATACACGGCCTCCCTGGTGATATGTATGTGTTGAGACATGTTGACATTGAGTAGCTCTCCTCTCCTTGGAGGTTATTGACAGTTCTTGTGTCATACTAATTGACATCATAGATAGAAGTGAAGACCTCAGTGTATACACGGCCTCCCTGGTGATATGTATGTGTTGAGACATGTTGACATTGAGTAGCTCTCCTCTCCTTGGAGGTTATTGACAGTTCTTGTGTCATACTAATTGACATCATAGATAGAAGTGAAGACCTCAGTGTATACACGGCCTCCCTGGTGATATGTATGTGTTGAGACATGTTGACATTGAGTAGCTCTCCTCTCCTTGGAGGTTATTGACAGTTCTTGTGTCATACTAATTGACATCATAGATAGAAGTGAAGACCTCAGTGTATACACGGCCTCCCTGGTGATATGTATGTGTTGAGACATGTTGACATTGAGTAGTTCTCCTCTCCTTGGAGGTTATTGACAGTTCTTGTGTCATACTAATTGACATCATAGATAGAAGTGAAGACCTCAGTGTATACACGGCCTCCCTGGTGATATGTATGTGTTGAGACATGTTGACATTGAGTAGTTCTCCTCTCCTTGGAGGTTATTGACAGTTCTTGTGTCATACTAATTGACATCATAGATAGAAGTGAGGACCTCAGTGTATCCACGGCCTCCCTGGTGATATGTATGTGTTGAGACATGTTGACATTGAGTAGTTCTCCTCTCCTTGGAGGTTATCGACAGTTCTTGTGTCATACTAATTGACATCATAGATAGAAGTGAAGACCTCAGTGTATACACGGCCTCCCTGGTGATATGTATGTGTTGAGACATGTTGACATTGAGTAGTTCTCCTCTCCTTGGAGGTTATTGACAGTTCTTGTGTCATACTAATTGACATCATAGATAGAAGTGAAGACCTCAGTGTATACACTGCCTCCCTGGTGATATGTATGTGTTGAGACATGTTGACATTGAGTAGCTCTCCTCTCCTTGGAGGTTATTGACAGTTCTTGTGTCATACTAATTGACATCATAGATAGAAGTGAGGACCTCCGTGTATACACGGCCTCCCTGGTGATATGTATGTGTTGAGACATGTTGACATTGAGTAGCTCTCCTCTCCTTGGAGGTTATTGGCAGTTCTTGTGTCATACTAATTGACATCATAGATAGAAGTGAGGACCTCAGTGTATACACGGCCTCCCTGGTGATATGTATGTGTTGAGACATGTTGACATTGAGTAGCTCTCCTCTCCTTGGAGGTTATTGACAGTTCTTGTGTCATACTAATTGGCATCATAGATAGAAGTGAAGACCTCAGTGTATACACGGCCTCCCTGGTGATATGTATGTGTTGAGACATGTTGACATTGAGTAGCTCTCCTCTTCTTGGAGGTTATTGACAGTTCTTGTGTCATACTAATTGACATCATAGATAGAAGTGAAGACCTCAGTGTATACACGGCCTCCCTGGTGATATGTATGTGTCGAGACATGTTGACATTGAGTAGCTCTCCTCTTCTTGGAGGTTATTGACAGTTCTTGTGTCATACTAATTGACATCATAGATAGAAGTGAAGACCTCAGTGTATACACTGCCTCCCTGGTGATATGTATGTGTTGAGACATGTTGACATTGAGTAGCTCTCCTCTCCTTGGAGGTTATTGACAGTTCTTGTGTCATACTAATTGACATCATAGATAGAAGTGAAGACCTCAGTGTATACACGGCCTCCCTGGTGATATGTATGTGTTGAGACATGTTGACATTGAGTAGCTCTCCTCTCCTTGGAGGTTATTGACAGTTCTTGTGTCATACTAATTGACATCATAGATAGAAGTGAAGACCTAAGTGTATACACGGCCTCCCTGGTGATATGTATGTGTTGATACATGTTGACATTGAGTAGCTCTCCTCTCCTTGGAGGTTATTGACAGTTCTTGTGTCATACTTATTGACATCATAGATAGAAGTGAAGACCTCAGTGTATACACGGCCTCCCTGGTGATATGTATGTGTTGAGACATGTTGACATTGAGTAGTTCTCCTCTCCTTGGAGTTTATTGACAGTTCTTGTGTCATACTGATTGATACCGTAGATAACCTGGGGACCGAGCTTTGTTCGGGGAAAATCATTAGTGTTTTATGAGAGCAGTATTTGGTATTAAGTTCATGTTTTGTATTTTATCTACTTTGGCAGTATTTTTCTAAGCAATAAAATAGTAATAGGCTAAGAAAATCTCTATTCTGTAAACAAATACCTATTAAGATACTACATTTTATTCATTTCACAACAAATCGATTTATAAAACTGAATGGGCCTAGGCCTTATATGTTCATGAAAATTTTATAAGCTGAAAAATATGTTTTTGACTACTAAAATTTTTTTCTTTGGCCTCAAAATATCCATTAGTGAATTATACCGTAGGCTATACTTAATTAAATAAGTGACAAAACATAAAGGAGAATCACATTTTATTTTTAAAATAGGCAACTATAGTCACTTTAATTACACAACCTGTTATACTATTTGGCAAAAGATAATTTTTTAACTTACTTGTAATAAAGAGCATTATAATTTCTTTTTCTTAAATTTTTATGATGTCATTTCGGTGACGCCAATAGATGATTGACCCCTGTTTCGTTGATTATTACTACTCAGATACCCCAATTGGTGTTTTCAGCGTTTTCACTTCACGTTCGACCTTTTGCAAGTCAATTGAGTATTCAGTTCAGTATCACGTTTAATACACGCTTCGGTAACAATCTTACCACTTCAAAACGTGTTTTAGTCTTTCAGTAATTCCATAACAAAATTCGCACAACGTCTTTGTTTTGTGGTGTGTACAAACATATTATATTTTGAACACATGTGAATACATGTTAAAAATTTTCACGTATTGGATATTTTGTTTAGACTCTTTTAACATGATATGTTCCAATCATAATAGAATAGTTATGATATTATTATAAGGGTTTGTTTAGTTTTTTGTGTGTTTAAAAATTAACTTTGAGGATGTGTACAATAAAAAGCAAATCTACAATGAACTAAATAATAAATAAAAAAGTAATAGCACGTTATTCTTAACTAGTGTACCTGTTGCTTGAATTCGACCAATTGCTAAGTATTACAGGCGTTATTTTAAAACGAATAACAGTCATAATTTCTGACGACTTTAAAAAAATGTGACTCAAAGATTACCTTTCAAAACCGTAGAAAACACTCCAATATTCAAGAAAAAGAAAAGAAAGTGTAAACTCAAGGGAAAGACGGTAAAAATGTAGTTGTTTCAAACGAAGCGGCCAAACTTTAACTCTAGGTAAAATTTATTAATACTTAAAACTTTTACTCACCGGACTAACTCGATAATCATCCTGAAGATCAAATTGATTGCAGAAAATATGGAAAAGTCAGAACAAATAAAAATGCGAGTTCCCCTTCGAATTGCAGAAGTTCCTCTAAATTCGTCGATAAGGATTTGATAAAAAATACTTTTATGTTAAAATCCGCAAGAGTAGGTGAGGTTCATAGTTCTTATAAAAAGCTAACGGTATTTAATGTATACATGTTTATTAACCTGTGTAACCTGTCCCCATCAAAATCACAACAATGGAATAAAATATTTGTAAACCTAATTTTTAAAGCTGACAACAATACTTAACTTTTTATCAATAATTATGGTTATCATTTGAGAAGGGAACGCTACATTTGTGCGTATTTAACCCAAATACAGTATAAGTGAAGGATGAGTGCAGATTGGATTGATATGATCTGTGTAGCTTTGTTACTGACTAAGATCAGCTGTTTGATTAGCCATGACCATTTACCATCGATCTCTATTATTTACTTTTAGTTAATTACTGACTAAGAACAGCTGTTTGATTAGTCATGACCATTTACCATCGATCTCTATTATTTACTGGGTCCAGTTTCGAAAGATCAAAATGCTTTACACTTTTCTCGGGATTGAACCGGCAACCTTTTGAATACTAGGCGAGCGCTATAACCACTCAGCTACCCATCCATAGTAAGCATTACTATTACAAACATTGTACTGTACGAAAATCACAATTCGTAGTAAAATAAACTAAATAATATACCTAAAAAGTAACACACAGCGAGTAATGAATCAATATTTTTGTTCAAATTTATCAGTGTATACACTGTGGAAGGATTTGAATGTATCATTACTAATACAACTCAAACATATCCTGATCTGATTATTGACAGAGGTAATATAAATGGAAGATCTGAGGGAGAATTATATTGCATGTAGATGCGTCTACACTAATGTAATAGGATGCATTCTAGCATTGATACTTTGATACTCCGATCAAGAAATGTTACATGGAAAATAAAAGCAACCAGTTGTAGTCTAAATATAAGACATTCTCACTAGTAAATGTTAAATCCACGCATAAAACTCAAGCGAAGACAGCTTGATAGTTAAACATCATACATAATGTACAATTAAATTATAAAAAGCTCCTTATCTGATTTCTGCTCGGTATCTGATTTAAATATTGTGGTTTTTTTTGTGAGTTAATAAAATGTATTCATTAACTCATATAACTTAATCAGCAATATAATAAACCGATTATACGTCGTGACTAAAACATATGTAAAGGTATTGCCCCGAGCCTCAATTAGTTCTGACTGATCCAAACAAAAGGCGGAAAAAACATTAAAATCAGCAATCATATTTTAAAGATAAACCTATTTTGTTATCCCGCCATTTTGTCCTAATGTGTCAGCTTTAACTGATACTCAGGGGTATTTCTTTTACATATGTGTATGTTAGGATGGTTGAGTTTCAGGTTTGTAGAGTGTTCGGTGTGTCTAATATATTAATTCAAAAATAGGGACCTTTGTGTGGGACACCCGGTATAAAATATAACATAACATAAATTAACTATATTTTAGTAAGATCTCCAGATAATATTAATCCAGTGTGATGATTATGAATATAGAGACAAGTCTAAATGTAAAACTACCTTAGAGTCATGCAGTCTTGGTTCTTCTGCAGTATAGTAGTATTGGCAAATGTAGGCAAATGTATAAGTAACATACATTTAGGAAACGTAATACAATGGTAGTTATTCTTTGTGAAAAATATTATTACTTAAGTATTTAACTCTACTTTCTCTGGCAATAATTATGAAGAATCCTTAAAAATCTGTGAAGTATACCAGGTATCTAATATTGGTTATATTATATTAATACTTTAATTCGTTAAACTTAAATGGCGACCATATGAAGGTAGGTATTTTAAGCCAAGTATGAATGGAGATGAATGTAGGATGAGAGAAACTTGTTACTGACTAAGGCCGAATGTTCCTTAGACACGACTGTTAATTAATAGCCCAATCAGCCAATAGCAACCAAGGAACCTACATAGTGGAATCCGAACCACATTTTTACCTTGTAATTTTCGAATTGGTCAAATTATCAGGATAGTATTGCGGATAGTCATAGTAGACCTACTCTATATGTCGCACAGTTATCCTTCCTTTTGAGCAATGTTTCGTCTGGGTTTTGAATCAAGTAAACATATCTAAGGGTGTGCGTTCTTAACACTACTACTCGCGCAGGCAAATTAAATATAATTTTGATAATAGCAATAAGATATAGGCCTACTCAGGTAAATGTGTTAGTGCAATCAGCTAAATATTTCTGCGAGTGGTACTACGAGCTCTCAGCTATCGGATGTTACCTCTTCCTTAAAAACGCATTTAAACGCTATTTCTACATTTGTAAGAATATCTAATGAAGAAATGCGAAGAATGATGGAAAAGGGAGTCAACCTTCATTTATCTTTGTTTGTCACAGTCATTGGTTGTGATCAGAGGTTGACAGATTGCGCTGTTGATGGATTCAGATTCTGATCAATACGTTATTCACAATTTACAAATACGACTATTAAGGTATGAATAGAGTGAGAATTAACATTTTAATAATCAAATCAACAGGTTTTGTTATAAATAGGGAAATAATAAATTTACAGCTGATCCATATAGTCACTGATAAGTACAATTCAGTGATTTCACTAATTGACGTAAATTGTAAATAAATCGTAATTACAGTAATAAAGTTACACTTAAGTGAGGCTATATGTTTCATGATACTATAGGGCCTTAGTGACCCTTTTCAATTGATGCTCATGTTTAGCCACTAAGTGAAAACAAAATAAAATTAGGAAGGGTGAAAAATACACCTTTTTCCCGTGTGATAAACCACATGTTTAATTATTTAGTAGACATATTTAAGCTGACAGATTAACAAGCATTACAATGTCTTATATAATGTTGTCTTACATATACAGGGTGATCAACTCAAGGAGGCCACCATTAGGATATCGAAAACGGTAAGAATTAGAGAAAACTTTAAATAGGGGACATTCCTTTATGTTTTGTGGCAGTTAAAAATATTATTTTATTTTTTTTGAAATTCAGCCGCCATTTTCCAAAATAGCGGCCAACTTTGAAATTTCTTATGGAACACCCTTATATTTTATCATGTTTTCGGATAGAACATGAAATTTAAAAACTTTTTTATTTATGACATTTTTTCGAAAAACCCACTCGTTTAGGAGTTACAGCCTATGGAAAAATGACATCATATAGCTCATAAACAAGTAGGTTTATAGCGAAAATGCGAAGAGTAAATAAGTCAAATAAGTCTTAATATTGTATCCACATTCCATAAAGACCATAACATTCGTTAAAAATATTAATTTGGTTTTTTTTTAAATGGCGGCCATTTTCCAAAATGGCGACAAACTTGAAAAGTGGAAAACTGTGTATTTTATTAGGCACCTTAGATGTGGCCTCCTTGAGTTCATCACCCTGTATAATATATCAGCTGTTGTTTGCTACCGTTGAATTTTCCTGTGTCACCAAAAGTGTTAAAATGAACAAATCATAATAAAGCCATTGAAACAATGAATCACAATTGTTAGACGATATATTAAAAGTTTGTAAATGAAAAACACGACTGCAGTATAGTTACTATTCCCCAGGAGAAACAAAATTGAGTACCACTAAGTATTGTAAAGTAAAATTTCGTTTTGTTGTCTGAAAAAAAAAAACTATCAATACCAATACACATAATGGTCCTGATAAAAATTAATGATCGACAACAACAAAAACTTCTGTTGGTGTCACTTAGTGAGAAATGACTCGGACCAGTTTAAGTGACTTAACGGTTTCACAGAAGCCGTACTTTGGGTGAAAACTATCCAAATCGTAAAATGAAATACAGTATATGTTTTTACAATTTGTCAAATAATTAATTTTATCCTCCACTTGTTTACGAATGCTACTTCGGGCGTGGAAATTATTCCCACTAGGATATTTCTTTCTCCATTGGGTTTTAGGAAATATAATCTCGTTATAAGGATAAAAATATGTTACTGCCATAAACACGATGAACATGGTTTATAAATTCATTTAAACCAAAAGGTGCTAAATAAATTTAAAAATCTCACACCAGCACCTTAAACACACTCATGTACTCAGATTCTCACATATACTCATTAAGTGTACAGTACCAGGTACCCATAAGATCATTTACCGCATTTCCTAAGTCAAAAGAATAAAAAAATAAGAATGGATTACTTCCCACTTTGTTCTTATTCCGTTGCAAAGTATTCGTTTAAGGCAACAAGTTATTATATTGGTTCATTTTTGAAGGATAAGTATATTTTAACCAGTACTACACATATGTTAGGTGAATGATCAATTGTCTTTTAATATAATATAATGAATTTTAGTTTACTTTAAATAATATCTCAGTAATATCAAACTGCGAACGTAAAACTACAGTTTTAGTTTTATACTGCTTGAAGTTTTATTTTCTATTTCATTCAGACCCTAATAGATGTAAACAGGTACATAAAATAACATTATGCCATTTATTATTCAAAACAAGCTTTGAAAAGTTTCTCTGTAACTAAAAAAGTTTCATAAAAAAATGAAAACTTTATTTATCTGTGAAAAATAAAAAAATATGTAAGAGCTTTACAAACACTAGCTGTTACCAGTCGGAATTTTTCGACATAGCTTTACTTTAATTTTATTATAAAGTCACTTACACGTTTAAAGATAATATTTTGAAAGATAAATCGAATTTTCTCAGGTTTTTTTATCAGATCTTACATAGGTACTTCTTGTACATGCTGAAGCACATACTTATAATAAAATACTTGAAAAACTGTTGTACATCTTAGTGTTTTTTTCCGCGGAGTAACAAATATTATTTCAATACATACAGTCAGTTGGAGGTACCAAGTAGGCCATATCCATATCTTATTTCTTACCCAAATAATCCTGTCTAAAAACTATACACAAACTTTGAAACTTATTTCATGAATCATAATTTTCGTCCATTTCCAATATAGATTCAATATAAAATGCGTGGTTTCTTTTATTGTGCAAATAGTGTATATGTTTGATGATTAGGGAGTCATAATCCTATCGATCATATTAATGTACGACTGTTTATTTAATCAAAACACTTTTCAGTGAATAACATTTCATAAAATTAAAATAATTCCAATAACCATGTTTTTGAACGAACCATGATCTATTAACACACTTTTTATTAAAACAGTTGTATCTCTAATAACAAAATATGGAGTAAAAATGCCATTACATTTTTTAAGTTTCATAGACAATGAAGCAGTATGGTTTTACTAGAATACTACTAAACTATATAATTAAAGTGCAAATTGTAAAGGGGGAATTAATATCACAAGAAAATAACAGATACATAAATAACAGGGAGGACAGTTATCAGAGAAATTAATCCTCCAGTCGCTACGACGATGACGCTAAACCTAATTAATAACTTGGTAAACAACAGATAAACGTCTAAGTTTTCATTCGATAAAATAACCGTGGAATTGTTTTATAATTATTCAAAATGTATAATATTAGATCACAATATGTAGTACACAATATGTAACATCAATGATGAATATAAAAATAAAAGTTTAGTATTTCTGTCAACCAAATAACAGAGTTTCTTGTGCATAAATAGTAAATGATGTTAATTATTATTTGACAAAATCTTTCAGTTTGCTTCCTCATTTAGTAACTGTAAGCTCTCGGTTTTAGTGTGTCAGAAAAAACTTGTCCAGTCATTATTGTTTAAATTGTTTGTTACATAATGTAAGTTATAACGATAACTTTAAAAAAACATATCCACAGTGTTTCATCTACTGTATTATATCTATGTCCAACCTCAGAGAGTACATGACCCTCTTACGAATACCTTTTACTCCAGGACAGATTATAAAATCTAATTTCAACTCAAATTTAAGTTTCACTTTTGTTAATTATATTCAACTTTTTTTTATGGACGAATGAGTAGTAAGTAGGACGTTCAGAGATTTAGGAAACATATATTCATCATTTAACCATTAATGGACATCGTTAGTCATAAATGGTCCTGCAAGTGTACACTATTTAAAGGTTGCATAACACATTTAATACAAAACAGAATTAACCATAAATACACTATACGAACAGGAAACACTATACAATTTTGACTTATATCTTCCGAAAGAGCAGAGCCAATCAGGACAAATACTCCTTGTGACAAATGATCATGTAAGTGACGTCACCAGGTCACGTGATTAATCTATTACGTCACATAACAGCTGTTGTAAAGATCTATGAAGAAAAAAGTTGTACAAACTTATTTGTAAACAGATTAACCGGTTTTTAAGGTCATCTAGGAATTAAATATTGCATTACTAAAGTATGTTTAACAAAACAAAAATTTATTATAATTTGGATATCGTATTTATAGACGTAATCATCTAATTACTTCCGGCTGATCCAGTTATTCATGTCAAGCGATGAATATTAATGCAGTCCGTCTGATAATTATTCTCTATTCAAGTTCCTCTCCGACTGAGAGGCTTATAACTGGATTAGTTATTATCTTTCATAAATAAAAAACAGGACATTTCTCTGTATAACTTTTTTTAAACTATCAAAATAATTTGTTCTCAATTAATTTTTAATTATGGCACCGTAATTTAAGTTTTAAAAGTTAAAATCATCGTGTGTTTTATAGAACTGCTAAGTATTCGTTTCTTGAAATCAAAATACATTTCGAGCCATAATTGAATTAACATTCGTGATACAGTTTGTATTTTTATTTTAAAAGACAGAGTTAGGCCACAAATAAAAATAAAAAAAACATAAAAAAACATTTGAACATATAACTGAGACTTATAATTATCTTGTGCGAAATTATATGAAAATTGTTAATATAAGAAAATAACAGATCAACTACTTGAGTTTTACCGTTTGGAAAGCTACTGAGTTACTGTGGTTAAATGTATACTTTTTACGAATTATCAAATATTATTACCACCTTCAAGGCATTGTAAAAACAAGTTTAGGAAATTCAACTTATTGATACGTGTTTTCTATTTTCAAGACATTGTTCTATGGTATTAGTCAATTTCAAGTATTATGTGGCTATACGCTTCACTGACCACCTTCTTGTGGTTACTTTCAATGTAGAAACAACTTTAACAGCAAGTTGTATCTTTCTGGAGAATCGCCATTGTGCCTTGGGAGTCTGATGGAGCGACGGAAATCAAATTTTGATAACGTATCTGACAAAAATTTCCGTAACGTGAAATTGAAACACTTAGCTTTTAAAATGATGGCTGCATGCAATTGTATAGAATCCGTAGTTTTTGTATTGCTATGTAAGAGTAGAGAGAATATAAAAGATTAGAACAAATCTATCTAATCTATCATATTATAATTTGTGTAATTTAATGTAATCTAGAGGTCGTCCAGTGATCAAAAACTCGCCCAAAAATATGTAATGTAGGCCTACCGACTTCTCTATTTTCACCCCACGCTATAAATAAAACATGTGATTGGAATTTATTTAATTTGTTTTGATTTTATGTGTATATTGCATTGTTATTTCGTCACCAGCATGGCAGCCCATAAGGTCAATGTAATTTTTTTTCAAATTTCAAATTAATTTTTGTTTTTGAGCCTATTTTAGTTTATAAAGGGATTCTGCACATCTAGAGAAAAATATCTTTCTAACAGTATGCGTAGATTTTCACTGCGATGCACACGAGCTGAGAAAAATGGTTTTAAAAAACATTCTTGCCTATTAATATATAGACTTTCACTAAAATTAGGATAAAATATTGCTAATATTGGTTCTTTCATCAGGGACATAAGATTACCTTCCTTTTTTTCACAACTACAAATAAAAAAAAACTTGTAAAAATTTAAGTCATCAACACTTTATCATGTAAAACCACTGAACTTAGTTAGCTGAAAGTTTTACAGAAACATAAATTACATACCATATAGATGAGTGTAGGAATAATCACTTTTTATAAACCAACCTAAGATTGTACTCTGTGAAGTTCCAAAGTTCTAAGAGGATATAATATATTCTATTATAATGTACATATTTATAAAAAAAGAAACCTTAAAATTCTAATACTGCAGCTAGATATCTTTGCAGCAGCTTTAATCGAGTTGTAACTAAACGTACATAGCTTGCTGCAAAGCAAGGACCGGTAAAAGCTACTACTAATAAATAAGATGAAGCTTAATAAAATATATTGACCATTCGACAACAAAATTTGTTTGTCAATTGTTATGTTTTCCTTGTGTGTTTGTTGTGAACTCTAATATGTGGCGTTACACTGAAAAAGACTAAAGCAAGCAGGTCTGATGTATGTAGATGAAGGGATTGTTCCCCGTCCATTAGGTAATGACGGTTTTGTATGTGGTGAGAATAGGAGGGGGGGTTAGAGTATTTGGCTTTCGTTAATCAAGCAGTGCTCTTTTATTGCAATGATTGTATTCATATACTTACTTTTGGGTTTTTAACCATATGGGTAACCATATGTGTAACCATATTTTTAACCTAACCTAATCTAACCTAACTTAGCCTAAGATAACCATATACAATCTCTTAAATTTCAATACGTTGGAAATGTTTGACAAGCCAATAGACAAGTTTGCCATACAAATTAGCTTATAATGCTAAAATATATATAAAGGCCAGTATACAATTTCATTTAACTTGCCTATAAAGTATTAAGCGGTTCAATAAGTTCGGTACAATGCAAACAAATTAAATGTAAATAAAAAATAAACCGATAACAAAATTAGTAGTAAAATGATGTAATGTGATGTATATTTCCAAGCCAATCAAGCGATTAATTTGTTCAACCAAACGTTGTTTATTGTATAACTTTTGTAAAACTTTTGTAAAAATCACTGTATTTAAAAATGAATCCATTAGTCACGCACAATCTATTACATAACCTTAGTTAATATTAGTATTTTTCCTGAGATACTAAATACAATCTTTTTAACCACACTATGATGTTTGTAGCTGTTTTGCACGTTAATTGGTGGCTGAAAGTTACGTTTTGCTGGCAATGCCAGCTGTCATCGTCATTTGGGGACCGAGCAGGTGTTTACATCCCTAGGGCAGAAAAATCAGCTGCCCGCTTACTTTCTTAAAACATGAATGTACATTAAATACACAATCAGTATCCATAGCGTTGCAATTGAATTGTTTTATTGTCACCGCTGCCTAACAATTATTTATTATTATTTTTGCTGATTCCTCAAATTATTTCTTCACATAACCTTAAAGTTGTGGTTGTGTTGACTATCAGTGTGCATTATTATTGTGGTGAATAATAGCGTTCGTACCACGGACCAAAATGGTTTTGCTGGCTCGAGATAGCTTTTAAGTTCTCGACTACGAAATATACTATTCTTGTTTAATGTAGCACTTAAAATAAACCTTTTTAAATGTTTTACGCTTAATTGTTTAAGACTGGCTCTGTTTTATTTAAACAAGTGTACAATGAATGTTCCTCAAACAACCACTGATACAGCCAAATCTTTAAATGGATACGTTTATAAATACGTAAATCTGTTCCAGGAATATAGTTATCAATTCATTGCAGTTAAACTTTAACCTAATTACCTTTAAGCAATCATCAAGTAGCTGCTTGATTGTTACCAATTCACACAGGAGTTTGCTACTTGATTATACACAATACAGCTTCTAATTGTTGGTGACACTTGAGCTCATTGTGACACAACTATGACACAGACAGCTCAGTGTCAAAGCTAATCACTTTAGTCAAGTAATTAGCAACAGTGTTGTGAGGTTGTCTGCAATGTTGCAGTTAATTGGTCATCTCCAGGAGTACCAACTGTGACTGATTTAACCTCACCACTGAATATGAGCCGATTGTATTTATAGTTAGTACAATTTAGACTTTTTGTCATTGATCCTGTGGATACACTATTTAGATGGCGCTGTAAAATACGTCTTTGGTCGGTTTGACTTGAGTAATTCAGTAATTAGTTATTAGAAGAAAGTGCCATGTTGTCTTCTACCAAGGGATTAAAGATGCAGGCTACAAAATTAACTAAAGCTATTATCACAACAATTTTTCAATGACCCTTCCATAAAATTCCTATTAAAGACGTTTACTAGAGTATTGCATTGTAAAAATATAATCCAAATCAATAAATTTCTAAATGAAGCAGTAGAGAAAAACTGTTTTGGTATATTTAGGGAAAGATTAATGCAGAGAACTGTAAGTGGGTCTTAGGACGACAATTAATTGGCTCACAAGTATAACTTGCTGCTATGAAAATAATGAAAACGTCTACTACATCTTCATTGTTGGAATTTCAAAATAATTTTTGGAGTTAAATTACAAATTATTGAGCGATTTTCAATGTTCAAAAGATTTATTAGTTTGATTTCCCAAGGTTATCACACGACGAATAAAACATATGTTCTCAGTAGGACATTTCCACCTCCCTATATCACACTGGGGATGGGATATGACGTCATGAGTCATATGTTGGCGCTGCTAATACCGAGTCAGCACTCAGGGTTCATTCAAGAGATATTATATGTTGAAAATGTTAGTAAATATAATTATAAATCAATATTTAACACATGGACCACAAAATCATACTATGGTAAATAAGTTATTCATTTGTATACGTGTAGACTATAATAGTGAATACAGCTTTGCGATCTAAAGTGGTGGTGTATAACGGAACGATTATTTTGCTACGATTTTGTATTTTTGGCAATTTATTTCCAAAGAATTGTATAAGAGAGCATGAAATAGAAATTGAGAATACATTAAAGATTGCCTGTGGTGGTTACAGCAGGCCTACTAAACTAGCTGGGTTATAGCATTGACTATAACCCAATATAATATTGACTATATTTTTATATAGTCAATGGCTTATAGTGCGCACCTAGCAACTAAAAGGTTGTCGGATCGATTTCGAGAAAAGTAATGCGCTTTTTGATGGTTCGAAACTAGACCAGCTGTTCATGATCATTGGACTTAAAATAAATGATCCTAAATAATAAAACAGCTGATCTTAGCCAGACAAAGATACACACATCATATCATCTAAACGCATCCTTTACAATCAATGGTTGATAATTGACAATCAATATAAATCGGTAAGTAACCAGATGGTTGTTTTCAAACCCGAAAATTTCTGGTTTTTTCATGAAACGATTGATTCTATGCTAGATTCAATTTGTTACGGTCATTAATCTAAAGATGTTTTTTAGACTAGAGATTTTACGGTAGGCTAAAAGTAAGTACAACAAATCATAAGAAAAAAACACGCAACAATGACCATTCTTTCCCATACTATCATAATGTTAAGTATTATTAGATCAAGTTCTGTTAACTAGAATTTTTATACAATTCTTCCAACGAATATATGAGAATTATAGCAAAATTATCATATTTATATTGGATTAGCGGGAAGATATTTTGATGTTGAGGTTGCGAGGGGGATCACGTTAATGTAAAACCAACATCAACATTGAGGCGAAGGTTTGGAGTTCTCTTGATCCGGCCTTTACATGTTGTGTTGCATCACCTGAGAAATAAACCTCATACATTATAATGAGCGCAATACATCAGAAAGATTAGGCCGATTATCTTAAACTGAAACTACTTAATCACTATGAATTATTTTTAATGTTGCATTGTAATTGTTAAAATCGTCATCAATTGTCGATCGTTAGATTTATTGGTAAAGAATTTATAGTAAAAGAGAGTTACATTCAGCGTTGCAAAGTAGAAGACATTCAAAGAAGTATCAAGTAAATGTTACTGGAGAAGACTAAATAGTTGATGCATCAAATTACTTAATTTGCTACTTTTGAGATTTCTTAGTTAAAAAAAATTATAATTAATGCCATCGTAAATACAGAACTCACACTTAGATATTCTTAATGTAGTTGACATTTATTTTTAATGGTTTGATTTCTTACAAGTGCAATAGTGAAAATAGATTTATTAACGATGATTCACTTATGGTGTTAAGTACATTTAAATTGTATCCAGGACGGGTGACATTAACTAATGTTTTAACTAGGCCTATGTGCAAACTCTGACAGCTGGTCAGAGTGTATGGTCAGAGTCAGGTGTCCCCAAAGCTATTGTAACCAGAGCGGTTGGCAGGTTCATTGTTTAGGTTTAGATTACTTTCATTCCTATCTAAACTACAGACAAATTGGTCCTATCACTTTTGTGGCTGGCATGCGCCATTTGCGACCTACATCGCGTATAAATATATTAACACAGACAACAATGAAAACCAACTGAAACAGTTATAAAATAGGCTAGTAAAAAAAACTTTGGCAATGTCATTACAAACATTCTTATTGTATGATGTCTGTATTTATAGTAAATACAAATATTAGCCTTACAATTTATCGAACACATTATGGGTTGAGGCTCAATTTAGTCAGTTGAGTACATGGTTGTTTAAATTTTAAATACAATATTTTTAAATTTATACAACACCACACATACTAAAGTTTATTGTGTTGTTTGCAGTAAACATACTCTTGAAATATGTCTTAATGTAAAATATAATTGAAAATACACCTAACCTATTCACTACAGATTCAATTCCTTCACACTTAACGCATTACCTGTACCAAGTCATTCCCGAACAAAGTAAACGTTTAAACAACAATCAATCACAAAATAGACTATTAACGTGCGTTGCAGCATTGTTGATAGATTGAGAAACACTCGAATGTTTGATGAATAGATAGAATTGTAAACAACCATTAGCATTTAACAAAAGAAGGTTAATCATTCATCGGATTTTTGTAATGTATAAATTCAAATATTTTTGTGCCAACCGAAATGTTTTAGCATTTATTTAGTTTAGTTACCACAGTTATTCAGTAAGAGGCCCAATCAAATCAGTACCTCAAACAGGTTTAGTTACTCAACAGCTGCTTAGACAATGTGTAGACAACAATGTTGACTCACGTTATATTGTCTGATCTTTGAAGTGTGAATGAACACGTTATAAACTTGACTTGGTCCTTTGTCATACGTAACTGCTAGACTACTCTACTGGATTTTAGCATAGCATTCACGTCTAATATACAAAACTTACTTGCCTTTTATATGCTGTTGATATTGCAAATTGCCATGTTTGATTAAATTCTCATTTGCAAATCAAACAAAAGTAAATATAATAATAATAATAATAATTTGTTCATAATAGTTAACAAAATACATTGTATTTCAAACGTCACATTGAATAATATTTGTGAAAAAAACACAATACAAGTTATTATTTACATTTAGTCAGGTTGAAAATATTTCGAAAAAGTCCATACAGTTTTTTTTTTACACCAGTGCCTGAAAGTTTTCCGCGGTATTTCCTAGAATATAGACATTCCAGAGTTCATGAAATCGTCGATAGAGTACAGCACTTTGGACACCAAAAGGAGCTTTAATCGAGATTTTGTAATAGTTTTTTTCAGCATTTTTGATGCTGGCAGAAAGTTTGTTGATGATTGTTATACCATTCTGCGATGGCAAAGCTCAAACGCCACACTTATATGCTGCAGTCCGGTAACCGTCATCATGAAACAAACTGATTCTACGAAAGATTCAATCTGTTACGGTTATTAATCTAAAGATGTTTTTTAGACTAGAGATTTTACGGTAGGCTTAAAAGAAGTTCAACCAATCATAAGAAAAAAAACACGCAACAATGACCATTCTTTCCCATACTATCATAATGTTAAGTATAATTTGAGCAAGTTCTGTTAACTAGAATTTTTATACAATTCTTCCAACGAATGTATGAGAATTATAGCAAAAGTATCATATTTATTGGATTAGCGGGAAGATATTTTGATGTTGAGGTTGCGAGGGGGATCACGTTAATGTAAAACCAACATCAACATTGAGGTGAAGGTTTGGGGTTCTCTTGATCCGGCCCTTACATGTTGTGTTACCTCAACTGAGAAATAAACCTCATACATTATAATGAGGCATATCAGAAATATTAGTCAGATTAAACTGAAACTTCTTAATCTCTATGAATTATATTTAATGTTGCATTGTAATTGTTAAAATCGTCATCAATCGTCGATAGTTAGATTTATTGGTAAAGAATTATTCAGCGTTGCAAAGTACAAGACATTCAAAGAAGTGTCAAGAAAATGTACCTGGCGAAGACTATAGTTCGGCCGCTTAGAAAACGTCCTGCGCGCTAATCACATTACTAAATGTGCTACTTTTAAGATTTCTTAGTAAAAAAAAAAAATATAATTAATGTCATCGTAAATACAGAACATCGTGCCGTGAGCAACATTGTGGATAACTTTTATGCAGGTATTTAAACCACTTTATTGAAATATTGGTTATCCGGAGGCTAAATCACAATGAAATTTACATAATAATTAATACATTCAACTTAAATATCGACCAAACTAAATTAGGTATAAAACCAATTAGGAATGGAGATGAGTGTAGGATGAGTGGTGCGATCTTGTAGTCTCGTTACTAAATGTTGTTAAATCTTTCGCGTTATTTTTAGCATTGTTATATTTCAGAGTTAGATAGTATTCTTTAAAAAAATTCTTAGACATAAATTAGGATTTGTAAATGTTATGTGGAGACACTCCGTATCCAAAGAACCAAAAATGGTATAAAGATACTTTTTCATTAAGGAATTTCCAGGTTTTCATACCATATACAAACAAGACATCCTGCAGTCATAGTATTAGGAGGGCGTATTTGTTGTTAAAGCCTTAAAATGTATTGGGATCTGTATATCCAGTTAAGATAACCTGTGAACATTGTGAACATGATTGTCAAGAGTGTTATCGGAAAGGTTTGTCTAACATGATTTGTCTTAAACAATTATTCCGTGTTTCTACGTGATATTCAATTAATGAAGTCAGTGACATACCTAAGGCAGTAGACATAATTACCAATGACAGTATTAGGATAGTATCCCTCAGGCTAATCTTCCTGTGGGACCCCAGGACCTGAGGGAGTCTACTAAAGCATCTCCTCTAATTAGGTCTCTAGTGGCGGCTAAAGGTACTTACTTTAGATTTGTATTTTAATTGTTCATACTAGTCATGAGCTGGTCCTACTTGCCCAAATTCGACAGCTACTATTAAAATTACAATAAATTACTTTTTTCAACTAACGATAATTTCTTAATGGTCAATTAATATTATTTAGTTTATTTGGGTTTGAATAAGATGTATTGTTTTAACATTTCTGTATATGTTGTATAATGTACATAGAGATGTTCACAGAGATTTCCAAAGGTTTTTTTTATTCTGCCGACTTTTTTCTTGTCTAGATATTTATGTAGTGACAATAGTTATTATGGGCTTTAGTTTTTTATTTGTTTTTAATTTAAGTCGCTATAAGGCACTTGGATTGAATCCAAGCTTAAAGGATTAAATAGAATCTTTTTTCGGCAATGAATATTTTATTACGGGGATGATTTTAATTTGACCAAAAGAGCTGCAGGTTTTTTGAAAGGGTTTTTTCGGTTATAGAATTGATTTAAGATAGTTTTAACACTCTTGTAGGGACAAAAACATGTCCATACGATCTTAGTGGGATCATTGTAAGAGTATACAAATTGAATTAATACAACATTATAAAACGTTAATGGGGATATGAACACTTATGCGATCACTATGGTAAAGCCAAGGAACTACCAAAAGAGTAGCCATAATCAAAACAACTGGAATGTCCAAGACAGATTTGTCGATACTGTAAGACAACCTGACGAGACGCTTTTGTTTTGACTTTTCAAAATTATTTCAAACACAAATCTCTCTCTCAAATAGAGTATTTATTGATTCCAAATTCAAACGGTTATCATTATATCTTTTGGGATTCGGTTTTAAATAACTTTTCCTTTCCAAGCAGATTTCCTGTAAATTTGTCGATTAAAGAAAATACTTAAGATATACATAATTCTTGTTAGAGGCTTGTACAAAATTCAGGTCACATTAAGTGTTTGTACAAATTATCTTTAAAGTTTACACTACAGCTAAGTAGTAGATAACTAATATAGGCGATGCACAGTAAAGCGTAAAAAACCTTTGTCTCACATGATAATTTAACACTTCATTGTTTGAGACGATTTACTTAAAAAAAGTTAGATTTTCATTATATTTCTTAGACACGTCCAATATTTTTTATTTTAATGGGTTTCTATACTTATAGGTATGTAATCATGATTTAACAACAATGTCATCGCAATTTTCATTATTTAACCTAAAAACATGACTAACACCTTTTACCTTTTACCTTTTACCTCTTCTTTCTTCACCACAATCCTCAGATCGGGGAGTCGTCAAAATTTCTCCTTCTTCATCTTCTTGGCAGCCTTTCAGCTAGCCCAGTGTAGGTGTGTATAGGTGTGTTCTTGTATGTATTCCTTTGTTGAGTAATATGGTTTGTTTATAAGGTAGTTTTTTAGTGTCTTTACAAATGTGGTATGATTTGAAATGTTTTTAATTTTTTCTGGCAGAAGATTTATGTATTTAGATCCTGTGTATGTTGGGGTGTTGCTGAATTTTTTTAGTCTGTGTTGTGGCAGGTTTATATTGTTTTTGTGTCTGGTGTTGTGATTATGATAATGTGACCGGAGTGTTGGATTGGATTTTTTTGCTAGGAGAATGGTTTCTAGGATGTATTGTGAGAAAACGGTGGGGATTTTGAGCTGGATGAATAAGGGTCTACAATGTTCCAGATAGTGTGTCCTGCATATCGTCCGTAGTACTATCTTTTGTAGGATAAGTAGTTTGTCCATATTGTTTGCAGATGATGATCCCCATGTTGCAATTCCGTAACTCAGGTGAGAAGCAAAAAGCGAGAAGTAGGCTATTCTGGAGGTTTCTTCGTCGGTTATGGTGCGAATTCGTTTGATGCCATAGTGTGCAGAGGCCAGTTTTTTACACAGATGTTCGATGTGTTGCTGCCAGGATAAATTTTTATCAACAATTATTCCCAGGAATTTAGTTGTTTCTTGCGTTGTGATACTGATGTTGGTCCAGTCGCTTTGATCTTCTAGGTTGTTGCTTGGTTTGAAATTTATGTGTGTAGTTTTACTGGTATTAAGTTTTAAATTTAGGTTGTTGCATATTGTTGTTGCTTGTTCTACTGCTGTGGTTATGAGTTGTTGGTTATTTTTATTTCTATCTGTAGGTATTATTATGGTGGTATCATCTGCAAATAGAATACATTTGAATTCTTTTGATAATTTTTCCGGTACATCATTAATATATATCAGGAAGAAAAGTGGGCCAAGTATGGAGCCTTGAGGAATGCCTTTTGTATTCTGTTTAAGTGGTGATTTGGTTGTTATAATTATGTTGTTCACTTGCTGATCGGTTTCAACATATTGGTACCTATGGTCAAGATAGTTTTTTATTAGTGCCAATGCTTCTCCTTCAATATGTACTTTTTTTAGCTTTTGTAGAAGTATATCCCAGTCCAATGAGTCGAACGCTTTTTGTAGGTCTAAGAAAAGTCCCGATGAATTTTTTCTGTCTTCCCAAATACTTGTTATGTCTTCGCAGAGTTCTGCAATTGCGGTGTTTGTTCCTCGTTTCTTCCGGAAGCCATGTTGACAGTTTGTGAGTAGGTTGTTTGTTTCTAGGTGATTTATGATTTGGTCGTATATTTCTCTTTCTAATAGTTTGGATATTGTTGGTAAGTTGGATATGGGCCTATAATTTCCAGGATTTTCTTTGTCTCCTTTTTTAAATTTTGGGTAAATCTTAGATATTTTTAAGTTTTTAGGTATTTGATTTTTGTTGAGTGAGGTGTTGATTATATGGAGTAAAGGTTCCGTTACTTCTTCTCTGCAGTACCTAAGCAGCTTTCCCGTGATTTCATCGTAGCCCGCAGCATTGTTGGACTTGATATGGGTAAAAAGTTTCTTTAGTTTATCTTCTGATATGCATTTAAATTTTGAAAGAGATGGTGTATTGGTTGTGTTTTCGATTTGTTCAATATCTGTAGTGCAGTTTACTTTGTTATGATTTAGTTCTTCTATTGGGTTTATAATTAACATAACATAATTAGCCTTTACGCTTGTTTAGATTTGTCCGTTTAATGAATATCTAAATCTTAAACCAATTAAAAAGGGACTTACACCAACTAAATAAAATATATGCTGAATAAGACATGAACTTGTTTATTCTACATAACATTCAGTGTAGCACCATCATCTGCAAGATTGCGGAGCCGAGACTGAAGAGCTATTGAGGATGAAGAGCCGCGCTGAGTCAGCTACGCTCTGATTGGCGGAGAAGTCGAGAGCTGGCTTCTGATTGGTCGAGAGCCGAGCGTGGCTTGTCACTTAGTCTGCCGCACTCGACAACCTTTTAACCTCTCTAACAATGACACTCTGAACAACATCCAGTCTTTTTATCGACTGAAGCATTAACGATTGTACGGAAATCCAAGGTTTCCAATATAAGGAGTATTTCAAACAGTTGCATTCTAAGTTATTCAGCTTCTGTGTAAATAATATTGAATATACAAATAAACGATGGTTTTTGTAGAAAACAACACATTAACTTAAATAGTGAGAATTACTCAGACATAGAGCAAGCAATTAGTACTTCAAAATATATAGTAAACTATTGCTTAGATAATGAAAATTATAATCACAATTACGAGCTAAATAATTACAATCTATGTGCAACAATATATTGTAATTATAGTCAGAAATTAAATAGAACGTGTTTTATTTTAAATTTAAATGATTTTATTTATAGTTACCGGTGAACTAATTTAATAAATTGAGTTCCGTAATACATCGATACCTTTAAAGGCATTCCTCCAAATGGCAATTTAAATTAGAAGTAAATATAAGTTCAATTAAAGTACAAGTTGATGTCAAATCTTACCTTGACTTTACATTTCCGATCCACACTTAAATGTATTATATTTACGTATTTTGTCCCGAAAAAAGTTTTTTGTCCTAAGAGCTGCCAATGCAACGTAACATTTTCTTTCACCAAGTTATCTTTTAAATGGTTTTAACATAAGTACCTAGTGTTATCATTTTTATCAATATTTGTTTAAATGATGTATTTGCAAATTCATATTTTAAAGGTTAACTAATGTTTCTCTATAATAAGCAGATAAGACAATATGAATCAAACAGAAAACTTGAATACACCGTGATAAAAGCTTTCATCCAACGAGTCAATTGAATTACTTTGAAAGAATGGATTACATGTCTTGGAAAAGGCAGCAACTCTAAAAGTCTGATCATCTTTGCAGAAATGGTTTTACATCCAGAAAATTCAACATCACATGAAAACCCATTATAGGTAGGCATTGGCAGGACATAAATTGTAGCATTGTGAAAGTTTTAAAGGTTTTGTAACGGTATTTAAATTTCATTTACATTGTGATATAGCTTAAGCATATAATGTTTTTACACATAACTTAAAAAGTCAGCTCCTGCGGTAGGGTGCTGTTAAAGATTGCCTTGGTCGTTTGTAAAAATATTCGTTTACGTCCAAATATATATTCATATTTATCCAAATAGGTTATTCTTTGAATTTTTTTTTCAAAAATCCAGACTGTATATTAATATGTAACCCTAAGGAATATGTTGTTTCAACCTGTTCTTAATTTTAAAACTACATGTTAAATTCGTGTCTATAAAGAAACAGATTTCATTCATGTTGTTTAATTTATCTTTAGTTAAAACCTTATTTCTAAGACATTTTCTGACAGTGCCATGCATATAATCCTTTGTAATGGAGATTAACTTATTATTTTTCATAATATAATCAAACTCATTAATGTTTGGTATGATAGCAAGGGAAGATAAAATTTGTTTGGAAATAATACATGACTGTACAGTACGTCAAAAGGAATTACGAATGGATTGGACATACAGATACAAAATTTCATGGGTTAAACTGAAAATACTATAATGGGCTATACAGAATAACTTACTGAATAACTCCTCAACACTATTTAAGTTAAGAAAATATCACAATACCAAATTTATAAGGAACACGAACATCATGAACTGCTAAATCTGTTATGAAATGCTCCTTTGTGAACAGGCATATTAGTTACGATTTCAACACCCTATATCAATGATAAGGCTATCAATTGTCAGACCAGATAAGGAAGGGGTTGAGAAGTGCCACCACAAACACTAAGTCAAAACTACCCTTCCAATTTCCCTCCTTACTTTCGATTTCCTTCTTCAATTGTGTTTCAATGTCTACAACAGGTTCAATATATTACCTGTAAGAAAAATGCGATTCTAATGCCTTCGTTGTGTAAATAAACATTATATATTCACTGTGCAATTTAGATTAAATGTCAATGTGGACTTTTGTAATATTTTGAGAAAAATAGTGTAATTTTTAGTAAATGTTAAAAAGTAATAGCCACTGTCATATGGGTTATTTAAGTTATCGTTTAATTCACAATAATTTGCCAAAGAAATATTAACTGTTATCAACTGAATCCAACACGTAAAAGAACAATGAAAAGTAACAAGATTGTAATTATAAGTTGTGGTAAGTAAGAAATATTTTCAAAACTAATTTAAATCTAATTGACAAATTCTGCCCTGGACAACGCACTCTATCACAATTAAGCTGTGTCCCCGAATTCCAGAACTCATTCCATTCTAACGTCCAAATATAACTTGTGCTGCGTTAACCCCGGAGAGAGCTTTATCTTCAAAAACTTGGTAACATTATACCAAGATTTTCCTCTATGTAAATACTATTACAACAGTAAAAAACTATTTTCAAGATTTAGGTTCTCAACCCATCACCAGGCTACAGATAATACTTTGATGACAACAATTAGTACATGAACATGCATGCATATTTGGAACTTGTTGTTTTAATCATTTATATTTTAATTAATAATAGATTGCTTTAGGCACCCTCACTAAATGTAATATTTTATGTATCAATGCTATAAAAAAATAACATACTGTTATACCTCACCATTTAGAAATATCAAAGATATGATTAGGAAAGATTAAAGTATATAAAAAACTAGAATTTTTAGAAACTTAAAATCCATAAAACTAAGAAACTAATATTGCATTAAGTAATTTGGTTTGATAGGAAATGTAACAAATAACCTTTGAGAATATACAAGACTAAGAAGAACATTTTCTTTCAACAAAGTTGAACCCGGCTCGATAAATCACTCTTTTGTAATCAATAGAGTAATGTTTCCAAATGCATTTTTCTTTTCGCGCCAATTGATTATGGAGCAAACTGAAAGTTTGAGCCCTTAGGTCAATGTGCCCTACATATGAGACGTTACAAATATATTCTTTTGGAAAATATCTTACCAAATGTCCATGGTAACCATAGTATTACCGAATTCCTAAGATACCAACCTACACATGGGAGTTTATAATAATGGAAAATAATCCCAATTAAAATACATTTGCAAAACCAGTTTTGCCAACCTTAGTGTTTCATACAAATTTATATGTTTCCAAACATGCCAGGTTTGATATTTTTATCTAGATATCAATAAAGTATCAATAGACTTTTTTAGAGAAAGATAGTACCCTACTTTTAGCGAATTTCCCTATAGGGAAGTAGCTATTACCGTAGGTGGCACGGTAAGACCTAGACCCGGGACCGATTTACTTTTTCATTTTGATGTCCCCAGAGGCCAAAAACACCATTCGTTCAAATTTTTATATATGTATATATATATATAGACTTATATATATACGTCCGTGAACGCGATAACTTGAGTAATTTTTGTCCGATTTTGATGAAATTTGGTTTAAAGGTGTAAAGCGGGATAATATTGAATGAGTTCGCAAACCAGCACGATCGGACCATGGGAACGGGGCTTTACGGGGGGTTTTATGGGGTAAAAATTGGTTTTTCTCACTTTTGACCCTCAAAACACAAATTTTCCCGATTTCTCTTTAGACCTTTTTAAAGAGCTTAAAAAAACAAATAGTTTAGTATGTAAAAGTATTTTTGTTCGATTATTAGTAACGGAGAAAATTAAAAAAATTGTAAATTTAAAATTCCCATGTTATTCTTATGGAGAATATTGTCAAATGTTGTAGTTTGCTTGTTTATGGATATATTTTGATCAAACTTGGAAATTTTTTTTTTTTTGCACTAAGCTATCAATATTTTACTCAAAAACACACTATTAGTTTCCTTGTAGCAGCAAACCTAGGTACCCGTTAAACCTAATGTTATTAAAATATATTTAACTGAAAATCAATTCGACAGATGGAAATTCGCTTAGTCGGCAGGTTTGCTGCGGCGGGGGTATTATAACTATAGCAGAACCCCCAAAAATATTAATTTATATACGTACTTAAAGTCATAAAGTACGACTATGTCGGACATTAGGACAGATAGAGGGTATTTTATTATACAACATAAATATACTTCTATTGTAAACCACTATGTTTATAAAATAAAACGTATTCCTCAAAGCTAACCATGACAAACTAAACAATACTCAAACTATATGAAACAAACCGTCTACTCTGTGAATATCTCAATTCTCAATCACTGATTGTTGTTATTTAGTTCACGAAACAATAACTCAAAAGGAAGTGACAAGTTACAGAAACTTGTTGAACATAAAGAAATTGGACACAAAGTTTCAGATCTTGGCTTCAACAGTTGAGAATGAAGATTTCCTCGGATCTTGATGTAATTGTTAACTTACAACTTGGCCAACTTGTTTGCCACAAGTGACCTGTGAAGAATAAGAAAACAATATTTGCTAATACTGCTGGGGTAGCGTATCTTGTCTTGGGTCGCCGGAATTTTATCCCCCTGGAATTTTACCCCCTGGGCAAAGCTGACGTCACTATGACGTAGTAAGCTGAGTGGCCAAAAGTTTGTTCGCGGCCGGAATTTTACCCCCGTGGATTTGGAAGTCTAATGAAAATAGCCAGAGCGTGATTAATTAGATTAGCGATAAAAACCGGAATTTTACCCCCTGTCCATATAACTAGCGTTTAGACCACTGAAGATGTACGGGCCGGATTTTTAACCCCGGATTTTTACCCCCGGAATTTTACCTCCGGATTTTTACCCCCCGGAATTATACCCCCGGATTTTTAACCCCGGAATTTTACCCCCTGGCCAATTTTAGAAATTGAATGATAGATTTTCTTATTTCTGTTTTTAATTCATTGTCATTTCATTATTTAGTCGCCTATCTTTATTTATTTATTTTGTAATCTCAACTAAGTAAACAGAATTCGCTGTTTAATTTTGAAGTTCGGGATTTGCGTTTAGGGCCAACTGTTGGTTAATAAGTATGTAAAATAAACTGAGTAGCTCATTTAAATGATAATTGAGTGAACATTTATTCGTAAAGAAACAATAAGGCATATTTTGTTATTGTCACAATACAAATGAAAAACATTGTTTTACCACGGTTGTATAATAAATCGTTAAAGAAATCTTCAAATTAATTACCATTCTGATGTTTGTTTATACGTCATATTAATCAACAGTTGGCTTCAAAGATCGAATCCTGATACTCGATTCTCAAAATTAAAATAAAAAACCTGTTCGATTAGTTGATGTTACAAATAAATTAAGATAGGCTACTTAATAATAAAATGCTTACTTTTAAATTAAAAGAGAATGAAGATAATTAATCATTCTCACTAATTTATATGTCTCGCCAGGGGGTAAAATTCCGGAGGTAAAATTCCGGGGGGTAAAATTCCGGGGGTAAAATTCCGGGGGTTAAAATCTACTTCAGGTTTTTATAATTTGATGTGTTCTGATTAAATTCACAACTGTGAAAATATATGTTTAATTCCGCGTTTAATCCATCGAGCTGATGTCGCGAAACTCAAAAGTTCGCGGCCGGAATTTTACCCCCTGGTTTGTGACGTCACGTTTGCCAAGTGGGTAAAATTCCAGGGGGATAAAAATCCGCTACCACCTTGCCTTTAGTCCCAAATATAGTTTTTAATTTGGATTGTCAGTTATTTAGGTTTTAGCGAATTTCCCTATAGGGAAGTAGCTATTACCGTAGGTGGCACGGTAAGACCTAGACCCGAGACCGATTTACTTTTTCATTTTGATGGCCCCAGAGGCCAAAAACACCATTCGTTCAAATTTTTATATATGTATATATATATAGAATATATAGATTTATATATATATATACGTCCGTGAACGCGATAACTTGAGTAATTTTTGTCCGATTTTGATGAAATTTGGTTTAAAGGTGTAAAGTGGGATAAACTTGAATGAGTTCGCGAACCAGCACGATCGGACCATGGGAACGGGGCTTTACGGGGGGTGTTATGGGGTAAAAATTGGTTTTTCTCACTTTTAACCCTCAAAACACAAAATTTCCCGATTCCTCTTAAGACCTTTTTAGAGAGCTTAAAAAAACAAATAATTTTGTATATAAAAGTATTTTTGTTCGATTATTAGTTACCGAGAAAATTAAAAAAATTGTAAATTTAAAATTACCATGTTATTCTTATGGAGAATATTGTCAAATGTTGTAGTTTGCTTGTTTATGGATATTTTTTTATCCAATTTGGCAAATTTATTTATTTTGTACTAAGCAATCAATATTTTACTCAAAAACACACTTTATTAGTTTCCTTGTAGCAGCAAACCTAGGTACTCGTTAAACCTAATGTTATTAAAATTTATTTAACTGAAAATCAATTCAGACAAAGGGAAATTCGCTTAGTCGGCAGGTTTGCTGCAGCGGGGGTATTTAGTATTAAGAATGTTTCATATTTTATGTCGTAAACAAACTTTAGAAATGTCAAAAATATGTCAATATTGATTACATTATTATTTTCTATTAGCAAGCATACACGCGACCTAGTATTTTTAAATAAATTTTTAAATGTTTAAAAATATTTTTAAAATTTATTAATTTAAATATTTAAAAATATTCCAATTTTTTTTTAATATACCTTAAAAAATTACTATTGGTAAATCAGATTTTTAAATAGTTAAGATTTTACATTCTAACAATGACAAGTTTGCATTCAAACTGCTACAATACTACTTCTATAATGCTTTAAATATATAATGACATATATATGAGGTTTAACTTAAATATTCGTAGACTATATAATAGTGAAATTTATGATTTAAGTCAGGTTAAACTCAAACATGAAGCTTATGATGTTACTTTCCACAAAATATGTCTATAGTTGATTAATGACCAAGTTAGATAGTTATATGTATAGTTAATTTAGTTAAATAATTAGTTAGGTAATTTAATTAATTTAGTTTTATGGTTAATTAGTTTATAGTAGTTAATTTATTTGGTGGTTGTGTGCTGTATTTAGTTGTTGATTTCATATTTGACAACAATGATAGGGAATTAATTACTTTTTTAAGCCCTGCCGTACAACGTAATATTAAGTAATGAGGTAAAATGTAGTGAGTCCAGTGTAAGATTAAGCACTCCCAGTGGTGAACGTACCGTGAAATGTAAGTTATACTCAGACGTGATACGTGAATGTAATGAGTTCCGAAATTTTTGAACACCTCGTGATACAACGTAGAGATACAAAAGTTAGGGAGTTTCAGTAAATATTTTCCCCCATTTTATGTTCTACAGTATATTGGTGAATGTGGTTTTAATCAATTACTAGTAAACACGTTGCTCGAAATCAAGCAATTGCAAAGAAGAAAAGTAGTTATTTAAAAACAAATCAAAGTCATCATAATATCCAATGAGTTTAAAAGACTTTGAATTGAAAAATGCATAACAGCAAATAAATTATACAGCTGATCAAAATGTAAACAATTATGTTCTTCATAAGGATAACATGGAGACTTAAACAGCCATTGGAGCAGAGCCCAAGGGATTTTTTCAAAAATGTAAGGTCAGTTTGCAAATCTACACGACACGCTCTTTCCAATGAGACGTCAAGGGATAAAATCGGTTATGAAATGTCGGAGGAGTTCAACCGACAAAGTTTCATGTGGCGTATTAATTATATAGATTTCATTTTCACTCTTCTCTGAGAAATTCATGGGAAACATCGTCAAAGCGTTGTTTAAAATACGCTAATGATGACTGGGTGGTTTTATTTTCAATAAATACTCTGTTTAAGACAGAGATTTGCGTTTGAACTTAGTTTGAGGAGACAAAACAAAAGTGTCTCATCAGGATGACTTACAGTATCGACAAATCTGTCTTGGACATTCGGGTTGGGTTGGTCACTGTTATTTTTTTAACTAATTTCTTGACTTTTACTTAGAGAGCTGAATCCAGGCAATGCAGTTTTCAAGTTTATTTTCCCATGCATTCAAACTTATACACCTGGTGCATCTAATATACACAAAATATTACTGTACAATACTTAGACATTATGAAACTCCTTGATTTATTCGTTAAAAGCCTGTAAGTGGGTTGAAAACTACAAAAATCGTTAATTTTGTACAAGAATCACATTGATAACGAATCCCAAAGATGCATGTAGGTTTTCCATACACAAAAACAACCTCTACCTGTTTTTGTGAAATAAGTTATAATCCCAAATAAGCCAAAAAAATATTTTGACAAAAATATACAGTACTTAGGACCTAATTTAACTCCTACTTGCAAAAACTGACGCTTATTTTGATTATTGATTATTTTCTTATTATTATTATTTTGATTATAACATAAATACTAACCTACAAATATGTTGGAAAAACTTTAGGACAATTTTCGGACCATAAATATTTCTTATATATTTTATCAGGTGTTATACTTTTCTCTGTAGATACTTATTACAAATTGATACGGTATAGTTCATTAAAAAGTGTAAAATATGCTTAAATGACCGTCGTTGAATTCCATCATTCGTGTAAAAGGTAAAAATATACATTTTAAGGTTAGAAGGAATGAGTAACCACGAGGGACCTAATTAGAGTAGAGGCTTTAGTGGGACTCCCATAAGTCCTGAGGCCCTACAGGAGAATTGTCCTGAGGGATACTATCCTAATCCTGTCCTGGGGTAATCATGTCCACTGTCTAAGCAAGGTCACTGGCTGCGTTAATTGGATATCCTCTACAAATCCATACACTCCATGTTATCCTTTTAAATTGTTATCAATTTTAAGTAGTATCATCTGTACTGTGATAAACAAAACATTGAAATTTTTTCACTCTAAATTATTTTAAGAAATTTATTAATTATCAGTTTGTTATTAGCTCTATAGTATATTTATTTTACTAAACATAATATTTCTAAATTTGAATCATGTAAATTACTTTATCTTTAAGAAGAATATGGATAAAAATGAAAGAAATATTTTATCCTAACCTATAAACAGAAGTAACCAAGAATGATTCCTGCACAATATTTTACAATCTTCAAGGTTGAAAAAGATGGAAACTGCTTATTTCGTGCTGTAAGTGTATTCTTATTTGGCAATCAGAATAGCTTTACTAAATTAAGAAATGAAACTGTTAGATATTTAGATCAACACTGGGAATCAGCTAAAATGTTTATATTAGATGAATTTGGATCCTCAGAAAAAGATGAATACATAAAATTGATGGGAGAAAATGGCACTTTTGCCACGTCTGTGGAATGTTTTGCTTTGGCCCAACTATATCAAGTTAGTTTTCACATTTACCTACAACCCATACAACCACAAAAATGCACAAGAACAATGGCTATGAGACAACCTCCCATTGTAATTTCCTCTCAAAATGGCAAACAGATATCAGTACCAGTGGTAAATTTATTATTGTCTGGTAATCCAACTTCAGGACACTTTGATCTACTTTTAGCAAAATCCAAAGCATGGGCCATCAAAGAGGATAACGTTAATATCATAGAAGATTTGACAGATGATCTATATAGGTGTACTGAATGCAATACAAGTTTCAAAAATAATAATAGGCTCCAACAACACTTTAAGAAAAAACACTCATCAATAACAAACTATGATCCTAACAAGTCTTCTAATAGAAAATCATTTGACAAACATCCTCTTGATGTCTTAATAAAATCTTTTGGAAATGACCAACCACAAGCCCAAAATCATAAATCATCTGAATGGAATGATAGATGGGAAAAGATTATTTCACTGAAAAGGATGCAATATGAGTTACCAAATGGATCAATAGGAAACAACTTTATTCAAATACTTGCAGATGAAATATTACTGTTGGCAAAAGGAAAAGAGATATCTGAGAGAGTGATTTGTTTTATAGCAATTATCCTTCAAAGAGACAAAATGATTAAAAAAGCTAAGGATATAAGAAGATTAATTGAAAGAAGACTAGATGAATGGCAGAATAATCAATTTGACAAACTCATTAATGAGGCCATTCGATGTGATAAATCTTTAAAGAAAACAAAATATGAGCTTGACTCTGACGAATATGAACAGTTAAAAGACTCTTATTTTAATAAATTAGTTCAAAAAGGTAAAATAAAGGAAGCCTCAAGACAGATAAATAAAAAGAATATAGGTGGTTTACTTAATCCAGAAGAAACTATTGATAATACCTCGTACACTGTTTATGATGTATTGAAAGAAAAACACCCAAATGCTATAATTCCTGACATTAATTTGCTTAAATTACCAGATGGCATGGACCAAATTCCAAAGCTTGAAAATGCAGAAATAACAGCAGAACATGTAGAAAAGATAGCAAGAAAACTTCATGGTAGTGGAGGTCCAGGAGGAAGTTCATCCGAAAATTGGACAGATTTCTTATTGCGTCATGGACAAAAGAGTACTTATTTAAGAACAGCCATAGCCACCTTGGCGATGAAATTAAATGGAGAAGTAGTACCATGGCACACTATAAGAGCTCTGATGGCAAATAGACTTATTGCAATTGACAAATGTCCAGGTGTGAGGCCCATTGGAATAGGAGAATGTCTCAGACGCATTCTGGCCAAATGCATTATTTTAGCTTTTGGCGATGATGCAAAACAAGCATTAGGTACAGATCAACTTTGTGGAGGTCTAAAATCTGGTATAGAAGGAGGAATACATTTCATGCGAAAGCAATATAGTGAACATAGTAATACCAACAAAGAATGGTGTATGATCCTGGTAGACGCAGATAATGCCTTCAACAAAATAAACAGAATTCATGCTTTATGGCAAGCAAGAGTCCAATGGCCAAGGGCTGCAAGATTCATTTATAATACTTACCAATGTAGTTCAGATTTAATTTTACAAGGAAGTAATCAAAGATTATATAGTCAAGAAGGAGTTACCCAAGGAGATCCACTATCAATGATTTTATACGGTCTGGCAACACTTCCATTAATACAAGAACTAAAAAGAATGCCAAACACATCTCAAGTTTGGTATGCAGATGACTCTTCTTGTCAAGGCTCCCTTGATGATGTTGTGGAATGGTGGGAAAAGCTCTCAAAATTAGGTCCAAAATATGGGTACTTTCCTCAAGTTAATAAAACAAAATTAATTTTTAATCATGATAATATTTCCAAACAATTTAAAAAGAAAATATCAGGTATGAAAATTTGTAAGGGTAGCCAATTTCTTGGTGGATATATAGGTTCTGAAGAGGAAAAAAATAAACACATTTCTGAAAAAATTGGTTTATGGACCCAAAACATTGACAATCTGGCAAATATTGCAAAGAAATATCCACAATCTGCCTACACTGTAGTGACTAAATCTTCACAAATGGAATGGACTTTTTTTCAAAGGGTAGTTGAAACTAAATCTGAAACGTATTTACCTATACAACAAGCAATTAGGACATCTTTTTTTCCAAATCTATTTTGTTCAGAAGTAAGCAATGAGGAATGTGAGATTCTACATTTACCAGTAAAAAAGGGAGGAATAGGAATAATAGACCCAACAAAGCAGTCAAATTATATGTTTAAATCATCTCAAGATGGATGCAAAATTCTTACATCTTGTTTAAAAGAGAAAACTAAATTTTGTTTTGATTCACATGAATATGCCCTAAATTTATCGATTAAGTCATGTAAAGAAGTAAAGAAATCCATGGAAGAAGAATTATTCAGTCAGCATTTGGAAACTTTCTCAGAAAAACGGCAGAAAATTATTATGCGCAATGCAGGACCTAGAGCAAAACATGGATGCTGGCTATCATGCTTGCCTCTGAAGAAACTTAATCTGGACATGTCCCCACAAGAATTTAGAGATGCCCTTGCTCTACGTTATGGGAAAACACCAATAAACCTCCCATTAAAATGTGAAGGATGCGGAAACGAGTTCAATACAGAGCATGCTCTAAAATGTCGAAATGGAGGTCTGATAATAAAAAGACACAATGAAGTAAGAGACACAATAGGTAGCATGATGGAACAAGCTTGGGGAAACTGCATTAAAGAGCCCTTGATAGCAGAAGGCAGTCATCTCAACGAACCTGCACTAAAAGCTGATCTAGCTTGTAGAGGCGTATGGGAGACTCAGATGGAGGCATTGTTTGATGTTCGTGTCGTTGACACTGATGCTCCATCTTATGTCTCCATCCCTCATCAACAAGTTATTAAGAAAGCTGAAGAAGAAAAAAAACGAAAATATACTAAAGCTTGTGAACAACGACATGCATCGTTTACTCCTCTTGTTACAAGTGTCGACGGAATTTTTGGGAATGAGTTCCAAATGTTTTTAAGGGTTATGGCTGAAAAACTATCAGAGAAGTGGAAAAAACCATACAGTTTAGTAATAAGTTGGATAAGATCAAGAACAATTTGTGCTGTTTTAAGGTCAACCAGTATGTGTTTGAGGAGAACAAGAAAGAAATGGCGGTCAGCGAGAGAATTTGAAGATGGAGCTGGGATTCCAAATTTTTTTGTTTAAAAATTAATTGTTAATTTCTAATTTTACAGTTCTCTACTCTTTTTTGTAAAATTTCTATTGTAATAAAATTTTTTCCTCCAGAAAAAAAAAAAAAAAAAAAAAAAAAAAAAAAATTTTGGAAAACATTCATATGTATTAGTTGTAAGTTGCCTGTTAGATTCTTAGCAATGTCTGTAACTTTGCAAATTGGAAATGGTTTTTTTTTTCAAAAATTACCTCGCTAGTCGCTAACCTAGATCATTAGAATTTTAAAATATAGTCCTAGATAATGATTTATCTAACGTCAGTAACAAAGCTATTTTAACGACCCGTTCGTTTGACAGCACTAAGCTTCAGCAATCAATGGTTAAAATCAAAGTAGGTAACAACTGTTGATAAGAAGTGTTAACGTTAAACCGAAGATTAGTGTAAGTGATTTTGTGTTCAAAAAGCTACATGAATGTTACATTGAAAGTATTTTTGCACGTACACAAAACATAACTTATAATAGCATAGCAAAATAGCTAAGAATATGTTTATGAATCAACCCATAAGATGTAATAGGTTTTCCAAATTCGAGTACTAATTTGATATTGAAAAAAGACACGCTGTAGTATGATTTTATTTTCACTTAGTAAATAACACTAGATAAAAATGAAGTTCACTCACAGAGTTTATGAAGGCCTCATGTTTAATTAAAGACTGTTTCAAGATCCACTTAAACTTCAACTCGTCTAAGAATGTAATTTCGAACTTTTAATTATTACGATCCGAATCAGCTCAAACACAGAATGCAGCTGCTACTTTTCTCCCAGTTGGACATTTAATTTACGAACACTAATAAACATATTATTTAAATTAGTCAGTATATATAAACTAATATCTGCCAAAATAAAATACAATACATAAAATATTTGTATTACATATGGACTTTAATTTATTATTTTTGCTCTGTTATTTTACTTAATTTATGATCAAACTTCTGTAGTCAGATGTTCTAGTACAGTGTGTGCTGTAAAGTAGGTTGTAGCACAATGGTAAAAGTTGTTAGAAAGTCCTATATAATATTTTTAGTACTTTAGTATTATACCGACCACACTTAATCTGGCGTTGATAAAACCTTAGGTTAGGTTAGGTTATGTTAAGATTTTGTTATTTAAATTAATTAAAATCTTATTTGGAAGTCAATATATCGGTGTGGTCGGTATAAAACCAAAGAACCTAATATTAAAACATGTCTCGAAAAATTACAGCTTATTCATATTTTAATCCAGGTGAAGATAATATTGATAAACGTGACATGTTTGTACCAAATTGTCTTTAAATATTGCTCCTCTCAACCATCTATGTTACTTAATACTCGGGCATGACAACACTGTCATCAACCTCAACATTGGTATTATAAATCAGAACCCTACTCCTCTGTGATGTTCGTGTTTAACTTTTGTGGTTGTCTGTACTTTGGTAGATTCAACTTGTATATTGAAGATGGAATTTCATTGACCATCCCTTATTTAAATCACTTTGACCCGGGTAAAATAAGGTTGTCTTTGTATCATAATTTCAATAAAATCTTTGTGAAATAAGGTGTCTTTATTATTGAACACTACAATAAATATTTTAAATGTAGTCAAAGGATTCTTTGCTAGTAAGTTTAAATAAATAGGTAATATGGAATATTATATATAGAGGAAATGTAAGCTGTATCTTTAATTATGTAATATATACAACAAAACAATGAATATTATGTTTCAATGTGAGTTACATTGAACCCTCCTGTAACAAAAAAAGGTTAAATGAAGGTTGAATTTTTGTCCTGATAATCAATAATAATGCGTATTACTAATTTTCTTTGTATTATTTAAGGGTTAATTAAATGATGTATGCTTTACTGTTTGGTTATATAACTAGAGGACGAGTTATTGTATCTGATTGGATTGTTTTATTTGACATACAACATCTTGGAATTAGCATCGAGCCCATAACACAATAACTCTAAGGTCAGTCAAGGAAGTGACTAGTTGTTAAAACTTGTTGAGCAGAAAGTAATTGGACACAAAGTTTCAGATCTTGGCTTCAACAGTTGAGAATGAAGCTTTCCTCGGATCTTGATGTAATTGTTAACTTACAGCTCCACTAGTTTACTATGACTGACTATCTTAAGTACGTAAGATGTTCTTAATGGGATAGTAGTTTCCAAACTTAATCCGTCTGGATATTATAATTTATTAAAAAACATCTTAACTAAAAACTTCCCCGCAATCTTCACTTTGATGACACTTTAAAATTTAATTGCCTATTTCTAAATGACTATTAGTTGTTGAATCATTTATTTGTTTTATTGGTTATCTAACATGAGTACTGTATTATATTATATTATACTATTGTATATATGCATATCCTTTTATATATGTTACGTTATGCACCATACCTTCAGAGTAAATGTAGGCGGTTGATTTTCATGACATTTACAGATGCAAAGAATCAGTTTTGTATCTGATTTACCAAAGAGGACGTCTGTATAATATAGTTAGTAAAACGCGCTCCAACTAGATGGTAAATAAAAATGGTCAATAAATATCTCTGCTTGGTTCAACATAGCCTTCGGAGAATGTCCTCCTTTGAAACGTTATTTAATTGTAAATGGGCGGAAAATTGAGTATTCCTTTTGAGTTTGAAAAAAAAAACAGGTTTATTAATTAAACAAAATGTTAAAATGTGTCGCTGTTGTGATCACTTACAAGGGTTGTTCTGAGATCACAACAGTGACACATTTGAAACTTTGTTCCATTAATAAACTTGTTCTTTTTATTCAAGATCTAATCTTAACATCTCTATCCAAACCAAGGAGTATATTTTAAGTTGTATCCAAAAATAAATACTTGTATGGACTTTAACTATGTTACTTGTAACTCACATCAAGGTATAAACATTAATAAATATTCAATCCTTTAACACACATAGACAACATCTGGGGAAAATTGATTTAATTTATTACTTTTTGATTTGTAAATAGCGGAGGAATTAATATAATTTAGCAAAGCAAAGTTTCTTTATTTATTTATAATAACATTTCTTGAACTAGATCATAAACAGAACGTGATTGACTAGAATATGTTTACACCAAATGATAAACATCTTTCATTTCATTATGTGTGGTCGTAATGTCAATCTTTCTGCTGATCAAAAATTAATTATGCGTGATTATCATCAAAAAACTCAATAGTCTATTCACAACGACAAATTCAACGATGTCTGCACATTGTTACTAAGGCATGACTTCTAAATTTGTAACACCAAATATATTTCAATATATTTTCGTAAAAATAATTAAGTAGATAAATTTGAATAGGCATAAATCCTCAATCACGTAATAAATATCTAAAAACACAATTATAAATGTTTATTTCAGACACATTTTTGGTGAATTACTATAAGTTTTTGTTATATATCTGGTTTGTCTTAGCCCTAATGTAGTTGCTTGTAGCGTGACGAAATATGAAAAACAAAGGACATTTTGATAAAAGAGAGACAATAAGGTTGCCTCATCAACTGATGTGCGTAATAAATTACAGGAATAACACGAGATTCTCGTAATGTAACCAACACATTATTTCCCTTTCCTTCTCGTTGTGTACATAATTTTAACGCGAAGCACATCATTGTGTACATTTGTGGATTTTTCAAATCAATTACACAAAGAAATTAATCAACCAGAATTCTAAGGTAGGATGAATGCAATAACCCTTTATTAAAATGTGTACACAAACTTTTGGATAGTTTATCCAAACAACTTAAATTAATTGTGGTACAATGGTGTCTATGATCACGTTTATACATTTGTTTTTCACATTTCACAAAAAAATATTGTAAGGTTATAAATTCTACAGACACCTTCAAGCACCCAGTGATATAAAATAAAGATAAAAAAATGAGGAGTAAAATGTAGTAAGTCCAGTGTAAGATGAAGCACTCCCAGTGGTGAACGTACCGTGAAATGTAAGTTATACTTGGACGTGCTACGTGAATGTAATGAGTTCTAAAACTTGAAAACACCCGTGATATAACTTGAGTGAAAGTATGATTACATAAAATAATATAATAATATAGGTGTATACCATATACTGTACATTTAATAAAACTCCTCATGATACAATTCATCCTTATGACTCATACTTGCAAATTTGTAGAACATTGCAGATTGATACTATTCACTCTTATTTAAAAGCCAAATACATAATTTATTAATTCAGAAAAGACCAATGCATTCTTTAGACGAATCAAAAGAAAGTTCGATAATTTTAAAACCCCCTTGTTTACTTTCAGTGTTCAGTCTATTTTTGCAACCACCATTCGTAAAAATCAAATAAAAGAAATCTTCAAATGTTTATGTTTGAATCATCACAGGAAGGGGCAGGGATGGTTACCGGACTGCAGCATATAAGTGTGGCGTTTGAGCTTTGCCATCGCAGAATGGTATAACAATCATCAACAAACTTTCTGCCAGCATCAAACATGCCGAAACAAAAAACCAATTACAAAATCTCGGTTAAAGCTCCTTTTCGTGTCCAAAGTGCTGTACTCTATCGACGATTTCATGAACTCTGGAATGTCTATATTCCAGGAAATAACGCGGGAAAAAATCAGTCACTAGTGTAAAAATATATTAGAAATATTTTCAACCTGACAAAATGTAACATTGTGTTTTTCACAAATATTAAGATATGTATCGTTTGTAATACAATGTATTTGATCGACTACAATAAACAAATTATTATTATATTTACTTTCGATTGATTTACAAATTAATATTTAATCAAACATTGCAATTTGCAATATCAACAGCATATAAAAGGCAAGTAAGTTTTGTATATTAGACGTGAATGCTATGCTAAAATCCAGTAGAGTAGTCTAGCAGTTACGTATGACAAAGGACCAAGTCAAGTTTGTAACGTGTTCATTCACACTTCAAAGATCAGACAATATAACGTGAGTCAACATTGTTGTCTACACATTGTCTAAGCAGCTGTTGAGTAACTAAACCTGCTTGAGATACTGATTTGATTGGGCCTCTTACTGAATAACTGTGGTAACTAAACTAAATAAATGCTATAAGATTTCGGTTGGTAAAAAAAAAATTGAATTTATACATTACAAAAATCTGATGAATAATTCACCTTCTTTTGATAAATGCTAATGGTTGTTTACAATTCTATCTATTCATCAAACATTCGAGTGTTTCTCAATCTATCAACAATGCTGCAACGCACGTTAATAGTCTATTTTGTGATTGATTGTTTTTTAAACTTTTACTTTGTTCGGGAATGACTTGGTACAGGTAATGCGATAAAGTGTGAAGTAATTGAATCTTTAGTGAATAGGTAAAGTGTATTTTCAATTGTCTTTTACAATAAGACATATTTTAAAAATATGTTTACTGCAAACAAGACAATCAGCTTTAGTATGTGTGGTGTTGTATACCTTTAATGAAATCGTATTTAAAACTGAAACAAATATGAACTCAACTGACTAAATTGAGCCTCAATCTATAATGTGTTTGATAAATTGTAAAGCTAACATTTGTATAAATACAAACATTATACAATAAGAATGTATGCAATGACATTGCCAAAGTTATTTTACTAGACCATTTTATAATAATTTCGATTAGTTTTCATTGTTGTCTGTGTTCAAACTACTTTAATATATGTATTTATACGCGTTGTAGGTCGCAAATGGCATGCCAGCTACAAAAGTGATAGGACCGATTTGTCTGTAGTCTAGAGGAGTAAAAATCATCTAAACCTAAACAAACAATGAACCTGCCAACCCCTCTGGTTACAATAGCTTTGGTGACACCTGACTCTAACCATAGAAAAGCTGTCACATCACATTGTTCTATTGTAGAGTTTGCACATCATTAAGACAGCAGTTGATGTCCTGGATACAATTTAATTGTATTTAGCACCATAAGTGAATCATTGTTAATAAATCTATTTTCACCATTGCACTTGTAAGACATCAAAACATTAAAAGTAAATCCCATATAGATTAAGAATATCTGAGTGTCAGTTCTGTATTTAGCCGTGAGCAACATTGTGGATAACTTTTATGCAGGTATTTAAACCACTTTATATTATGTAAAGTATCACATTTGTGTAATATTAATATTTTTACCTTTTTGCTATTTATTTTTACTAAACTACCATATTTTAAGGTAAATCGGGTACAAGTTTTCTAAATAAGAAAAGGGCCAAATTATATTACTTTTAACTGAATTTTAGGTTCAAAAAATCTACTTCTAAAAACCACACATCTTGTCTAAATACTAATATATTGCATACGGATATATTACTTACTTATATACTTTTGTATTTATTTTTTTAGGTATGAATTTTTAAGTATCCACCGAATAACAAGAAGTAGACTACAACACTTTAAAGAAGTGAATTGGCTATAGTAAAAAAATGTTATGTTTAATTAAAGACTTTTTCATAGTCTACTTAAACTTCAACTTGACTAAGAATTTAATTTCAAACTTTTAATTATATCACGATCGGAATCAGCTTCAACTTCTCACCCAGATAGATTTTATTTTATTTTATAGCACTACTAAACTTAAATTACTTAGAACATAATGCAAACAACAACAAAAAACATGGATAAATGTATAATATTGACCGTAAATCCAATTTCAAAATTCCCGATCATCCCTTAAAATAATTATTTTTGTGTTGTGACTAATTATAACAGTTTTGTCTGAAATCTATTTTTAAAATAAACAAATCTAAACATATGGAAAACATTATTTTTCTCGTTATCGGTTTTTGTAGCTAATTGCTATTTTCTAAAAGTACATGGCAAAGCGAAATTTCTTGCACTGATGCACATACAAAGTACTGTAGCTGATTCCTGCATTTACTTTATTTCCCGCGCTCATTTAATTTTCTCGCACTCATTTTACTTTCCGCACTCCAGTATTACAACCAAACCACACAAAATAGTGTGCATGTATTAGGCACGTAATACGTGTAGGCTTAAAAACAAGCTGGCAACACTAGTAAATCTATTAACTGGCTTTGGACTTAAATTAACCTATAACCTTTTGTTGACTGTTAACAAAAGAAGAAAAGACATTACAAAGGAAAAATAAATGTCAGATTTTGATTCATTATGTTTGTAAAATTTCATTTAGGTTTTTATTTGTTTGAGAGACAATTTCATTTAGTCTTGGATTCTTGGATATGTTAATTTGTGAAAATGCGTAATTTTCCTGTATACTTACCCATCATTTATATACTTTTAGTAACTGCAGGAAAAATATTGTGTGTAACGCGGGTGCAAAGTGTCTTTGCGAAAAACTAAGAAATTCACCAGCGTCTCGTGAGTAAATATTTCTCACAAGTGCAGCAAAGTGCTACTTTGCGCACTGGTAACACAAATAAATATTTCGTAGTTGAAGAATTGATGTATTGTGTATTTTATCATCTATGAAGTTGGGGTAAAGCTTTCAGTAACTATATATACAAATTATTAAGTTTTCAATAAATAATAAAGTTGTCTACACGGGTTTCAAACATAACGATCAGTGTCGTTATAATTATACCGTACAGAAATAGAGTAAGGCTTAAGAAAATAAATACATACACTTATAATATTATTACAAAGACTACATTTGCCAGGTTAACCTTTAAATATACACCGTTACATAAATGCAACATTCTTACTCTAGGATCAATTTGAGTCAAAGGGTTTCAAAGCTCAACCAATGACATTCCTGTTGCAATCAATTTAATCAACCAAGAAATAGGAGAACACCACAATAGAGAAATACGAACCTCAAAGTTAATTGTGGGGAATTCAACTTGGAACCACAAACATTAAGGTTCATGCCAGTGGTATTGCATTGAGAGCTGTGTTTTAATGATATTATAGTAATTTAACATAAGAAAATAATTAAAAATGAAATATAAATCACTTAATTCTACCTACACTTACATTTAAGTGCAAAGACGTGTACGTTGTATTCAAGTTAACAAAGATAATTATTTTTGTTCAATAATTTGTAAATGCAATTAGTTCTTTTCGGATTTTTTTTTAATTTTTTGGACTCAGACAAAAAACGCAAGGCATCCTTATCTAAAGTCTCTAGACAGAAAATATATTATGTACATCTGTTTCTAAGTCTCTATACGAAAAATTCATTGCCTCTTTCTGTAAAAAAGGCAAATATACCGATTAAAATACATTTTCTATTAGTTTTGTAATGTTCAAGAAAGTAGGTAATCTTTGTATTGTAGCGAAAAGTAACGTTCAAAACACGAGTGAAAGTTGGGCCTTACATATTCTTGACCATTTAAAGTGCTCGATAGTTAATCTCTTACTTCAAACATGGTCTCAAATATGTAATGACTCACTTTCTAATCCTACTAATATTATAAATGAGAAAGTTTGGATGTATGGATGTATGTATGGATGTATGTTTGTAACAAGTAAACGCATTAACCACTGGACGGATTTTGCTGAAATTTGGCATGATCATAGCTCACATTCCCGATAAACATATAGGCATATTCTTATCTCAAAAATCCTTTCGGGCTCCGCCCCAGTGGCTCTATAGTTCCCCATGTCAACCTTATGAGTATTCATATTAAAAGGGAATAAATAATTTAGTCAGCTGTTTCAACTAAAAAGTTGATTCTATGATATGCAAAAGCATTAAAAACTTACAAGGATTACCAACAGGGTGCAGCACTATTATTTTTTTTTTTATCTATGACAACAGCTAATTTGCAACCAAAAGGTGAGTGAGCGTAGCGAAGGAACTTCATCCTGGAGGCGAGTTAGCGTAGCGAACGAGCTAACCTGAAGGCAAGTGAGCGCAGCGAACGAGCTCCATTCTAAAGGTGAGTGAGCGTAGCGAACGAACTTCAACCAGGACGTGATTGAGCCATGCGAACGAGCTCACTTATGAAGTAAAACGGGGCAAAGCCCGCGGGTACAGCTAGTCTTGTTATAAAATAAAACTATTGCCATATTTTATAACACACATATAACAGAGCACAAGGGATTTTTAAAATGCTTATTTATGTCTATTGAGTTCACTATAGTGTCTTCGAAGACAGGATGTATTAAGTATAAAGTTATAAAACGTTACAATTAACTTTTTTGATATCCTTATATGTAATACGTGAAGGTGATTTCTACAAAACACTACTCCTCCGTTAATAATGGACGGATTTTTACAAACAACGTGTCAAAATAAAGTATTTTTTGTGTAGACGCCCCCTTTCACCAATCCCTGTAATAAAAATCCTCGGGCTTTGCCCCACAGGCCATCAAAGTTGGATTTTCTCCCATAAGGTTAACATGGGGGAATTGAAATATTTAATTGGAAACTTTGTCCCCACTAATTTGAGAGATCGGCTGGGTGTAGGAACTTGGTAGGGGTGTCCAAAGAAAGGTCTTGGTCTGTAGATGAGTTATCAAAAGAAAAACTAAGCAAAATCACTTAGGGCTCTGCCCCAGAAGCCTTTAAACATTCCGTAGAGAGATTATTTTGACAACTTTATGTTATTGATAAGGCTGAGACCCATTTCAAGGAATTCCAGCTTTAACAGTAACCCCACAGTCAATTTCTCAAAACGATGCTTGAGGGTTCATTCATTGGCACAGAAGTACGATATGAACTGACGCCACGTGACGAAGGAAAAATCAATCTTACACTGTAATGGATACACCTCCCTTTGAAGTTAGAATATTTCGTCCCAAAAAATTTTCTTTTCAAATAAAATCATATTACACTGATGAAATCTCAGAAGTGTTTAACTACAAAAGACCCACGAATACAATTTTAATACTATATAAATGTTCTTCCAAAGGATAAGGAAGAGATTTCATATAACATACTAATAATAACTCCGATGACGTACGGTATGGGAAATATTTTAATCATTGAATGATCAACCAGAGACGGAAACTAACGCAATTAATATCATTATTGTTTTTACACTTATTACTCTTTAAAGAATTCTAAATGCTTAAAATATGTATATTTCACCAAATTTAACGCAGTTAGACGAATTAACGTAAGCCTTGAAAGTAACCGTCGATTTCGACGGGTTTCCCCTAGTATAATAGTATTTTTTAGAATCCCACTAAGGTGCTAGTAAAGATGATGTTATACATTCTGAAAATTATTGGAGTTTTTATTTATATCAACGCGTTAAATATAAAACAGATTTACTAAGTCATAAAATTATATTTGAGTTATTTGAGAACAGACAGTGGCATTATTTACTTTGTTTATACCCGCATCGGGACTTATGTATGTCCGTTTGGACAGCAAGAGGAGATTGTATAAGGGAAGGAGGAATATATTTCCTCAACTCTTTACCAACAATCCTTTACCATTTCCCTCTTTACTGTCAATTTCCTCCGATACATAGCTCAAACACGTTGACGTCCAGGCCTTGAGGTAAAGATAAATGGAATAGATAGTCGCTGTGGAAGGCAAGATAGAGAAGAAGTATTATACGCTTCAATACACGCATTTTGTTACCGGTGCTTTGAAAAATATCCTTTAAAATGTTTAAAAGTTTCTGGCTACAACTGAGATGAGAAATGGTCTAATGCTGATTCATTTCATGCTAACCATATAATTCTGTAAAAAAGGAAGGCAAAACAATGGTAAAAGTGAATAGAAAATTAAAATTAATATAACAAAACAGTAGTTATATTTTTGCCAGTTTAACATGATGAACGTAAGAAATATTTCTACGATATTGTCTGACATTTTGTCTCCATATTTGTACGGAATTGGTTTAATTTGACGTTAAATTTGTTCCAAAACCATCCGTTGTACCTGTATGTTAACTTATCGAGCATAATACCACTGTCAACCTCAACATTGGTATTAGGAGAATTCTACTCCTCTGTGATGTTCGTGTTTCACTTTTGTGTTTGTGTGTACTTTGATTGATTCAATATTGTATATTGCAGATGGAGTTTGACTAATTATGCTTTATTTAACTATCTTTGACAATGCCACAGCCTAAAACAAGTAAAATTGTATTTCATGTTGATACAATATACATACAATATACAACACAGAAAAACTTACTTTATAGCGAAGAATAGCACATCCTTTAATAATTAATAATTCATTTTATTCAATGTTATTGACAATTTATTCTAAACTAGTGTCCCTGTTGCTCAAATTCGAGCGATTTCTAAGTATTACAGGCGTTATTTTAAAACAAATAACAGTCATAATTTCTGATGACTTTAAAAGGTTCGACTCAAAGGTTATAGAAATACTCAAAGATGTACATAACAGTACATACAATCAACATTTCTTATATATTTTTTTATATTTTTCAAAAGCTGGTCTTGTATTTTAGTGTTTTCTACAAACAGCCTTGCTTATAGCCGCATTAGATTGTCCATAATATCGATTATCAATAAAAATGTTATGTAAAAATGTTCCTATATTTCCAAAGTTTGCAAATTGGCTCTTTCAATGATTTCTTAGAAATGCAGCACAGTGTTAATTCAGTTTTATTTTTAGTATATAACTAGCTGTAACCCGCGGGCTTTGCCCCGTTTAACTTCTTAATTTTCAAGATGATCTCGTTCGCATGGCTCAATCACGTCCTGGTTGAAGTTCGTTCGCTACGCTCACTCACCTTTAGGTTGGAGCTCGTTCGCTACGCTCAATCACCTTTAGGTTGGAGCTCGTTCGTTGCGCTCACTTGCCTTCAGGTTAGCTCATTCGCTACGCTCACTTGCCTTCAGGTTAGCTCGTTCACTACGCTAACTCGCCTCCAGGTTGGAGCTCGTTCGCTACGCTCACTCACCTTTAGGTTGGAGCTCGTTCGTTGCGCTCACTTGCCTTCAGGTTAGCTCATTCGCTACGCTCACTTGCCTTCAGGTTAGCTCGTTCACTACGCTAACTCGCCTCCAGGTTGAAGTTCGTTCGCTATGCTCACTCACCTTTTGGTTGCAAATTAGCTGTTGTCATAAATGTAAAATAAATAATAGTGCTGCACCCTGTTGGTAATCCTTGTAACTTTAATGCTATTGAACATCATAGTATCAGAACCAACTTGTTTAATTGAAACAGCTGTTAAGATTCATTAATTCCATTTCTCATAAGGTTAACATGGGAAACTCCAGAGCCACTGGGGCGGAGCCGATTGGACGGATCACGAAATTGATGGTGTATAAACCTATTCCATGAAATTCTACACGTATGTACCAAGTTTCGTGGCAATCGGTTCAGCGGTGTCTGAGTTTATCACTGCCAAACAAATATATATATATATATATATATATACAAACATCCTCTTTTATACTTATAGATTTATCCAATCTTTCTCGTTTTTCCCATTGTAATATTTACGCTAACCCAAATTTAAATAGTAAATATTTCATTTCAACCAAGTCAGTAAATGTTTGTAGCAAACTATTAAATTAGCAAACTTATTGACTGTTTACAATTAACATATGTTCTTCTTCTCACTTTCTGACAACAGCTGGAGTTTTATAAATTTTTTTCCTTGAATCTTGTGCATAGATACGAAACATTAAAGGGCCCCAGGGCCTCACTCTCTAATTATTTACCTAAAATAAAAGTTTCCTGCACAACTTCACGTTACGCTCTTTCCAATGACACCAAAAACATGTCAATCGGTTCAGTAGTTTCGGAGGAGTAATTGTCACAAAAAACCTGCTTGCGTAGTAAATAAGTAATAGATAATTATCGCAAACTTTGAAAAAAAATCAGCGTTTGAAAACCCTTTAAGGTAATGTTTTATTAGTAATTGAGGTAGTCAATGATTTTGATAGTGATTGTTAAAACATAGCATTGTTGTTTCATAACATTGTAAAACCACTACAAGACTTTTTTTAGCTTGTGTAGGCCTGTCCTTTGATTGGTTGAAAAGATCGAGGCCATGTCAAGCCATCGGACCGGGAAGACCACATCCAAATGTTCTGTCTGGGTTCAATCGCAGAGCCAAAAGCACCTCACGAAGAAAAGGGAAAAATGTTTTTGATCCAAACCATGATATTGGAAACTTCAGATCGCGAAGTTTTGTCCTACTGTTAAGACAGTTCGCGTCACTCTCATTCTGTTACTGTGGTATAGTCTAGAAGAACCGCAAGGAACTTCTAAAGCCACTGTAGATAAGAGTGCTCCCGTGGTGTTTCCCTTGGGTGGGTAATGTCCCAGTGGTTGCAAAAATTCCTTCACCCAGTTGGACCTACGACAGGAAGAGTGGTCCAGAGGAACAACCTCACACTCCTTATCCGGAGCACGTCGTCTCCTGGAAAGTCTTATAGTCGCATCTCTCCTAAAAAATCCAAACCATCATACCAAATGACGAAACAGCATGTCAAACAAGATTAGTGTAAACAACACATTACAATAGTTTTATTTTTATAGCCTAATAGGACATTATTCCTGTATCCCAATCTGATAACTAGTTTCTAAATTAATTGTTTTCAACACTTTTAGATATTTGTGCTCAGAATTCATGAATACTTTATTTTACTTCACTGAAAGTTAGACTGAAAGGATACTTAGGACGTACAAAAGAGATCACATGAAGAATAACAATAAGTATATAAGGAGGCATTAAAATTTCTGAAGATAAAACTTAAGAGGGGTACCAATAATTTTCTTTCTGTACACGACACATGGAAAGCCATTATTCCATCTTTTAAGATTGTGTGAATCTATTAAGATTTAAATTTATCATTTTGTTACAAATACTCTGTTTACAAAACTATTGTAAGTTTTTTCAGGCAACAAATAAAGTCACACGGCTTACCCTATAACACAGATAATTAATTTGAAGCTCTAAATCAAGCAATGAAGGGCAGACAACACGATCGTGTTTGTTGTTTGTGCTGCAATCTGTTGTATGTTTTCAGCTATCAAATTGTTTGCCTTCATCTCAACAGCAACCAATAGTCGTTCTCTGTATACACGTTTAATGCTCTTTTTAATTCAATCCTTTTAGCGCTTTACCATTTATCCATTCGCAATATTGTGTTTTAAAATGTAAGTAGGCAGCGAAAAAAGGATTTTTACTGAAAAGCTCCAAAGTTTCTTTTGCCAGTTAGAACCTTTGTAAATGTGTCAAAAGTTTGTGCAATGACTTTCACCTGTTTAATTTAAGGTTATTTAATTCATGACTTTTTTTAGACCATCTATTGACATTTCCTTAATTTCTAAGTTTCTTTTGAGCAAGAATATAAGTAGGCCTACTATGCTGGAAGTCAAAAAGTATTATTGGTGCCATTGGGCAAAATCATCTTAGTTTTACTGAATAAAATAAAAGTCTATATTTATTTCTACTTGTATTTAAATGTAAAACGCACATAACTTGTATTTTAATATGCCCCTCCAAGCTATGAAATAATAGTTAAATGGATTCCCTTCAATTAGATCACCTTTATTGTACAACTTACTTATTGGAAATATATAGTACCGGTATGTTATAAATACAAACGAACAGAATACAAATATGTTCAATGTCCACTTTATAGGTCTATTATTACTAAAAAGATAGTCCTAGTTTAGGCTCACTTACCAACAAATTCATGTGCATGAATTAAAAGAATGTCAGTTTCGTAAAAAAAGAAGCAAAGCCGTTCTAAGTTGGCTGTAATGATTAGACTTGTCATATAAATTTAAATTATGGCAGCAAGAGAAGTAGCAGCTGTTTTCTGAGTTGATGCTGATTTGGATCGTAATAATTAAAAGTTCGAAATTATATTCTTAGTAAAGTTTGAGTTGAAGCTGTTTAACTGAAAGTGTCTCAACGCTCTTAAACATAACGACCCTCAATCTATAGGCAATTAACTTCTTTAAATACAATCTTATTCACATTTTAACGTAAAAGAATTATACTGACATTGCCAGTGTTCAAGCTTAGTTTTTGTTTCACTGAGTTAGTGTTTGGTAATTTGAAAACTCATTTTAGACAACATTTCTTAATTTGTAAAATCTCTTAAAGTATCTGTGACGGTGTTTATTTTGTAAGAATTCGGTTCATAGTGATATGTAATTACCTAATATACCTTCATTGGGTTTTTTACTAGCAGGTAATATATTTTGATGTCTTTCTTAAATCACAAAAAATGGTTGTCTTAGGCTCATAAACCCAAATAATAATGGTCTGAATCTAACCATCCCCCCCAAAAAACAACTTATTCACTTACACAATTCTAAAAATAAAGGTACCTAACCATGGATCACATTAAATGTTAGATTTAGGGCATTCACAGAAGAATATATTATATTTCTTACAAATTCGTTGTACGAACATAGTATTATGCATTTTCTACGCATGTTTGCTATTTACTAGCACCTCAATCAAAACATTTGTCCATCTATATTTACTGTGATAGAACGTAATTCTCAATAATATGTTTACTAAATATTTTTGAAACTGTATGTATGTGGAGGCGGTTACCCTATTATGTGTGACAGACCTCAAGGTAAAAACTGAGAGGAATATTTTCCATCCTTTGTGGCATTATTTTTTATAAAAAGTCTTATGTATAAAATTGATTTAAACAATGATAGTGCTTAATATAATTCAGTTTAAGTTTTATTTAAGTTCATTATTACATATTTTATACTGTTACACTACAAGAAAAAGGTAACAATACAAATCAAAGAGAAGAAGTGAATGCTCGTGATAAAAGCTTTTCTCCTTCAGTGAGTCAATTGAATTAATTTGCGCTGATGGAAGACATGTCTTGGAAAAGGCTGCTTGCAGTCTGATAATCATCTTTGACTTGGTTAATAAGAGTTGTGAACCTGAAGAAAAGGTCTTTCCTTTAAAAAGATTAAGTCCCATAAAACACTATCATTGTTACTGTGGGGGAAAACAAACGAAACAGGAGATACACAATAATGGCTATTTATAATTTAAAATAGATAATATGTCGATTCCATGACCTAATGGGTTAAAAATACATTACTTAATTATAGTTTGGCTGCACGTAACTTGAAATATTTCTTTTATGGGTGTTATGGGCACAAGTTATGTGATGTTATTTCCTAATGGTGAAAATGAGAAAAAAACAACCACTTATACAACAAGAATACAATCAAATATTTAACTATTTGTTAATACTTACACTCTTAATGTATTTGGGTATATACTGCACAATTTCAACACCCTATATCAATATGCTATCAATTGTCAGGCCAGATAAGGAAGGGGTTGGGAAGTACAATACACCCCGGTCCTTCCACAAACACTACGTCAAACCTACCCTTCCAATTTCCCTCCTTACTTTCAATTTCCCTCCAAATTGTGTTTCAGTTCCTACAACAATAGATCGAACCTGTAAGTAGAATATTTGGTTGTGGATGGTTTATCTTTATCAAACTATATGTCAAATATTGTTATGTTGATTAGATGGTATATTTTAACTTGTGTAAAAATTCCACAGATTTCTAAAATTGTATCTTAAATTTCTTTGCTATATAAAAGCGGAATAGAAACCATACAGATGTCCAAGCAGTTCTGTCGTATAACAAAAAATTGATGTATTAGATATTTTGAATTGAACTAATTGTAAACTTATTTTGAAATAGTCTCTTCATTCGCGGGTATTATACTTGTAACATGTGCCTTTATTTCATAACTCATTCCATCTAGACACCTGCGATTTCCGAATACAAATTATATTTCCCCGTTCCCTGAAGAGTAAAAAAATGTCACCTTAAATAACTACACACAAATTATCCCTGGACAAAATTATGATACTCATATTATGTTTAGCCATGTGTACATAAATATGTGTACTTTATGTTATGCTGTGATGAATCGAGTTTTACCAACCAATAAGGAACTATTTTTCACGTGAACCTGAGATGATAGTTTTAACAAAACGTTTGTCACTGTAAACTATGTCGTTTCCCATAGCATAGCAAATTAAGCCGGCAATTTTGTTAATTGTATTAGGTGTTTAAATATTGGTTTTGTTAAAGTTTATATAGTTTTGGTAGCTATCGATTATGGGATATTCATAAAGACCACAATACTTGAACTCTGAAGGTCAGTCAAGGAAGTGGCAAGTTACAGGAACTTGTTGAGCAGAAAGTAATTGGACACAAAGTTTCAGATCTTGGCTCCAACAGTTGAGAATGAAGCTTTCCTCGGATCTTGATGTAATAATTGTTACTTACAGCTCAGTCTAAGTATTTGATATTGTTTACTACAATACCTTTTACTTTTTAAAACTTGTCATACGACTTAACCCTTTAATTATTTAAAGAATGACTAAAATCACAAGTTGTCCTGCAACTTTTACGTGAAGTTAAATCTAAATTTGAAGTTAGTTGCAACAATGATAACTTAGAACGATTTGTGATTAGCAGCAGGCATAGGTGAATCCTTAATTGAATTTAATACTTAGGCCTATATTTTAGATGACACTTTACAATGTTGACAATAATATGAATTAGACAATGTCTAGTAGTAATGTATTTCCCATCCCAAAGTAATGATTTTTTTTCAATTACGTATGCCAAATGTGTCTTTAATTTACACGTAAGCAAAGTTTTCAAATTCACTATATTTCGAGTTGAATTCTGAAGATTTGGGATAGTATTAAATTGATTGTTCTTGCTTACATTGAAATAATAGGCCTACGTTAGAACTAAACATTTTCAAAGAACAAGAGATAACAGCGATGATATTTCAATGCAAATTTCTTTAAAACCATACCAAAACCATCGTACATAACATTCCATGGTGGAATAAAAGGTGGGTTTCATGCCTTATGATGCCTTGAATTATATTTATTATAACGAGGTGTTAGCCCGTCCTACGTACGGGAATTCAGTAGTCAGTTAAAACCGTGTACAATTCAGATCAGCTAGTTTACACATATAAAGACGAAGTTTCTTGCAGTTTTAATGTGAAAAATCATCTTGTAAACAAATGTTGTGTGACCAAAATATGGTTTTATTCCATCATAGGCCTATACGATATGCATTTTAAATCCGATAATTTTACAATAAAACAGCAATTCTGACATTTTTACGATGTGAAAAGCGTTGAAGTGAGATTTGCAGCCGATTCGCACAGCCACACGCTGATTATAAGTAGCCTTCAGTAGAGAGAGTAATAGCTTTGACTATTAATACAAATAGTAAATTGAGAAGTGTATAGACCTAGTCAACGATACCACCTTCCATAGCATACCTGCCTCTTCCATAGTTATTATCCCCACAATACAACTACTATACACAATTTCCAGTAGGTCTGAATAGAAACGACCTAAAATAAAACGATAATATCCAATAAAATTCACAGTAAACATAGTTTAACTTTGGTGTCCTAACATCAAAACTAATCGTCACACCTATCCTTTATATCAATTTCACTGCATTAATTGCTAAATAAATAAATGTAAACAAAGAAAAGTAAAAACAATAACAGTTTGTTTTGAAACAGCTGTTTGGTTCAAATAACATTCATTTGAAAAAAAAAAGAACAGGGGCCCATTTCATAATAAACTACAAGTTACAAGTTACAACTTGTAACTTGTAATTTCCATTAGATTTGCATTGGGCGATCAGCTGATTCACTAATAATATTAGTTTGTACTTTATTATGAAATGGGCCCCTGGTCACATGGCAGGAATATAAATAAACGGTAATATATTCATAGTTGAAATAAAAGTGATATTTTCACGTTTGGGGGCGCTGATATAGGCACCCCCAAACGTAACCACAACTGAACACGATTTCATAAAAGGATGGTTTGTCTAATTGCAGTATCCTAGGTCAATGTTGACGTTGTGTTCAATCTATGTCATCCATCTGTTTATCTTTGTATAAAACCCGGCTGAGGTTGTGGTGTTAATTTAAAATCGTGATTGCTGATTATTCTTGATCTTCTTTTTATGACATAAATATTTCCGGGCCTAATCCATACAAAGTTAAAGCAGACAAACATTAATTGTAAACAAAAAGCTACCATGAAGAATTAAAACATGTAAACATTGTTATTTTTCTATTCTTTCCTTGAAAAGTAGAGCAGTAAAATAATTTGCATTTATCCTTTTTCATTAAGACTCGTGTACAGAGCCTCGATTTGTACTGTGGTTTAATTAATTTAGGTCTAAACTACAGTATTTTAAACTGTGGTCTAATTATCTCTACTAATCTTACTTATTTCCTATAATTAATGACAAAATAAGAGTAAATAAAATAACCTCATAGTTCCATAGTTTATATTTTAACCAGCTGTTAGTTAAAAGAAATTATATTGCTCTAAAACAAATCGAAGATTACAAAGATTGCTTTAAAAAAATAATTTGAACATCCTAGTATTTTACTATGTATAATTTAATTAATCTGTCATCCTCTACAGAAGAATTGAACGTATCAATGATTAGCATTACACAGTCAACCCTAAATAAGTCAACCCTAAGTATGTCTTTACATTTTTATCCAAATGCTGAATTTGTGACACAGAAGCTGAATGTTTACAGCTGTTATGTTAAGCAAATTATTTTATGCCAAAAGCTAGTTTAGAATCTTAGCGTCGGCTGCTTGACTTTTTAAAAATTAAAACTTAATTTCTAAAAAACTGGGGCCCTAAACTAAAATGGCTTCGACATTCCCTAGTTCTCAAAATTATCTTTCTTTCAACACAAAAATCATGAAAATCCGCCGAGTGGTTGATTCAGAATCGTGAAATAAAAAAACACTGTTTCGTTTTAATATTATAGATAGATGTGAAGATACATTTAACGTTACTTGATAGACAACATGTGTTTAACCTCTGTCTCACTGTAGTCCCCTGTCAAATGTACATATACAGGCTCCCGTGTGCTCCTTCATGAGGCAGGTGTGGGAGTAGTCTTAATCTCTTCGTTTGACCTTGGAGAAATACAATTTCGATGGTGGCACTCTTGAAAATTGTGCGTTTGAACGCCGAATGGTAAAAAACAAAATGGCCGCCATCGCAAACTTGTTTTCTTACTTATATCAGTAACCGTTAGGGTTACAAAAGAATTGTTTATACCAAAATGTAGCTATTTTAAATCTGCACAAAAAATATGATTACAGTTTTTATGTAGGATCAACCATTATTTCATAAAACATAATTTTATATTTTTCATAAATAAAATTAATCAGGGTGGATGTAATGTCCAAGGACAGGTAAATATTTCAAAAAGTAATAAAGGGTGTTTCAGTAAAGCGTTGTGGACTGTGCAGATTCAGATTCTATGTGCAAAAATAAGTCAAAAATGTTGTATAAATTTGTTTTGATTTTGGCTTAGTTTAGCCGTAATCCGCCATTTTGAATTTTTTGAAAATAACTCATAACTCAATAGCCCTTGAAGATATTTTTATGAAACTTGGTATAAACTTTAAGTCTAAAACTATTAACATTCTCCGAAAAAATCTTTGATTAGGCTCATCGAATTTCAAAATGGCGGCCATTAAAAGTTTTTAAAGTCAAATTCCATGAAAACCAGCAATTGAAACAAAACTTTGAAACACAATATGTAAAGTCCTTTTTATTACAAATCGAACAACACTTTATTTGCGAAAATCGGATAATGAATAAAAAAGTTATGTAACTTTTTATAATGTTTTTGTCACTAGTTTCTATGGAATTTAACTTTGTGGTGTTAAAATGACTGCCATTTTGATAATTAGCATTAATAACAAAAGTTATATAACCTTTTTATTTATTATCCGATTTTCGCAAATAAAGTGTCATTCGATTTGGAATAAAAAGGACATTAAATAATGTGTTGCAAAACTTTATTTTAATAGCTGGTTTTCATGGAATTTGACTTTAAAAATTTTAAATGGCGGCCATTTTGTTTTTTACCCACAGCGTTCAAACGCACAATTTTCAAGAGTGCCACCATCGAAATTGTATTTCTCAAAGGTCAAACGAAGAGATTAAGACTACTCCCACACCTGCCTCATCAAGGAGCACACGGGTGTACATTTGACAGTGGACTACTGGGTCGACTAATATATATGTGTTGCATTGTTGGTAAATTAATTCTTTTGTGATGTCACCAATTTTAGAATAAATATCAACCTAAAGGTAACTGAGAATCCAACAGTGTGGGATTTATGTGGTAATTTATACAGTTTACTTGTTTGCTTCAACTCTGAAACTAAAAGTTGAATTTATTGCAAACAATTGCATCAGTAAGTCAGGCTCTGTATGTCGACAGTTTAATCCATATTAACTGTACTACACAATTCTTGTAGTAATCTATTCACAAAGAATACTAATAACAATTCTTTTTAAACTAAAGATGCATAGCATTGGTTCATCGATCTCTATTACTACAGCCCTAGTAGTAATAGAGATCGGTGCATTGGTTTTACCACAGTTCTGTAAACTAGTAAAAGTAAAATTATTAAAGCTACAAAGTTGTTATAAATTGACAATGAAATATCCGAGCTAGGTTCTACGTAGCTTTTGAAGAATGTCCTCTTGTGAAACGTCGCTGGATTGTAAAACGGCGAAAAATTGATTGTTCCGAGAATTTGATCACGGAACAAGACTTGTGAGCGTTGTGATTATAACAGACTGTTTTAAACCTTTGTCACAGCCACACAAATTGATTTTTTTTACAAGTTATTTTACAATAACGTATCAATTTTAAGTAGAATTAATGGAAAAAATAATTAAAATAGGTAGTACATGAGGTAATTAATATTGATAAAAATTTGATCCTTACTCGCAGTTGTATTGGAATGTTGGTCCTTTAATTTGTGGATCTTAGAGGAATAATAGACCTGAATAAAGTCAAATGTCTTAACCATTTCAACTCTAGCTTGTCTTAAACATAGCATAACGATTCACAAGGATTTTCAACTGGCATGTTTTACTGATCTTTATTTTTATGAGCAGTTATGTGTAAAATTAAATAATTAACAGTCATAATCAGCCAAAATTAATCAATGTGATTATCAGTGGTAAAACTGATCCTACATTATCGGGCGATTTCTTACTGAGTGGAATTGTACTTTTTATGAAACACACTTTCAGACTAAATGTAGTAAGTACAGAGTAAGATGAAGCACTCCCAGTGGTGAACGTACCGTGAAATGTAAGTTATACTCGGACGTGCTACGTGAATGTAATGAGTTCTGAAGTTTAGGAACACCAGTGATACAACTTAGAGATACATATGATAGGTGTTAAAACTACACCTTTCGAAAGTAACGACTTGGATTACATATACATTTTATAACACATGTGGCACGGATAACTTTCATGACTCTTATACAGATAACACATCCAATTCTCCTTCTTCATCATCTTGCCAGCCTTTCAGCCACAATGTAGGTGTGTGTGTGTTCTAGTATGTATTGCTTTGAGGAGTAGTATGGTCTGTTTGTAAGGTAATTTTTAAGTGTTTTTACAAAATATGATGTGATTTGAAATATTTTTAATTTTGTCTAATAGGAGATTTGTGCATTTAGATCCTGTGTATGTTGAGGTGTTGCTAAACGCTTTTAATCTGTGTATTGGCAGAATTATATCGTTTTTGTGCCTGGTGTTATGATTATGATATTGCGACCGAGGCAGTTGCATTGGATTTTTGCTTGGATAATGGTTTTTAGGAGAATACAGTGGGAATTTTGAGCTGGATGAATAGGGGTCTAGAATGTACTAGGACAATAATCACATACTACATACTGCTATCAACTATTTTCCTCAAAACTGGTTACACATTAAAAAGATGCAAGAAACATACATTCAACATAGCATACATTAGATTTTGATACATTCAAAATCTAAATGAAAAATTATTTGAGTTTTTCACCCCTTAAAATGCTGTGTAAGGATATCATTCACGCTCATATCAATCATGCTTTGCAACAACTAACATTAATAAATATCAAAGGGAACCTCAGATGTTTGAATTATTGTTAATTTTCTGTACATAACACATGCACAGAACATACAGAACAAAATTACAATGTACTTGTTTACCAGCATAATTCAAAATACATGAATGTTAATCGAGTTTATTATAATTTCGTTTTAAGTTTGTCCTCTATAAATTAAGTATTCAGCGAGGTACTGTAGCAGTTACGTGTAACAAAGGACCAAGTCAAGTTTGTAACGTGTTCATTCACACTTCAAAGATCAGACAATATAACGTGAGTCAACATTGTTGTCTACACATTGTCTAAGCAGCTGTTGAGTAACTAAACCTGCTTGAGATACTGATTTGATTTACCCTCTTACTATATATTTAGCCATTAGTGATAACAAATCAAACTTAATACGTTATACAACTTTATGATTAACTTGAATTTTCTATATTTTTAAATTGGAAAAAAGGTTAGTGTGAAGTCAATTTCGATTATCAATTATTTGAGATGGAGACGCCACCTAGTTAATTATTTCAACCCAAATATGAGTAAAGGGTGAGTGTAGAATTAGTTGAGATGATTTGTGTAGCTTTTTTACTGACTAAGATCAGCTGCGTGATTAGTCAGGATCATTTATTGAAAGCGCGATGATAAGGAACAGCTGGGTGAAGTTTCGAGCTTTCAAAAAGCTACTGACTTTTCTCAGGGATCGAACCGGCCACCTTTTGATAGTAAGGCGAGCACTATAACCACTCAGCTACCCAGACAGCCTAAGTAAACAAAAGATAAACTCAGATGTGAATCCATCAATTCACATAATTAATGTTTACAATTCAACCTAGTCATCGAACATGTGAGTAATTCTCAATCAAACAACAATGCTTACCTTGATCGTCTATTCGTGATTGATTGTTGTTTAAACGTTTGCTTTGTTCTCGTAATGTGATTAAGTGTGAATGGAATCTGTCTGATATAGATTAAATATACCATTGAATTTATTTAACATTTAATCAAACCTATTTATTTAGTGCAAACAACAGAAGCAGTTTTGTTAATTTTGTTTTAATCAATATAAACTTAAACATCATAACTACAAGTAGCCTACACCTGATATTTCAGTGTGAGGTTTTTTTATTTAACGTTCTGATGTATTTCCCTCATTATAATGTATGAGGTTTATTTCTCAGGTGAGGTAACACAACATGTAAGGGCCGGATCAAGAGAACCCAAACCTTCACCACAATGTTGATGTTGGTTTTACATTAACGTGATCCTCCTCGAAACCTCAACATCAAAACATCTTCCCGCTAATCCAATATAAATATATGATACTTTTGCCATGGGTATCCCAATTATTAGATATATACCGGGTGTCCAAAACCACCCGTACACCCCTTTAAAAACGAGGGAAACCTTTTCTTACAAACAAAAATAATACAGAACTAAATAAATTGGTCACGGTCTACCAAATGGTGATAATTTCAAATCCAAAATCACACCGGAAGTGGCTTTTTCAGACCGGAAGTTGACTTTTAAATGTAAACTACCAATTTTGATCACCGAATCGGATTCTACGTTAAAAAATACATAACTTTTGTCTAAACATTTTTAGAAAAAACTTGTTTTCTACCCTTAATCCCCTATTAAAGTCAATAACTTTGTCCATTCATCTGTCAAAGTTACTTGAAACAATAATAGAGAAAATCAATAACAAAGATTAAAAGACATATGATGAATAGGATCAGCTGTGTATTGTAAACACTATGGTAATTGAGTAACAACTGGTCTACACATTGCTTAATTTCATTTTATTTTAAAAATAAATAATTTGTTTTAACATTAAAGTGGTCAAATGTAAAAACGAATGATAAAAAAAATTAATTTAAGCAATGTGTAGACCAGTTGTTACTCAATTACTAAGGCGTTTACCATAAACAGCTGATCCTATTCATCATATGTATTTATGTAATCGTTGGTTATTTTTTTTCTCTATTATTGTTTCGAGTAGGCTATATTTGACAGATGAATGACCCAAAATTAGGGGATTAAGGGTAGAAAACAAGTTTTTTTCTAAAAATGTTTTAGACCAAAGTTATGTATTTTTTAACGTAGAATCCGATTCTGTGATCAAAATTGGTAGTTTACATTTAAAAAAGTCCACTTCCGGTGTGATTTTGGATTTGAAATTATCACCATTTGGTAGACCGTGACCAATTTATCTAGTTCTGTATTATTTTTTGTTTGTAAGAAAACGTTTCCCTCGTTTTTAAAGGGGTGTACGGGTGGTTTTGGACACCCAGTATATACACATTTTTAAAGCATATATATAAGTCTTTAGTTACTCTAATATGTGTATAAAGTAAACAGGGTTTACAGGAGTATTTTATATGAGTATTTTAGGAATATTTTTTAATCAGTTTGTTTTGGCCGGAACCAATTTATCAACATTGTTAAATTTTTAACATGCAAATAGCATTATGTATTGTGTTTTACATACTTGTCGATATAAACAGAAATCTTTACTTGGATTATAACGTTCAATTAAATCTAATGAAAACTATACTATTATAAGCGTACATTTTTACTTTTCTTAACTCCAGTACGATGTATTGGATTAGTAAATCTAAATTGATCTTACATACTTACAATATACCCACTTAGTTAATTTTATTAAATAAAAAATAGATAAAGGGTACTCATGTTATATTTCATAAGATTGCATTTTCATAATATCCTAATAACCTATCCAAGAACATCTATGAACATTTTGCTTCCAAAAATCTTTATTGTTTTCGATGTTATTATTTATCTAAAAAGCCAATACGTAAATATTAATAAAAATAAAACAATATGTTCAAAGCACAGGATGTTCTATCAAACGTGGGCGTGACAAAGGTATAGCATGATTATGTGTCAAGTAAGTTAAATTCCGCTTTTTCTCGTATATAACTGTGATAGATGATGTTTATTGATGTCAGTTTGTAGTTGTTCGATCCCTGAAATATGATTAAATAATGTGTTACTGTAGTTTTACTACTTAATTTTCAATTTAACTTATTTTGCGTTAGTTATAAGTTAATTTCAAGGCCAAGCTAGTTACTTCTTCATGTCTATGCAATTCGTATGACTTATTTGCGGTATGTATTTTCTATGGCAAACATTACGGTTGAATGATCTGAAGTAATTACATGTATACAGGGTGTTCATAAAAAATGTTTCAGGACTTTGGGAAATGAATCATCATACTAAAAGAAAGAAAAGAGTTATGTAAGAAGGTATGACCGAAAATGCATATTTACACAGATATCCGCTATTGTGTTTTTATACAAAACTATTTTCATCTGTAAAGTTTTTCATTTGATGACTATGAAATTTGGTAAGCATGTTAACATGCACAAGACCTATTATCGAAAAAATAATTAAGTTTGGTCCGATAGTAAATTTAACATGGCGGCCGTTTGAATTTGTATAACTTAAATAACTCAAAAACGCCAAATTCTATGAAAAATGCCAAGAATATTTTTTTCCATTTTTGCTCCCCTATCAAACAATACCAATATGAAAAAGATCGGACGTACGATCACTTTGGTGTAAAAATAAGGCAAAGATAGTCGGGGTACACTTATTGTTGCCTGATCTCAACTAAACAACTTTCTATTTCAGTTATTTTGTCGTCCGTATAATCCTAAAAATAAAAGAGCACTGCTTGATTAACGAAAGCCAAATACTCTAACCCCCTCCCCCCTCCTATTCTCACCACATACAAAACCGTCATTACCTAATGGACGGGGAACAATCCCTTCATCTACATACATCAGACCTGCTTTAGCCTTTTTCAGTGCAACACCACATATTACAGTTCATGCCAAACACACAAGGAAAACTTTGTCGTCAAAATTGTTTTGTAAATTACCCATATCTTATATATAGTGGAATGCTCCTTGGTAAACGATAATTACTAGTGTAATTAATATAGTAATTAATATAATAATTAATAAAGTAGTTTAACTTGGCTCGAGATTGACAGAAGGTTATGAACCTAGTTGAAAGGTATCACAAATTGTGCTGTAAAAGTAGTTAGTTTTACCATCGATGTGAGCATTGTTTTTCTATTGTATTAAGGGTGCTAATACTACAGAATATGTTAATTAATATTTGCTTTTAAAAGCCCATTCTTCGAACTTTTAAAGCCAAGGTCGATATCAAAACGATAATGTGTCCAGAGTAGTTCCTACTTATAGAGATTATTTTTGTGAAAATGTTTCTGTAAACGCGATTCGGTTGTTTAACGTAATAGTAAAACAAATAGTCATTCAATTGTTTCAGGAGTAAAAAAATACTATTTTACTTGTCCAACATTTTATACTTATGTACTTTTCTTCTAGAGTAGTAAAACCAATCGCCAAATTCTTGTTAGTTAATTTATAAATTAAGTTTTTTATGCTATAAAGATAATTATGGCCTTTCTTACCTTAAATATTTAACTTAACAATTTAATATGCTAAGTAAATTTACTAGTAAATGCACAAACACATTTATTTATTTATTGCTTTTCTAAAGACTAACTTATGTTGTATTTGACAAACTAGTAAGATGCAGCATTTCTATTTTCATGTTTGGATTCACGGGAGTATAAAGGTTGTGAAAGTATTGTCAGAGACGTTATCAAAATTTGATTTCCGTCGCTCCATCAGAATTCTGAGATACAATGGAGATTCTACCTGAAGATAAAACGTGCTGTTAAAGTTGTTCTGCATTTGTGCCCGAAATATCTTTCCCAAAACGATTTAATTACGAAACAAATTGTTGAAAACTGAAGGTCTGTGGAGCTTTAAAGCTAATTATAATATTTAAATTTGCTAGACGAACAAAAGCATAGTTGACTCGAAATTAGTTAGTTTTAGCCGGGTTTGGAAACAATCTATTTTATAAATGACAATGTTAAGAAAAGCTAAAAATTGAAAAGTTTAAAAAAGAAAAGTTTTCTAATTTCATTTTGCATCCAAAAGGGTGTATACGTACAATAATTATCATTGCCAAGGATAATTTTATAATTAACAAACAATTAACTAGATTTTCTGTACATATGTGTTCTAAGTGCTAGTGAATTTCAATATTTGTGGTATAGTCAATTCACGTATATTTACAGCTTATAAAATGATACATTAACTCATTTCCCGTTGGCCCGTACAGTAGTAAAGTATGTAAAAAAGCTTTCGACTTTCATGTAATGTAAATATTATAAGTAGACTATTGTGAGTGGGGTTAGAGTATTTTATGTCGCTAAGTTGGTTTTCTGAGATTGTTATTATTGCTTCACATTTTAAATATGTTCAATACATGAATTCAGTGTTATCATAAATATTTTAAAACTTTGAAAATAGTGAGTACTTTCTATTAGTACAAAGATACGGTAATTAACTGATGAAACGAAAAAAAATGAGACATAAGTGACTTTATAAAAATAACAAAATAATTTGGACAAAAACTGCTTGACAATATTTCTAAACATGTCACATGGGTTTTTAAATTTATTACAATATTTAACAATAAAAATTGTCGTAAAATACAACACAATGTTATATCTGGTATTTAACCCAACTCATACCAACTTTACCAACTCATTAGGTAAGATTGTCATCCCCGATCTCTGTTTAAAAGAATGAATAATCCCTCTGACAACACTCCTACCAGTGATTTATGTATCTGTTATTTCTCTATATTATTTGCGTTTTCTCACTCTGCACGAAAGATTAGATTTAAGTTCCAAACTGAAAGTTTTAAAATATTTTGTAAATGTTCGTAGCCAATATTTAAGGAACCGGAATATTTAATAATGTACTATTTATTTAACGGAATATTTAACACCGTATTCACATTGTTAGTTAGAATAGTCTATACCCAATACAAGGATAATAACTAATCCAGTTATAAGCCTCTCAGTCGGAGAGGAGAATAGAGAATAATTAACAGACGGACTGCATTAATATTCATCGCTTGACATGAATAACTGGATCAGCCGGAAGTAATTAGATAATTACGTCTATAAATACAACATCCAAACTGTAATAACTTCTGATTTATTGGATACATTGCATTTTATATTTGTTTGATGTATTTTGATGTTTAAAAACTGGTCACAGCTGTCCCTGATTATTGAGCTCTAAATAAATTATCATGGCCAATGAAACAGCTGATCTTAATCGGAAACCAAGCTACTTATATCATTTCACACCCATCCTTCACTCATGTTTTGGTTAAAATATGCACATAGGTGGCGTCCCCATTACGATTTATAATGATAATTAGCACAAATAATTGTCCTTGGACAACCATAAATACTAATTTATTGGTTCAACATCATTTGGACAGTTCTCGATATTAGGAGAGAACTGAGTACTTTTATAAGGGATGCTATTTAAATTGATTTCCACCTTAGTAATTAGCTACATAATTACTATACAACTAGTAATAGTCACGCTCACCTAATACAAAACAATATTTACATTCAATAAAGTTAAACATTTTTGTCATTAATAACCTTATTACATTTTGTCTTTGTTGTTATATTAGTATTAGATATAAATGCATCATTTAAAACTGTTACAGCCATTTATTCCCAATTTACAGTTTTATAAAAGTTATTTACAAAACTATAATATTTTGTTTTCCCTCTTCACTTAAACTGCTTTTGTACTTAAGTAAATGGCGTTGATAAGTATATAGAAATTTCTATACTGTCTCTTTGTTTTCTCTAATTCACAAATAATAAACTGTTGCCTCAATTTATTTTGAACTAAATTACTTGTCTTATCAAACCTGTGATATTATTCATCCCACTTAATGTACATAAACTGTCAAGGTCTTCATAGCTTTCTACAACACATGTTATATGACGTAATGGATTAATCACGTGACCTGGTGACGTCACTCACATGATCATTTGTCACGAACAGTATTCATCTAGATTATGGAAGATACAAGTCAAACTGTTTAGTTGTGCTCTTTTAATTTTAAATTCTACTTTTGTAAGATAAAATACTTAACGTAACCTTTAAATATAGTATTTTCACTGGACCAATAATGCAACACCATAATATTTAACAGTTGAAAAAGGAAGACTTATTATCTAAGATTATAAATATATTATAAATATACAGGGTGTTTTTTTTAAAAACTTGCATCTTTATTTATGTAAAAACCGCAATAGATAGAAATATGCAGTTTGCGGGAATCATCTATTTAACGTAGGGGGCCCAATTGTTTTGAATTCAACGTTACATTCACATTCCCCCCTTTATCCCCTGCCCCCAACCTAATTTTTTTAAAGGCAAGGTACCCCTTGTGACATATCAAATGAAAGAGCATGAAAAAAGAAAATGTTTGGTGAAAAAAAATTGAAAATCGGTTCATAAATTTGCGAGATATTTCCCCCCCCCCATCCCCGGAACTTATTTTTTTTTTAATAGCAAAGTACCCCTTGTGACATATCAAATGAAATAGCATGAAAAAAGAAAATGTTTGGTGAAATTGATTTTTCATTTTGTATGTCACAAGGGCGGGTACCTTGCTATTAAAAAAACAAGTTATGGGTAGGGGAAAAGGGGGTTGATTATCTCACAAATTCATGAGCCGATTTTAAATTTTTTTTCACCAAAAATTTTCTTTTTTCATGGTCTTTTATTTGATATGTCACAAGGGGTGCCTTGCTTAAAAAAAAATTAAGTTCCGGGGGGGGGAGGGGGGAATATCTCACAAATTTATGAACCGATTTTCAATTTTTTTTCATCAAACATTTTCTTTTTTCATGTTCTTTTATTTGATATGTCACAAGGGGTACCTTGCTATTTAAAAAAAATTAAGTTGGGGGCAGGGGGGAAAGGGAGGGGATGTAAATGTTACGTTGAATTAAAAAAAATTGTGCCCCCTACGTCAATAGATGATTCCCGCCAACTGCATATTTCTATCTATTGCGGTTTTTACATAAATAAAGATGCAAGTTTAAAAAAAAACATCCTGTATACTAAATAGTATTAAAACTTTTAACAATACAATTATTACATAAGCTCAAATTAATTTCGAGTCCTAATTAAAATTACAGTGATGAAACTACATTGTTTGGAACGTTTTGACAAGATTGAAGCCCAAAACAACTAGTTGACAGCTACTTTCTAAAAAAATAGAGTAGACAAATAATTAAAAAAAAAGACCGACAGCCATACTGCGGTTAGCACAGGTTCTGGCGTCCACCGCTAGGAGTGCCATATAGTTGCGTAACGTGTACGCCGTAACTACATGGTGCTCCCAGTGGTGGGCGCCAGAACCTATGTAGCATAATAGAATATGAATGAACCATTAGCCTATGATAAATGATACCTACTAAACTGTAAGAGATTTGCACTTTTATTTTATACCTTTCCGATTAACCAAGATACAAAAAATAAATTTTTGCGGTTTATACAAATTATACCGTTGAATCATTATATTTAAAGTAAAGTTGTGATGAGTTTTTTTTTATATTTTAATTCACGAAATAGCATGATAGCATTATTATAAAATCAAACTCAGAGGTGAATTAAGAGTTCTAAGGTTATTACAGTAATTAAGTTTCTCGTCCTCGTTGCAACGACTGCAGCGTATTTCTAGTTATCCTAACATGTACGGGAATATGTATGTAGGGATAAATCTTTAATATAATTTTTATAATTTTTGTTTGATAGATAGCTGTGGTAAAAAAGTAAGTAAGAATAGATACTTGCAAGAAAAGAGGGATGCAAATTATAATCACAAGTACATCTTCGGAAATGAACCACAATAGTGATCATCAAACTTGTTTTCTATAGCAATAAATTATGGTGAATGCGATTCCAGGGCTATAACATTAGATAAATATATATTTTTACTGGAACTGTACACTTATTAACTGTACAATATTCTAATTTATTAAGTATTTAAATACTGTCCTGTAATTACAAGTATCTGTACATTTAGGTACATCAAATGGATGCTACGTGACTAAGCACAATGTAATTCATAAACAAATGAATATTTTTATGTTATTCAGCTATATTGATCAATTAACAAGAATTTATAATTACTTCCGGCTGATCCAGTTATTCATGTCAAGTGATGAATATTAATGCAGTCCGTGTGTTAATTATTCTCTATTCAAGTTCCTCTCCGACTGAGAGGCTTATAACTGGGTTAGTTACTACTACTATGTTTCATTGAACTTAAAATTATCAGTTTATTAGATATATTAGAGAAATTAAGTTTTGATTTTCAAATGGTGCACTTTTCCAGCAATATCGGCAAAATTTGAAACTACTTGACTTTTACAATATAAAATGGCTTGAAGTCATTTTATGTCCTTGTTTACATTCAACTTCTAGGGTTTAGTTGGAAAAGTAAGTAAAATTTTAGATGACACGAAACTATATTGTTATTTCATTTTCAGAATGAGATAACTAAAAAAATAATCTTAAATAAGGTATTATTGCAGAAGAACTGACCTTACAACATACACACAACTTAATTAATAACTAGTTTTTTATAGCTTTAAATAAACCACATATTTTAGAATAAAACACAATCTTATCCCTTGGTTTTTATACAATTAGTTATTTTTATTTAGGTAATGAGGTGAAATCTCTAACCAAAGCAACCTAGAACCTTGTGTCATTCATGTAGACGGTTATGTATTCTCTTAACACTTATAAATACATGTTAATTTAATTTGGATTACGGATGTATGATTGAATCACGTCAGCGAAATGTATTTCTTAAGTTAGATAAATATCAATAGGCCTATACATCAAGTTTAAAAATAATATCATGATTAATTATTCCTATGTTTAAAATAATTGTTTAATTTCACGTTATAGATAATTTTCACTCATGATACGATTCCCGCGAAAGCCCTAAATTTCCAAGACTACCCTGAGTCATTTTTCACCAAAAGACATCAACAGAATTTATATTTGTACAGTATTTGTATTTACACAGTATAAAAAACATAAGCTTTTAAAACAGTTAGCATAACAAAATGTACCTTATAATGTACTATAAAGTTCATCAGACAGGCTGAAATTGTAATTTATACCCTTGTTCATTTTTTTACCTCTATTTTGCCTTGTCCAACAAAACTAAATTGGGAATGATAAAAAAAATTAAGCAAAAAAGATTTTTTCTGATATCCATAATTTTAAGATGTTCATTCCCTTTATAGCTTAACTTCCTTATTCATAAGAACCACGTAGATTGCGGACGAAAGTATCGATAATTTCTCAATCTATCAACAGAAGCACAATCTGTCAACCTCTGATCACAACCAATGACTGTGACAAACAAAGATAAATGATGGTTGACTCCCTTATCCATCATTCTGCATTCCACCATACTTCATATTACTTTATTAGGTAATATTCTCACACATGTTGACATAAAGTCCGCTTATTAATGTAGAATTGGTCTCATACTTCATGTTCCTCAACTACAGTGGATGTTCTGCAGGACTTGTGTTGTTGTTTCTGGTTGAGTTAAATTAGACCTGGCCCGGGACTGATTTACTTTTTCGCTTTGAGGGCCCCGCAGGCCAACAACACCATCCATCCGTTCATATATGTGTCCATTAGCTCGATTACTCGAGTAAAAATGATCCGATTTTGATATAATGTATGTACGTGTAAACATACATTTATTAGAACTAGTTTAAGAACCAGCGTGATCGGACTATGGAAACAGGGTTTATGGAGTAAAATGAGTTATCCCATTTCCCCCTAAAACCTAACATTCCGCAATTTATCCAATCCATTTTGTAGAGTTTAAAAAACAATCAATTTAATATATTGAAGAGTTGTTATGCGCTTCCAAAAATCTGTTAATTTTAAAATTCCCACGTCATTCTTATGGAAACAAGTAAACTTTTGTTTGCTTGTTGTATGTTGATGGAATTTGAAAAGTAAATTTATTTCACACTAAGCTATCAACATTTCAATAAAACTATCCTCATTACCTTCCCTGCAGCAGAAAACCTATGTACTCGTTAAACTAATGTTATTTATTATTATTATTAGGGAATGAATCCTACATTTTAAAGGAGGTATTTTAGTGAAAATATAATCAGGCAAGTGGAAATTCACCTAGTCTGCAGGTTTGCTGTGGTAAGGGTAATTATACCTTAGCTTTGTTGGATGTCGCTTAGTTAGCCAGAAGGGCTACAAGCAACTGGGAGCTTGGAGCAATAACTACACTGGAGGAGTATGCTAAGAACATTATTTATTTATGACAGCAGTAGTTTATGACATTACAAACAAGATAGAATATAATATAGATAGATAATTACAATGAATGACTAGGGGACTCTAACATAATTAATACTGAAACGGAGATGTTATAATGAGAGAGAGAGAGAGCTACCACGAGATAATGAGAGACTCACCTAGGACGGGCAGCATGTCACCGATGCGTTGTACGAGTGGAATGACAACCACCGGGCTAGGAGCCCCTTTTATATAAACCGCGAGTAGCGTCAGTGGCCATCCCCCAACCGCAAGCCACATTGGGCCTATGAATAGATCAATTGGAAACCACGATGATTCAAAGGAAAGTTATAGAGAATAATATAATGTTTCATACCGGACCGTTAGACTATTGTAGTAAGGGTAGTTACCCTAGTCTGAATGGGGGAGGCTTAGTGAATGGCGTAGGGACTACAATGACAAGGGGGAGGTGCTTTACAACTGTGCCCGAAGGGTGAACCCCAACGGGAGGTTATGAATGGACTGGGGTCCATATTAGGGTTGTCGTGACCTACCCCAACTAGGGTAGGCAGATGTCAGCCTACTAGTGAATGCCCTAGGTCGCGTGCACCCTTCCCTCTGTCGTCACGGTTACAATAATCTTTATTTGGGAATTTACGTTAGTGAATAGATATTGTGATTATCGTAGCATCTGTGAAGCAGATGTTCTAACGGCTTCTAGTGATTAACATTTGTTGGGATTTCAATGCCAACACTCGCCCCTCATTAATGAAAGTTTGGCCCATTTTCAATGGCCGAACTTTAGGGTTGCAATTTCTCTCTCCCTCGTGGCATGGAATACAATTACAATAGTCAAATAATTAAGATATACAATTCACTTAAGGCCCTATATAATTAGACAAAACTATAAATCCAGGGTATCTAAACCATCCTATTATTACAGATACATCGAATAAAATGCCTTTAACATAGTAAAATATATATTGAGTAAAATATGTGACTACTGTATTACTACTGTGGGGTAATTTTTTCAACCATTTGTTAGGTGGCGGCAACGGCTAGCGCTGTGGTTACCGGAAGCTTATCTCTACCGCTAAAAGTCGTTTATGATAAGCTCCCTTCTTTGATTGTGATAGTTTAGTTATGACTTGGACTTGGAGGGACTTGTTTTGTTGCGTCAAAAGGAGAAGACCTCTTATACCAGCCGATGCTGATATCTACCGTGTCACCTATACCGGGACCTCCATAGTGGTGAGTGCGGTCTATGCTGAACGCACTGAAGTGTCCGCTGTGACCTTGGCCACCAAGAAGGTGACGAGGGTGGTCATCCGGCATTAAAGCCAGAAAAACGTAAGTCCGTATGGTGCTAATTAAGTTAGTCATAGGTTTGCGTTATTGCATTATCTCCATCCGGCTGATATGCAGTGTGGGCTGCTTATCAATACTGCACTAGGCACTGTCAGTTACTTAGTCAACTTAGCCAGTTTCTACACCATGGGCGGGTGGCAAGACATCGGCCGAGTTTTATTACTAGTGTTCGTTGTAACCGGCAGCTCTATCCTATTATACCTGCTCTCAGCCCTCTACGTATTGGTTACGAAGTACATGGACAAGTCCCTTCGGGACTTGAACTAAGGTACGTGGTTCTAAATGACTTGAACTAAGTAATTAATTCAATTAATCTGATGTAATTAATTCCAATTTAAATCTAATTTTTACGTGAAAAGAGTTTAATCGTATTCTATTCCCTGACCGCGCACGGTGATTTATCCCTCTGTGCCAGGTTCAATCATAATTCGTTAATCGGCTATCAGCCAAACCACACATTCCGCCCCCGCACAGACACGCCTTGAGCCTCGTGGCGCAAGGCGACGCCCACAACCTCAGCGAAGCCACACGCAGCCTAGCCGTAAACCAACATTGCCGCCAACCACACAAGGTGCGTCGCAGCGCACCCCTACCATATATTACGCTAAACCCAACACAACACATCATTCGGTCACACATCAATTATACTACATAAACACCTATAAAATAATACCTAAAACAATTACTACCAAAAATCACACACATCAAATAGTTCTACTCATATGACAATCCATTTACCTATCCGTTTGTTTGCATTTCCCTATTCACTACACTACCAAGTATAGTTATTTTCATTTATTTAAGTTTATTTATTTATTTATTTCTTGCTGTCACTCTGGTTCCCAGTGGGAGCGTGGGTTCGTACCCCACACCTGACACCAATGTTGGATGTCGCTTAGTTAGCCAGAAGGGCTACAAGCAACTGGGAGCTTGGAGCAATAACTACACTGGAGGAGTATGCTAAGAACATTATTTATTTATTTTTTTATTATTATTTTTTTTTTTTTATTTCGCAAGATTACCCTAGACTAGAACAACACATCTTAACGCTACAATACAGCTCTGAACACAGTCCTGAAATACTGGCCGCCTATCTGCGCCCTCCTGTAGGTCCATTATCCCCGTAATCACCCTGCTATAACAGCACACTTACAGTCAACACTCCACCACGCCAGTTCATTTCTTGCTGTCACCGGCCGTGTCCTTAATTACTTCTCATCCTTAGCGCAATATATCATGCGCCACTTTTACACTAATATTACTGGGTAGTCCACTCTACCTATCGCTCACCTGCTGAAGAACAACACACTGTTTATCAATATATCTCGCACCACAGTACGGTTGCTATCACCGCAACCGCGAATGTCAATCCCCTCGTACAAACCAATCATTGTCTAGTCCTTAGGGGAAGGTCAACACCGTCGTGGTCTGCGCAGGTCTATCCTCCGCTCGCTCTGGAACCTGGTCGTTCCCTCTCGTTCCGGTCGTTCCGCCCTCTTGAATCGTGAGACGTCCTCGTCTCCAGCACCCTTGGATGTAGGCCCTCTTCCATGTCAGAATTGCCAGAATGATAATAATAACTCCGGCGACGCAACTTCCCGCTGCTAGACGCTCGTTTAAGGTAGTCTGAACCCATCGCTCAGATTGTAGCTCCGCTTCCCGCAGCAGAAGCTGGAGATGCGCGTAGCTTGTCCCAGGATGACGTGTCTGGTTGATTATTCCATGTATGGTTGCCATGCCTGGATACTGGTTACTCAAATTTTGATAAGAAGAGAGTGATTGACGTTCCTCCCTGGATAATACTGAAGAGAAGGGAGTTATCTTGAATTCCGTAGCCCCCTCGAACTGCATGTACCCTCTAGTGATTGGATAGAGAACAAAGTCACTAGCGTGTATGTGGCACCCTGCCGCCCTCGTGATGACCCCAGCCCCTTGTATGGTGATAACAACTGGCTGTGGTTCGGCAGGACACTCCAACGTGACCGTAATCTTCTCCGAAGTACTAAACACCCAGCTTCCCTTGGTGGCCACCCTGTGCATCTTTGTGTCAACATTTCCAAGGTACAGCTTCCGATTGCAGGTGACTGGTACTGCCCCCTCTTGCTCCCGGAACAGCATGGCCTCACAGTGGTTTTCAGGCTTCAGGTAGACTGGCAGGTCCGGTGGGCATACAGCAAATCGCCCTCCTGTGCAGGTGTCCAGGAACTCCCCTGACAGTACTAAATGTCTCTGCTGATCCTCCGAGACTGCCAGAAACTCCCCCAGACCTGTGAGCTCTACATATCTCTGCAACTCTCTCTCATAAATTGGCAGGGAAATAACTTTAAATACCGAAAAATGTCTGTTAACTGATTTTAAGGGAACCTCAAACATCACTCTGATACTACTACCATAACCTACTGCATATGCCTTGCAAAAACTGTAATATAGGTGAACCAAACTAACCTCCGGGCTTATAATTAAACTTAATCCCTCAGGGAGTTTTAAAACTACTTCATTTAACAAGGCCAATAGTCGCTGAGGGCTAATGATTAATGAACTTATCTTACCCTGAGCTAAGGTGTCAAGAGCTTGTTGTACACGAGCAAGTTCCCCATCTACTGTGTTTATTGTAAATTCAATGCTCCTCAACAATGAATAAGTTTTAGCCCTGTGAAACATGGTTGCATTTAAATACGAAATTTGTTCATCTGCCCCATTTAATAATTTTGCAAACCGCTGCATGTTAGTATCCATAGCAACAGCTAATGTCTTAATGTCCCGTTCGGAAATTTTGACCTCATCCTGAAGTTGCTTAACATAAGACAACTGTTCCTTTTCCAGATGGATAGTATCCTCAGACAATGACGCTAAAGCGTCTATGTGAGAGTTTAATGTTAACAGATCATTATTATCCATTGTCCCAAAAAGAAATTTCATACCAGATCCAACTGCATCCAACAATCCCCGCTTTTGGCGTCCCCCCGAACCCAACATCGTCAACAGCCTGACTGACCCTAATCGGTCCTGCAATCTCGAAACACCTACTAACACCCGTTCCAATTCCTCTCTGGCAAACCGTAGTATTACCGTGTCATTTGCCATCAGGCTTACCGCGTCTGTAATTGATTCTACTAACGTCACATATCCACCCACGTCTATTTTGCTAGCGATGGTCCACGTGTCACCCGAGAGCGTCATTTCGCGCTCCTTGACAAAAACTACCCCAGACGGCGGGAAATTGCACACCCGTTCTCGACATTCCCACGCTGGGGAAGGCTCTACATTCTTCATGGCTATCAGCCACACAATTACTGTAACAATGAAATGTACAATCACTTAAGTGGTTCTTATCACCATAATCACGATGATAACTACAATAGTCACCGCGATATCAAAACTAATATGAATACTACACAAACACGATATCAACATAAAAAGTAAATACGCTATCAAACGCAATATTAAACACGAGATTAAATACAATATTACACTATACGATTAACTCCTTGTAAACCTTGGAATACTTCATTACTTTACAATGACAATTCCCTGACACACACTACGTTAGGGAGTTACCCCTTCTCTTGTTACGTGTCCTATATGCTGGTCCCCCATCCTCGACCAGGTGTGGCTCCACGCGCCGCGATACACCTGCCGGGGGTTGCCAGTCCTTATCGCTCTCGTCATCAATATATGTCAACTCACCCATGCCTTCAAACACCGAGTCCTCCCCTGACCCTTGGTGTGCAATGACATCGGGAAAGTCGACACCTGTCATATCCGGTTGTTGTGGTTCAGTTTGCGTTATCAACAGTGGCGAGCCGAAATTCAATAATAGATCCCTGTTGGTATTAGTATCCTCCTCGGCCGTCGCTATCTGGTCCTTCTCACCGCCTACCGCATCATCCTTCCGGCCGATAACGATCCCCTTATCAGTGGCATAGCCCGCAACAATTTCGTCTCGCAATGCTTCGCGACTTTTCTTAATCTTATTTACATGCAATTTTGTTGGCTTACCGTCAATTTGAACTTCATAGACTACATCCGACAATTTACTTAACACCAGGTGTGGCCCACTAAAATACTTTTTGAATTTTGCCCCAGGACTGTTCTTAATATCGGGGTGAAACACATAAACCTCATCCCCAGCCTTAAGCTCAAGCAATTTAGTATTCTGATCATAGTACTCCTTACTCTTATTCCTACTTCTAACAGTGGACTCCCTAGCAATATCGTAAGCTTCCAACAGACGATCCTTTAGCCGCGCACAGCTAACATTCGACACCTCCTTACATGCCAAGTCATCGTCGTTTGGAAGCTCCATTTCCCTACCGTGGAGGAGGTAGAAGGGGGATGAATTAGTGGCCCTATTCTTAACATTTCTTAGTGCCATCAGCACCAAGGGCAAATGCTCATCCCAATCGGGATCATTTTGATCAACATAGTGTGATAACATTGCAGCAATAGTGGCATGTTGCCGCTCAATCATGCCGTTCCCCGCCGGGTGATACGGCGTTGTTTGTAACTTTTGTATGCCTAACAGATCACACACCCCCTTAAATAATTTTGACATGAAATTTGTACCCCTATCACTAAGAAGTCGCTTAGGCGCCCCATGACGCGCTATAATATTAAGAACAAAAGCTTTGGCTACTGTTTCCGCGGTCTGATCCTTCATAGGAACTGCCTCTACATACCTAGTTAAGTGATCAATACAGGTTAGAATGTATTTATTTCCTGCCCTTGTAACCGGCAAAGGTCCCACAATATCTATTGAGCACAACCCCCATGGCTCCCTTTCCGGTTCAAATAGCTCCAAAGGTGCGGTCTTAATATTACCCCTCTTACGTAACGCACATTCCCGACAGCTATCTACATAATTCGTGATGTCCTTCTGCATTCCAGGCCAAAAATACCGTGCCTGGATGACCCCTTGAGTTTTAGCTGTTCCCATATGCCCGCTAAAAGGTGTATCATGATGTTGATACAATACTTTGAAAACCATTGACTTTGGCACCACCAACTTACATCCGTCACCCTGCTGAACATACAGCAGTTGGTCCCGATCTAAGAAAAATTTTGACTCCCCTGACTTACCCAATCCATTAAATTTTGACTTACAAAATTCATCATTATGCTGTTCTCGTAATATCAGCTCCCTTGACCAGACAGGTCTCAGGACTTCCTCCTCGCCAACATAGTTTACCCTCGACAAGGCATCCGCCTGTACATTCTGCACCCCCTTACGGTGCACCACGTCATAACTGTATTCAGACAACGTTAGGGCCCACCGAATCAACCTCGAGTTAGGATCTCGCAATGAAAAAATCCATTTAAGAGCCGCACAATCCGTTATTATAGTAAATCTGGTGTTCAACAGGTACGGCCGCCATTCTTTTACTAAGGTCACGACAGCCAGGAGCTCCCGTTCAGTGGCCGAATAACGTTGTTGCGCGTCCGACAGAACTTTACTGAAATAAGCTATGGGTTTCTCCTCCCCCTCAATTTCCTGCGCAAGCACCCCGCCAATGGCCACGAGACTCGCGTCTGAGATAACAATGAATGGCCTATCAAACTGCGGATATGCTAGTATGGGCTCGCACAGTAATGAGTCTCTTAGCGCCTCAAACGCCCTCTGTTGTTCCTGACCCCAAACAAAAGCTGTATCTTTCCGTGTTAAGCTTGTTAACGGCCGCGCCAATTCACTGAACCGTGGGATGAATTTCCTATAAAAATTTACAAGTCCAACAAAGCTTCGTAACTGTTTAAGATTACTAGGTACCGGGTAGTTAGTGATTGCTAAAGTTTTACGCTCGTCTGGCCTCACGCCATCTTTTGACACAATATGACCCAAGTACTCTATACTGTCCCGCGCAAACATACATTTAGTAGGCTGCAACACAAAGCCTGCTTCTTGTAGCTTAAGGAAAACATCCCCTAACCGCTCAGCGTGCTCTTTCATATTACGCGACGCTATTACAATATCATCCAGATAAACCAACACTCCCGCGGACTTAAGTCCCTTAAGGACATTATCCATTACTCTCTGAAACGTTAATGGAGCTGAGCATAACCCAAACGGCATCTTTTTAAATTCATATAAACAATCTGATGTAGCAAATGCGGTTTTATGTCGGTCCTCTGGTGCAACTGGAATTTGGAAATAACCCGAGTAAAGATCTAAATTACTGTAAATGCTAGTACCCCCCAGGGAATCTAATGTTTCTGTTAGCAAAGGTAGCACGTAGTACTCCTTTTTAGTTACATGGTTAACTTTTCTAAAATCAATAGCAAGTCGCCACTGAGGCTTCCAATCCGGTCCCGCATCAACCGGTTTCCGTTTCTGACACATAACAATGGGCGACGCCCAATTCGAGGTTGATGGCTGTATTATGTCCCTATTTAACATATCGCTGATATGTTCCTGCACAACCCCTTTCAATGACTCAGGCAACCTATAGGGTGCAGAGCGTACCGGAAGTGCGTCCCCCGTGGGAATTTTATGCTCAATAAGGGTCGTACACCCCAGTGGTCCCGTACCGTCATAAAATAACGATCGAAACTTCCATAGTACTGGAAATATTATATCCCTGTCACTACTCTGAAGGTGTGCTAATTTAGAATCAATTAACTGTTTAAGATTTGCCAATTTCTGGCCACCCTGCCCTTTAAAAACTTCCCCCCATACTCCTTCATCCTCCTCCAGCTCGGCTTGCCTAAATCTTTCGACCAGATCTACCATCTCACTTCCATCCCTAATCAACCCTACATGACTAACACCACCTCGTGTTCCGCCACCTTCGGTCCCTGACCGGATACTTTGCCTCTCCCAGGCTGCATGACTGACACCTCCTCGTGTTCCGCCACCTTCGGTCCCTGACCGGATACTTCGCCTCTCCCAGGCTGCATGACTAACACCTCCTCGTGTTCCGCCATCTTCGGTCCCTGACCGGATACCTTGCCTCTCCCAGGCTGCATGACTAACACCTCCTCGTGTTCCGCCATCTTCGGTCCCTGACCGGATACCTTGCCTCTCACAGGCTTCACTACACATGGGCCTCTCACCCGCAACACTTGCCGTACTCCGGCTACCAACATGCCTCTCCCAGGCTTCACTACACATGGGCCTCTCACCCGCAACACTTGCCGTACTCCGGCTACCAACATGCCTCTCCCAGGCTTCACTACACATGGGCCTCTCACCCGCAACACTTGCCGTACTCCGGCTACCAACATGCCTCTCCCAGGCTTCACTACACATGGGCCTCTCACCCGCAACACTTGCCGTACTCCGGCTACCAACATGCCTCTCCCAGGCTTCACTACACATGGGCCTCTCACCCGCAACACTTGCCGTACTCCGGCTACCAACATGCCTCTCCCAGGCTTCACTACACATGGGCCTCTCACCCGCAACACTTGCCGTACTCCGGCTACCAACATGCCTCTCACAGGCGTCACTATCCAACCTCTGGACCTCATGACTGAACTCGCTCAGGTCGGAACGGAAGGGCTTGGGCCCAGCACACTCACCGCCAACCTGAACAACGGTACCGACCAGGACCCCAGGCCTGGATTTCACAATTGCCACCTCGGCCAAACCAAACGCATATCCTTTATCCCAAGTCACATCACTATCACCAATATTCAATACTCGACACTGAACCAACCACTGACATCTCTCTTCACACTGCTCCTCGAAGACCTTACTCACAACACGTGCAATACAAACATCTCTATCCTTTCCAAACTCATTTCCATCCTCCACATAAACCAATTTAGGGCACCCCAGCTTCCTATTACCACTCTCCAATTTCAACTCTGCCGCCAACAAGTATTCACTATTCGCCTTTAAAACCACCGGCCTAAGGGTGACCACCCTCCAGACTCTCTCTTCCCTGGAGCAGGAACTCAACGCCTGAGTGACTTCCATCTCCTCCACGCCATGAGGCCCCTGCTCCTCACACCCCCCTTGTGGGTTAGCTACTCCCCTAAGGGTGGCATTACTGGAGGGGGCGGTACCGGCATCCCGCACCCCCGTCATCTGGAGAGCGGCCAGCCTTATCTCATCAATCGACAGATCTATCACCACTCCTAATTTTCTCAACGAATCTAGCCCCAAAATTCCATGATATGGTAGATCTAGGTCACACAAATGAAATTCCAAATTAAATATCTCGTGATTTGTCGTCCTCCGCCCATTTCCCCAACAGCGCCGCCTGATTAATTTGCTGGAAAAATTCCCTTACGGAGGGCGACGTACCATCCCCCCTAAACACGTCCACCAGAGCCGCCGCAGCCACATTCATTGTGTTAACCGCCGGAACCCCCTCCGTCTACTTTTTCCCTGCTAAATACAACTTCAATTGATCGAGCTCCCCTTTTAGGGACTCGAACGCAGCTTGTGACACGGCCATGATTTAATTTAATTTAATTTACTATTAATTTATTTTACTTTATCTCCAACTAACAACCTTTACTTATCTTCAATATCTAAAACCACAAACACCAAAGAAAATGTGCTTTTTCAATACACCGACAATGAGTGCCTAAGGTAACACATAGCCGACGCACCCCTGTCCCAGGTAAAATACACAAACACAATTCCACCCACTACACACGTACCGATACCAACAAAAACCCCTTTTATAAAATTCCACGATACCATTGTCACGACTCACTCTATTGAATTTAATGATTAGAATCTATTAATATACTAACCCACTTTGCTAAAAACAAATAATTTAATGAAACTCAATTACTATTTTATTTACTTTTACTCGTCTCACGTTCGTCTCATTAGTGTACGTCGTCCGACCGTCGTTAATATATTTCTCGATTATCCTTTCAACCAGTGATTTTAATAACGCTTCACACCCTTCCAAAATGACATCCGGGTCATAGACGGGTAAATAAAATTTGGCGTCCCTGTTACTCATATGTGCTTCGGTGTTTCGTATATATGCTCCTCGGGAAGCTCAGGTAACGGCAACTTTGGTCGTATCGCTTTGGACAACGCTCCCTTTTGTGGTTCACGTTTCCCTACTGTGTTTTCTGCTGTCGGCACGTGTTCGTAGTATGCAGTGATAACCGCCGACCGCGTTCCGATTTTAGTAAATAATGTGGTGGTGTATCCCCCTGCGCTCAACGGCTCCCCAGGTGCTGTGTTAAATTTCCGAATTCCCCCTGGGTCCATAAAATTGCTACCTGACCCAGTCCTTGATCCCTTGTTACCCAGCGCGCCCCACAAGAATTTAATTAAAGCCGAATGCCACTGATAAGGCTATCGCACCACTGCTGATAACAATATATCTATACTGGCCAGTTCACTATCATCCTATGAAAATGTGGCATTAATATGACGTATACTAAGTGATTGTACACTTCAACAGGCACCGCTTTCTTTAATTCTTCCAAAAACTCTTTGATTACGTCCACGATATCAGGTTCCTCAGGCTGCCCCGGACCATCCCACATCTATGCTTACAAGGAGCTGCTCACTACGATAATCATAAAGGAAGGCCTTATATCGACATGCAAAATAAATCCCCCTTTGCTAGTGAGCGAGTCAATCGAGTATTTCAAGAAGTGCTGGTAACTTAAAATCGGTTTATCCGCCGAAACAACACTCTGTTCTTCAAAAAGATCTAGACCCCCAACAAGCTTTTCACACCTCACCTCGCTAGTCCCTTTTACTCTATCGTCTGTTATCGTGTATACTAAAACTTTATGCCCACACTCGGCAACCCTGGTATAGAATCTATTGAAAATTTCCTGCTTACATAACTGGTAGCATAATGCCATGGCTAATAATTAATACTGTTAAATTCCATGTTAATACTGCCTCATTTAAATATGTAACAATATGATCAACCAAATACACACATGAATAAAAAATAACAACAAACAAAAATCTATGTCTTCACAATTATACATCTACGGTATCTAAATAGAAGTATCGCCTGGTTCACCTTTTTAGATTTAAGACATACTCCTCCTCAATTAAAATTTATTTTTTACACCTGACACCAATGTTGGATGTCGCTTAGTTAGCCAGAAGGGCTACAAGCAACTGGGAGCTTGGAGCAATAACTACACTGGAGGAGTATGCTAAGAACATTATTTATTTATTACAGCAGTAGTTTATGACATTACAAACAAGATAGAATATAATATAGATAGATAATTACAATGAATGACTAGGGGACTCTAACATAATTAATACTGAAACGGAGATGTTATAATGAGAGAGAGAGAGAGCTACCACGAGATAATGAGAGACTCACCTAGGACGGGCAGCATGTCACCGATGCGTTGTACGAGTGGAATGACAACCACCGGGCTAGGAGCCCCTTTTATATAAACCGCGAGTAGCGTCAGTGGCCATCCCCCAACCGCAAGCCACATTGGGCCTATGAATAGATCAATTGGAAACCACGATGATTCAAAGGAAAGTTATAGAGAATAATATAATGTTTCATACCGGACCGTTAGACTATTGTAGTAAGGGTAGTTACCCTAGTCTGAATGGGGGAGGCTTAGTGAATGGCGTAGGGACTACAATGACAAGGGGGAGGTGCTTTACAACTGTGCCCGAAGGGTGAACCCCAACGGGAGGTTATGAATGGACTGGGGTCCATATTAGGGTTGTCGTGACCTACCCCAACTAGGGTAGGCAGATGTCAGCCTACTAGTGAATGCCCTAGGTCGCGTGCACCCTTCCCTCTGTCGTCACGGTTACAATAATCTTTATTTGGGAATTTACGTTAGTGAATAGATATTGTGATTATCGTAGCATCTGTGAAGCAGATGTTCTAACGGCTTCTAGTGATTAACATTTGTTGGGATTTCAATGCCAACAGCTTCGATAGTTTAGTAGTTGAAGCTCAGCCCTTCTGCCTAAAAGGTGCAGATTCTAGCGTAACAAATAAATGTGTCTTTTAATGTAATAAGATGACACTATAGTTCAAACAATAAACTTAATCCGTATGTATACCGATCTAAAGAGAATATGTATTTCAGGCAGAAAAATATCTTTCCATGTACAGTGATAGTACTTAAGCCATAGTAAAAGATATACAGATATTAAACCAACACAAAGACATAAGTAAAAGTCTCATTAAAACCTTCCTCTTAAATGCCTTGCTTGCCACACTTGGCTTTAGCGTCCACTTACCAAACTGAATGACTTCTTGAAGCAACTGAGTGAGATCATCCTCTTGTGAATCTTGTATTTTTTACGATCATGAAAAGATTATTTTAATTAGGATATTATAATTGGAGGTGTTTCTTTTATTTGTACAAAACGAGAGTGATATTAATTATTATAGTACGGCCATGCATGCAATTTGAATGGGGTACTACCAAAGGGCGTTTGTTAAAGAAACGTTGTTACTTCAAGTACGTATGATCTTGCTTTTATTTTTCAATAAAATTCAAGGTGATACAAATTATTTTTTACCACCATTCATACCAAATTATTTTTGGCTCAGAATTAAAGTATTCGTTTAAAAATAGGCCAAATTGGTTCTTAAGATTCTGGATAGTTGCAGTTGGAGTACAAAAATATATATTTGAAAACATTTATAAAAGAAGCATGCAAAATAACTATCACATTGTTTGAGTGAAAACTCTAATCTCATTCCATTAGTTTGGTAGATTTATTTTCAAACTCCTTTTAACCTGCAACAAAAATAAAAATATGTACCACAAGTAGATTTGATTACTTTAAAATTATATAAATAGCACTTCTATTTTTTAGACTCTATTGTGAACACATCTATATTGTAAATACACCCTATATAACACCCTATATATAAGAACAATTCCATTTAGAACAATAAAAAAAAAAACACGAAAACATAACGTTTTTATGGATTTACTTAGTATTTTGGATGAAAGTCTGCTATGTCGATTTATTTTGTGCTAATTTAGTACCTATAGAGTGAATTATTTTACAATTCAGTATAATGGTATAATGTAGATTATTGCCTGTTTTCACAGATATTAACCTAAAATATTAAAATTCGAAAAATACCAATCTGATGAATAAGTTTATCCAAGCATGCCCTGTATTTAATCACCCTATAATAAATCTCTCTATAAGAGTTTAATCAAAATACATGCAATGCAAATATCACGCTTTCAACTACTTACTTTAATATAGTTTTTGGATATACAAACAACAAACAACAATACTAAAGACGCTGTGAGAATTTTGTTATGGAATTACTGAAAGACTAAAACACGTTTTGAAGTGGTAAGATTGTTACCGAAGCGTGTATTAAACGTGATACTGAACTGAATACTCAATTGACTTTCAAAAGGTCGAACGTGAAGTGAATACTTTGAAATCACTCGCAAAAGGATAAATAACACTTATATTCAATTAACAAATCGCTTCACTTTCCAGTTGTTTAAAATTTAACAAATTCTCTGTCCATGGGAAAAGTTTTACGGAGATAAAGAATATTATTTGTATTTTACAAAAGAGTGGGTAAAATATAACCAGTAAAAGCTACAATGTTGTTATAAATTGTCAATGAAATATCCCAGCTAGGTTCTACGTAGCTTTTTAGTACAGTAAAAATATGTTTTGACCCAAAAAAAATTAGCACAACCGGGGAATTTGGTACAGATGTTGGGTGTACCTTCCTTTTGAACATACTAAAAGTCCCCTAAAATTGAAGCTGTGCTACGGCCGCCATATTGGAAAATGGCGGCATATTTCTGTATTTTTTGCTATGGTGACTTTATTTTTAGAGATACAAGAAAACGCTAAATAAACAAAATGTAGGTCATCTAAAAATACACATTTTTTGTATTTACTCTTTTTCTCTAAACCCAACGGTTTTTGAGTTATTTGTTATTAAGTATATTTAGTTTTTTCTATTTATAAAAAATAGGTGAAACACATGGAAATTGACCGTTACTTTCAAGGATTATGATAATTTATCCTATTTAGTTAAATAGTGTGATACTATAAAATCTAAAAATGTAAGCTTATTTTATGAGTAAAACAACTCCACCACAGCAAACCTGCAGACTCAGCAAATTTCCATTCGATTGGATGTTTTATTTAAATAAAATTAGATTCAACAGGTACCTAGGTTTGCTGCTACAAGTAGGTTTTTATAGTGTTTTTTTTTTTTTTTTTAAGTAAAATATCAATACATTACTATAAAATAACTAATTTTCCAAGTTTGATCAAAATATATCAATAAACAAGCAAACTGCAACAGTTAACTAATTCATAAGAATAGCATGGGAGTTTTAAATTTGCAATAAACAAATATGAATATACACATTTTGGTTGTGTTTACTAAAAAGATGGCGATTAGTCACGATTAGAATATTAACCAAATGGGTTTTCAAAAGGAGAGGGAGCCTGTTATTTAAGTTATATTAATTCGTACCAAGCACCGAAAATATTGTATGCGGTAAGGTGATCTACCATATTTTGTAAAGTACGCAATAGTCATATTAATATTTTATCTTAATTTTTTTCCCATTTAACAGTTAAAATTTTAGTATTTTGATGGCACCACCACACTAACTAACTATACTTGACATCCCATTGTAAATTTGGAAGGGTGTTTTTCGTGTCTGGTTCATGTTGGTGACTAATTAAGTATAGTATAGTATAGTTAGTTTTATTTATCAAAAATCGGTGAAACCCATCGCAATCAACGGTTACTTTTCTAGGTTTACGACAATTATTCATCCCACTTAGTTGATATCAGAGTGATAGTGGTAGTGCCATCAAAATATTAAAATGTTAATTTATTAAATGGGTAAAAATTAGTATAAAATATTAATATGACTATTGCGTAGTTTACAAAATATGGTTGATTTCCTCACTGCATACAATATTTCCGATACTTGGTACGAGTTAATATTACAGTACTTAAATTACTTGCTTCATCTCCTTATGAAAACCCATTCGGCTAGTATTCGAATCGTGACGAATAATCGCCATATTTTCAGTAAACACAACCAAAATTTGTATATTTAAATTTGTAAATTGTAAATCTTAAGCTACCATGCTATTATTATGAATTAGTTAACCGTTGCAGTTTGTTTGTTTATAGATTTATTATGATCAAACTTGGAAAATTAATTATTTTATACTAAGTTATTGATATAACATATAACACACACTATAATAACCTACCTGTAGCAGCAAACCTAGGTACCTGTTGAATCTAATTTTATTTAAATAAAACATCCAATCAAATGGAAATTTGTTGAGTCTGCAGGTTTGCGGTGGCGGAGTTGTTTTACTCATAAAATAAGCTTACATTTTTAGATTTTATAGTATCGCACTATTTAACTAGATAGGATAAATTATCATAATCCTTGAAAGTAACGGTCAATTTCCATGTGATTCACCTATTTTTGATAAATAGAAAAAAACTAAATATACTTAATAACGAATAACTCAAAAACCGTTGGGTTTAGAGAAAGATGGTAAATACAAAAAATGTGTATTTTTAGATGACCTACATTTTGTACATTTAGCTTTTTCGTGTATCTCCAAAAACAAAGTCACTATAGCGAAAAATACAGAAATATGCCGCCATTTTCCAATATGGCGGCCGTAGCACAGCTTCAATTTTAGGGGACTTTTAGTATGTTCAAAAGGAAGGTACACCCAACATCTGTACCAAATTCCCCGGTTGTGCTAATTTTTTTTAGGTTTATGGAATTTTTCTCTTATTTTTACTGCACTATTTGAAGAATGTCCTCTTTTGAAACGTCGCTGGATTGTAAAACGGCGGAAAATTGACTGTTCCGAGAATTTGATCACAGAACAAGACTTGTGTGCGTTGTGTTTATAACAGACTGTTTTAAACCTTTGTAACAATATTAGTATTGTATTTTTCGTTCAAGATCGGTTCTTAAAGTGTCTATAAAAACCTGGAGTAGACATTTCACTAAACAATTACAAGTCTTTATTATATTTACTTTAGGTCTCCATTTTGGTATCTTGCTTGCGATACTAATTAAAGTTTAATCATTGTTAGAAATTCAATCTTGAAGCGCAATGATCAACAGCATGTAATATGTATTTAACTTTTTCGCTACACTACTGTGTTATTACCTGTTTTCGGTTACATGTTAATCACCTACGAAAATTCATCATTACATTGTTTACTACTGAAAAAGGATGTTTACTATGCGAAAGTAATGTTTATTATCTTTTTAAGATTTTCCCGACGTAAATGATACAATGAATTGTTATTATTTTGCCTGTGTGAACTGTTTGAAGTAAAAAATAATTTTAATTTAGAAGCACAAAGGAAAAAATTATATGCGATTTCTTTGCTCCTAACTGTAATAAAGAAATATCCAATGTCTGTTTTAACTAAGAAAATAATATTAGTCTATGTAGTGTAGCGAAACGTAACGTTCAAAACACAAGTGAAAATGGGTCCATACATATTCTCGAAAAATCTTGCACTTCAAACATGGTCTCAAATATGTCATGACTCACTTTCTACTCTTGTTATGAAATATACTATATTGAGTTGTCCTTTGTTTGTCAATTGCATATCCAGTAGAGTAGTCTAGCAGTTAACGTATGACAAAGGACAAAGTCAAGTTTGTAACGTGTTCATTCACACTACAAAGAGCAGACAATATAACATTGTGACAATAAGTTAACATGACTTAATCTCAGCAACTGTTGAGTTTAATTTAAACCTGATTGTGATAAAATTCAAGACCTTAATTTGATAAAGCGTCATTTGAGGAAATCAAATTACAAACATGCAAAACAATTTTTGACTAATTTAACATTTCATATGTTTATTCAAACGTAATTATTATAAAATAAATTAACATAAATGTTCATCTATTGAATGCTGATTAATGTTTACGCTTAATCTATTTGTCAAACATTTGAGTGTTTCTCAATCTAACAACAATGCTGCAACATCTCGATAGTCTATTTGGGATTGATTGTTGTTAAACGTTTGCTCTGTTTAGGGATTGCTGTGCACTCTTAATGTAATTAATTAAATGTAACAGAAGAAAATCTGCTCAAACAACCCATAGAATAAATGACACTTATAGTATCCTTTTTCACTTCTTGAAACCTGATCTAATAATACTATAATTTTAAAAACTCTTTCTTTGGTTATTAAAAGACTTAAAACATTTAAATTTAAAGATTGAGATACATAAAACCAATATAATTTCAAATATACCTTGGATCAGAATCTATATCCTTTTTTAAAACTTAGAGGTAATATTTTTGGTTGATAAACTACACAATACATTCGTCCCAAATTAAAATTAATTAAATTAGAGACCCCTACCAAGTTTCTACGCCCAGCCGTTCTCTCAAATTAGCTGTGACAAAAACCCCATTTTCCCCCATAAGAATAACATGGGATGGGAATTCAAAGGCCACTGGGGCAGAGCCCCAAGGATATTGACCATTTTTCTCTTTTGATGGCTCATCTACAGACCAAGACCTTTCTTTAGACACCTCTACCGAGTTTCTACGCCTAGCCGTTCTCTCAAAATAGCTGTGACAAAGAAAAACAGTTTCAAATTAATATATACATTCCGAAAAAACTGTAATACCATAGCAGTAAAGTTTTAGAACAGATTGTATACAATCTACAGGATTTTAAATAAATATTAATGATATACCACTATCAGAGTTTAAACTACGTGCTCTACCTGCTATATTTATATATAGGGCACAAGTGTTGTTCAAAACACAAAAGTGACAGGACCACACAATTTGGTCTGCAGTCGGGTGGAATCAAAATAATCTGAACAATGAACCTGTCACACCTTCTGGTTACAATAGCTGCAGTGACATCTAACGTGTGGCTAAAAAGCTAAATACACACACCTCTCTCTCTGGTGGAATTAAATCTCAAAGAGTAGAAGATATAAATATAGATTGGGTTAAATTAGTGTGAGTATATACGACTACACATTGTTAAAGCAAAGTTTTCCTGTAAAAACTATATTCTACAGTGTTTTATTGTACTTTTAGAATGTCCATTTCTTTAAAACCGGGTGGTGTTAATGATGCAAAAACAAATTATTTGCAACCTAAGTAACATAGCTAGGAAAGATCATAGAATTTTAGGTGTTTTCAGTATATTCTATTAAAAATGCATAACTAGAGAATTATTGAACCTATATTGTTAGTTGTACACAATATTGTATTTAATTTCCTACGCAAAAATTTTATAAAAGTATAGATTTAGACTCTGGTAAAATAAGCTTAAGATATAACTTAGAGTAAAAAATTGTACTTACCTTTATCCAACTACTTTCGACCGGGTTTTTTTCAATAGTTGAATGACTGATTTTGAGACTTGTTTTATAACCGTAAGACTATATCGCCTTGTTAACTATTAACGGACAGTGCATGAAATCAAACAAGCATTACGACCTCTCAAATCAATTAAGTACATTTAATACAAATTTTGGTTAAATTTAACTTTTCATTTAACTATTCACAAATCCATCACTCTACGCCATTCAAACTTGTAATACTTGTGGTCATTTTTCGTTTTAATATATATATTTTTGTTTTTCTTGTATACGATATTTCCTCAGCGTCAACTTAGTGATTACGAGTGCTGACTCAGTATCAGCTGTGCTAGCAGATGACTCATGACGTCATATTTCATTCCCATACTGAAGATAGAGGGAAGTATTCGAAACGTACAATTTTGAATATATGTTTTGTTCTGCTTTTACTTTTCCTGCACTGTACAATCCTAGGGACTAATGATTTTCCTATATGTAAAAGGTTTACCAGGTAGGTTATATTTAATGCTACCTTCATTGATAATTCTTGCTAAAATCTGTAGAGGTTCTTTCACAATGATCCAATTTTATTTTATATAAACATATTGATCATCTGCAAAACATTTTTAGGGGTTCCCCGTCTATAATAGTGTGGCCTACATTTTGACGTAGTGTTTGATTTGCGTTGATTATAACGAACTTAACTTAACTTAAAAATGAAAAATAACAAACAATTGTTTGGGTCTGGTATTAAACCTACATATGAAGATATAACTGAATTATTGCACCAATAAATACAAAGTCAAAACGATTTCACTCAACCATAACCAAACCAGACATGAGAATATCTTTAGTATGTATCTTTAGGTACATTGAAATAAAAAAAACATTTTTTTTTGCCTCTGGCCAGTTGAGCAACAATAATGTAATATTTTGTTGTTAGGGTACCACTCCGTTCCAGGCATAGGCCAAGGTCCTAAAAAACCCCTTCTAAGATGTTGTAAAGTAAGGCACAATGGAAAATTTAGTACTAACACGATTTAAATAATTTATTCCGGGTCCAAAAAACGAAGATAAACATAGTACAAGTTACAAAACTTCCTAGAAGTAATGTAGCATCGAAAACTTGTTTTGATATGTTGAAATGTGTGTACGTTATAGAGATAATTTAAACTTTTTGCGTTTTATTTAGAATTTAGACATATTTGGATCCGTACGTTTTATTCGTAGCCCATATTATAAGAGAACTAGCAATTGATTATAGATATTTTTACTCGATCAGTTATGAAAAACATCAAAAGGCACTCGACGTAAAATGGAATGAAAACATAGCATAAAATTGTCTTCGTGAGATCGATAGGATTGAAAATGAATTGTGTGTTTAATTTAAAGTTCCTAAAAATTTTATTATTACAAATCTATGTTCACCACATCAAAGTGACGTAAGCCAAAATTGTACTGTTATAATCACAAAGAACTCATATTCAGTGGTGAGGTTATATCAGTCACAGTTGGTACTCCTGGAGATGACCAATTAACTGCAACATTGCAACCAACCTCACAACACTGTTGCTAATTACTTGACTAAAGTGATTAGCTTTGACACTGAGCTGTCTGTGTCATAGTTGTGTCACAATGAGCTCAAGTGTCACCAACAATTAGAAGCTGTATTGTGTATAATCAAGTAGCAAACTCCTGTGTGAATTGGTACAATCAAGCTACTTGAGAATTGCTTTGTGGTAGGTGGCTGCTAACCATGTTTAATTTAATGAGCAACATACACTTAAAAAATCTTGAAAACCAGATGAAATTAAGAGAGAGGATAACTTTTCATGTACTAGAGTTATATTCACAAAAACTCAAGGTTTTTCACAAAACGTTTCTTATACGATTTATAACGACTATCCGCAGTACTATCCTGATAATTAGACCAATTCGTAATTAGCAAGGCAGAAAGTGGTTCGGATTCCACTATAAACTGTAGGTCCCTTTGTTGCCATTAGCTGTATGGGCTATTAATTAACAGCTGTGTCTAAGGAATGTCGGCCTTAGTCACTAACAAGACTACAAGATCGTGCCACTCATCCTACACTCATCTCCATTCATACTTGGCTTAAAATACCTACTTTGTATGGTCGCCATTTCATAGAACAGTATTAACAGTATAAAAACGGTTACAACAGCGTAATTTTTACGCCTAAGATAAACTGTTACAGTAGCGTTATTTTTAAACATTTATTCCACTGATATGGTTTTTTTTCAATGATGTTCCCTTAGCTCTACGCTAACAGATTTTCAAATTTCATTCGGTTAGATCTGTTAATTTTAGTTAGTCATTTGGAAACATCTAAAACAATATGCTGGTCATATTTGTTATTTTGTATTACATTAATTTACTAGAAAAACAATACTAGTTATTTTTTAAGATTTCCAAACTTACTTAGACACATGGAAATTGGAACTTATAAAATAAAATTAGGTATTGTTCACCGTTATCTGTTAGCTTGTAATAAATCAAAAAGCCTTTCCCTTTGTATTTAGTAAATGTGGAATACCAACAATCTTAAAACGTGAAAAAATTATTATTGCTGGCAGTAACGACCATTTCAGGGAAACTAACAATCTGATACTTGATAACACGTTTTCTCCTCCATTTTGAACCAAGTTGGCAAAGTGCGAGCTATGTGTGAATAGCCATTTCAACATTCTTGAGTGCTAGGACAATAGCTTCTTGCAGAGAAACTATCTCAAGTAGTCTCCACTATATATTATAGGATTCAACTAAACCAGATGCTATCGTGGTTGAAACTTGAAAACTACTGTTGTTCAAAGTATAATCCTTAGATTTATCTTAATTTATTTACTCACAATAACATTAAAACTTTTAGATACTGACTAGCCAACACGGGAATACTCCAACAAAATAACGTATAAATATTGTTTTGTGGGACTTATTAGCTATTTTTTTAACAACCTGTTTCAATAACCTGATAAAAAGTATGGATGTATCAAATCTTCATCAAATTAAGATTGCATTTTCTAAGGTCCTTACACCGAAGCTCAAGTGAGACATCTTTGCGGCCTGCATGGCATTTTTGTCCATTGATATTTTCTAGGGAGGGGGGGGGGGTTGGCCCCTCTTATAGTACGCTATGGTGATGGCTTATGGTTAACCACTATTTTTGATTTTGCAGTAAAAACATCGAATTAACAAAGCAAAGCTTTAAACATTTTCTTGGGAAGACTCCTAGACCTCCCTCTATTGGGGGGGGGGTTATTCCACACCCCTTAGCCCCCCTTAGGTAAAAAGTTAGATAGACGCCCATGCTGTATGGATCTACCAATCTAAGAAATTTCGTCATGTCAAACACAAAATGTGTTAGAGTTGAATCATAACTTATTCTTTCTAAAAGTGACAACAAAAGAGATTTTTTTAATTTAAGGGTCCTTTAAAACTGTATTTCACCACACTTAAAACTATTTTTTTTTCAAAATCGTTGTTGTTAAAATATTGAGTAGCTAAGAATGAATTTGGAAAATATTATATTAGTTATAAGCACCCTAATACTTATTTACTATGCATATTTTTGTGCTAACTGTATTAACTTGTCTACTTTAAGGACAAAGGTATGAACGTCAACAGATTTACCTTTATTTGGAAATATATTTATTCAAAACAAATTTGTGATCAATTCTTGGTACAATGTTCAGGCAATAACCAGTTACTCGGTTACATACTTATGGTAAACAAATACGGTTCTCATTCGTACTCAAATAGTTTCTACAAATGTGTCTTAACCTCAGCTAAACTTAGTGTTCCTTATCGTATTGTATGTGCTTAACGATAAAGGCTAAATTTACAATCGAATTATCGTAATATAAATATAAAAATTTTAACCGGCGAAGGGATTTTGTCTGCCAAGCATTGACTAACAAAAAATAAATAATCTATTGTCCTAAGAAAGTATGGGGGATAAAAAGTGAATCGGCACGAGTGTCATTTCACTGTAAAATATTATTGTCTGTATTTACTAGGCTAACTGCGTAGCTAAAAGCAAGGTATAAGAAAAATAGTGGGGAGGGGGTTTACCTTTGCGGTTTTTAGCTGATAGCGAACGATTTGTAAAGATTATTATAATACAATAACAAACTTAACAACACGCAGATTCGCTAGTATAGGTAAATACACAATTACAATGGGAAATCAAAACACTAGCTCAATAAACAATAAAATTCAAACATAGAACTGTAAAGAAGTATGGTTATAGTTAAACGTATTTTTTGAATAAAAAATTCAATCCCACTATTATATCAGTTAAACTCTGAAGTACAAATACTCTTACTGTTACAAGGCCTACAATATTTCAAGTACCAAAGCAGGTTAAAACATTCCTGACATGTATTTTAGATTACACAATCGATTTAAAACTCTCTACCGTAGCTTGATAGAATCTAGTCTAAAAAACTTAGTTTTGGAAAGTTTTTGAATTTCAGAGCATTCTGTAACGAACACATTTACAGGCACTTACATCTGTAGAACGGTAACTTAACCTATCTCAGTGTCTACTTACACTAGAAAATAAATCACTAAGCTGCGGCCAAACTATTAATTCGGACAATTCCAGAAAGATTATCATGGCGCAACATAACTTCAGCGTGATATGTTCTAGCCTAAACATCACCAAACATTAAGCTCTAACTGTACAGCGGAACAAAAGTTGCATTATAGTAATTTACAATTTGTCTCAAAGCAGGGGAGAAACATTGATTGAAAACACAGATGTAATCTTCAATTGTCCACGTCACTACACTATCGATACATAAAACACTGTCGTGTCGAGTCTGTAGATTCAATTAATGTTTCAGAGAAATTTCAAGGCACAATATCTGGGAAAGAATAGTGGTTGAAGGCATAGGAGAGGCGCTGGGCCCCAGAGGGAACACAAACAGTCTAACAGCCTGCAATCCTGGACATGTTTCAACTCAGCTCGCCAGCAGTTGGTGGCTTGGAGAAAGTAAAATGTGTTGAACAAAGTGCTTTTTAAAAACAAAATGCATTAAAACATATAATAATGACTGATAACATTATATTAAACAAATCAGTTGTGAATTTCAAAAATATAAATTATTTTATTGGGTTTGTCAATAAAGTGTCCAACAAACTGATTTGTCTCCGTCAGATTTTCTATGATTCTATTTACAATTCCGGAAACGTCAACAATATCTTATTAATTTAACTGAAACTGAAGAACGGATTCTAGAGAATATAATACGTCAAAGTTGAAACATGTTCAGACATAAAATACAATCCCAGAAACATCCAACAACACTGTACAACATCATTACAATCACAGATACAACATCTGGCTTTACATTTCATCTAATCTGGTAGTGAAAATTTTAAAATTGTCTTTATGATTACTTTATTTATGATTGGATACATCTTTCATAGCTCATGTAGAACTCGTAGCATATTTTCAATGACAGTTTAGGTGAAAAAATTCTACTTTAGAGCAATGGTAAACCAATCAGCTGATTTTCATTTCCTAAATAGTTGCCCACTAAGCACAATAATGTTTTTTTACAATTTAAATTGTGTTTTTAATATTTTACAATATAATAATGTGAACAAAAGTTGACTTTAACTAGCTTTTTGAATTATAATGAAAAGTATCGATCGTAACTTGTACCAAATGTGCTTTTCCATTCGGCCAATATCTGAAAGTCACAAGTACTCACATCTCAATAAAAATTTGTGTTTCTATGCAAAAGTCGAGCTCAACTTTGAGCCAATTAAACATTTTTTTCTAACCAAGTTTTGAATTTCACTATTAGTATCCTTTGAAGTTTGGAAAAGATACTAAAAAGTAAACAATTGTTTTAAAACTATGTTTATTTTTATTTTATAAAATTAATTTGTTGATAGAATTAGAATCATTTCATCTAATGTACATTAGAATTGTCTTCTACTTAAAAAAAGAATTAAATGATTACTGTAGTAACAAAGCTTCTATTATGAATGGATAAAACATATTCATGATATTTTCTTACTATAAGAATCGTTTCTCCTTGTGTGTAGACCATAAGCAAATGTACAGTGTTCAAAACCTTATAGCCATCTTATCCTTACATCTATACAATTCTTGAAGCCTCTTGTAGGGAATTTAGGTGTCTTCATTGTAAAAATGCTAGTTAAAATATAATTATGTTTAGTCTATCTTCAAACTAAATTATCAATCATTTTTTTTAAAGTGGGAAGTATTAAAATTTAAATTACAAAAACATGATTTCTATTTCAAAATAATCTGTACAAGAGGCACCGGAATTGTCCAACCCTCTAAGAAAAATGTTAACTACTTAACAAGCACTATTTCCTAAGTGATAATGTCTTTTGTCTTAAAACGTGACACCGGATCATTCCAGGTCCTTAAGCTCAAGTTCAGTTTTAAACATAAATAGACAGAAAATACAAAACAATGAACAACAGGAAATGTTTAATCAAAAGGAAACAACTAAAAGAATGGAAACAAACAATCACACTTGGTTATAAGAGCCAGGGTTTGTTCAAAAGGAAAATCAAGAAACAGTGGGGAGAATTAGGTGTGTAGGTAGGATTTACACAATTTGGGATCAACGTTAAAGTAACAGAAATCAATGTTTCCATTTAGGATAGTAGCAAAATGTTAAGGTGTTTTGAAATATAAACTTAAGGTAAAATAATTGACTATGTAAGGCATCATTACTGAATTATTTACATGCCTTCTACTCTTAAATCTTCTAGGCTTTAATGGTTCAAAAGAAATCATAAACAAAATTTAACTTAACCTGGCTCTTCTTTTAGGTCCTAATTATGAAATTAAAATAGAAATTCCAATAGGAAGACAAAAACAAACAATCCTAACGGTGTGGTTGGACCCTTGGTTTTGTCCATTGGACTGGCTTAGTCTTCTGTATCAACCCAGTCGATACGGGCCCATTCTGGTAGTTCCGTCTGGTAACTCCAACCCGGCCCCTGAAAGCAAAAAAAAGTCTAGGATTTTAAACCTTTGAAAATTTAAATACAGTAAGAAATGAAAGTATTCTACAAGTTTATTGTTTGACATTGATAGTAGGTTTATAATAAAAATGCATGTTTTGAAGTCTAACAAATAGATTCGTATTAATATATAGGCTTAGAGTAAAACTAAAAAAATATCCATTGTCTCGAAAAATGATTTTAAAAACTCCACAGTGGTGAAGACAGGTTTTGGAAAAGATTTGCTAAACCAAAATTAGCACTTACTCCACCCTTTGGTAAAAGCACCCTATGTAGCACCCTTTGGTAAAAAAACGAAAAAGCAGTGCTTAAAACAAGATTCACCTAATCTGTTATCTCCTTACACTTCGTTACTACTCTTATTTTACCTAAACTCCTAAACTACCTTATGTTTGACCGTACATCGTAAAAATGTGAGAAAATTCTCACCAATAAGATAAAATAAAAAAAATGTACACACAAAAACATAACAGAACTGCTAGTAAAAAAGATTAAAAGATAGAAACCAGTCAAAGTTTAAAGTTTTATTTTGATTAAAACACTTTTACATATTAATTTTAAGAATTTGGAATGCTCACCCTGTACTTCCATGCGTGAAGGTACATCACTAGATCCCGAGGTTTTGGGTCTCTGTATTTCACTTTGCACTCGTAACAATGAGGGTCGGAGGTCAGCTTGTCAGGGTGAAAGGACAAGTCGGGCGCGTCCTGACCTGTCTGTGTGGCCACGGTGACCTTGGCAGAGGCGGCGGCGACCAGCGGGGGTGGATGTGGCGGGGGTGGGGGCGGTAGACTGGGCGAACCTTCCCGGCTCAGCCCTCCTGGGAAAAATCTTGGGTGAATAAACAAAACCTATTGAGGACCAGTTTATAAATGATGCACTAATTGGCATTTTCACCAAATTCGAATTGGTCCTGACCTTATATCGTGTTAATAATCCCTCTGTTGTTTTAAAGGTCAACGAGAAAATATATTGCTTAATTTTTTTAGGAGGAAAATACTTTTTCATAGAGCAACATAATTTAACTACTGACAGGATGATAACATAGAAAATTGTAATTGGTGATTGATAAAGTTTGAGCCTAGGCTACATGAAAGAACCGCCGCACTTATACTACACCAGTAAATTCAGCACAAAGGTGATGCCAGGGGGTTAAATAGTGGAGACAGTCTGTGGCTTTAAAATTTCACTTTTGTTAGTCAATAGATTAATTTATCACAGACAGAAACTAAAAGAAAGAATTTAATACGTTTTTCATCATATACAGTAGAATAGGAAAAATAAATAAATTTGTTGTGGTTGTATCAAGTAAATACCACGTATATTGATGATCCAATTTATGATGATACTAAGTACATTTACATATTTTGTGAACATACCCATTAAACATAATTAATTTTTAAAATTGTATTTTTTCCCAAATTCCAGCTACATTCCTACCTTTGTCTTCCTCATCAAAGTTAAGCAGCGTTGGTTTGAACATGGACAGTTCAGAGTCGCCGTCCATGCCCAGCCAGTTCTCAGCGTTATGGATAGATATCAGGTCTCGGATCAGTTCCTCGTCCGACTTCCCAATGTTTCCTCCTCGTCCCTTCTCGGGGCCGAACACGGTGTGGTTGTACAGGGGGTCGTTCACCACTGGATAGCCTATAAACGTCAATAAACGTTTTTTGGATTGATACAGAAAAATCTCCAACTGTAAAAGTAGCATTTCTTAACCACAAGTTTTTTCAGCATAGAAACTTAATCTTGCAAGCAGCTCCTTGTACAACTATTCTCTACAGGGGAAAATCACTAAACGAATAATATGAAACACTTAAGCCAAACACAAAGATTTATGTTTATCCAATTACTAGCAGAAGTTTATGAGGACCAAACTATGAAGCAAAGAAACTCATGGTTAACAAAAAATAAATAAAGGATCTGGAAGAGAAGGCCCTATACCTGTAGCATTTCTGGAAGCTGAAAGACTGAGATGGTCAGGATGTGAAGAAAATAGATGAGAAAGCACTTGAACCCAATAATAATATGAATACTAAAATCATTCATTCATGGGAGGGGAAGAAGAGAGCTAAAAATATTAGAGGATTTTGATGAGGACATGAGAAAATTGAATGTGAGAAGGTGGTAGGAAAAGTTCAAACATGTGGTTGGAATTAGGCCAATCTTAGGCTGTAGAACCAAGCAAATATATGTAAGTGGTAAACCTTTATGAAGTTGAAAAAATCTTGTATTTTCTTTGACAATCTGAGTAGTCTTACCAAGATACTGCAGATGCACTCTGATCTGATGCATACGTCCAGTATGAGGGAGGCAGAGTACCACGCTGGTGTTGGTCTCAGGGTTGTAGCCCAGCTTCTGGAAAGTCGTGTTGCAATCTTTCCCCTTGGGAGACACTTTACACACGCCGATCTTGTAGCTGACCACCTCAATGGGCTCTACGCATTCTATCACCTCGCTGAAAACACATTAAGTAGTATGTAAGTAAATGCCATTCTATCTTACAGATTAAGTTGCAGCTTATCTGTATTACTTGAACAGTGATAGGAAGACATTTTGTCGGTTAATTATCCCCCCATAAATTCATACTATCCATGATCTCAGTTATAGTAAATTCAGATAAAATAATTGTTTCCTAAAATATATAATTTTCTATATTTTCATTGGCAGAAGGAACCCTTAACCTCAAAGTACATTTAGAGTATTCAAGGCACCTTGTCAAAATTACCCAAAAACGTTGCCTGTTTTAAATAGGTTTTTGTTCTGGTTAGGTCAGGTTATCAGGACTGTTTCTTTAACTATTTAATTTTATTTACTTGCCAAATAGGATTGCACAGGGATATACTGCGTGCAGTAAAGTCTATATTGTGATGTTAAACTTATTTTAACAATGAAGCCAAAAATCATTATTTTTACAATGATTTATTAAATTTAATTAATTGAAACGATTTCCTGTGATCTTCTGTTACACCGTCTTCAATAAGATTTTTGTCAATAAAATGATTCCCTTATCCAACCAGCTGTTGGTATGACGACTAGTTTCGTTCCTTAGAACTTTTTCAGGTCATTGTGTAAGCACCACATCAGCAATGTATTAATACATTGTGGTATGTCAATAGATTCGTTAAAATATTGTAAAAAACACAATAATTGAAACTTGTCATGTTGTTCAAGTAGTTAAAATAGAATATAAAGTGATAAAAATGATTAAAACTGTACAGTCTGGCCAACCCTGTCTTATCACTGCCATTGACTAAATAAAACTGACGGAATCGTGATGTTTATCTTCTTCTCTCCAGTGCCACCTGTTTTTCAGTTTATTTTGTTCTTCTAATTTTAAACTTCTTTGATTTGCAACTTGTCAATATATGTATGAAATATAATATTTGACTGGAAAGAATTCTGATAATTTAATGTGACATGGGTCAAGTTAATTAGCTTTGGTAAATTCTTCTGTAACATCAAGCTTAAAACATTTGGTAATACTTCAACTATTTCCATGTTCTTATAAATAGATGTATAGTTGTGCGATTACAATATCAACTGTTCGGCGTAACTGGATTGCTGGTGTTGTGATAATTAATGTATATGTTCTTTAAATATTTGTTTGAAAGATCTTCCAGGTTGGCCGATGTAGTACTTTGGACAGTCGTCATACCAACAATTGTGGTTGGATATAAGGTAATCATTTTACTTTATCAATAATATATTCCAACCAAGGGTATATAGGTTTTTTTATATTCAACACACCATGTTAGGCAAGGTTAGGTTATTTCAACATTCAAAATACATTAACCATCAATAAAAATTACTGTGGGTATAACAGAAGAGAACTGTACTTTCTTCAATAACATTAGGGATCGAAGTTTAAAACAAGAAAAATTAGTTGATGACCAGGACACAGCTGATTCTTTTTGCAGCTGCCTTTGCTATCTTGCTATTTTTGCCCAAAAGCTACCTCAGCTCCGCAACACTTGCATTGATAAGCGTTTCGCTTCAGTATGGGGAAAATTGTTACACCTTTTAGATTATCCCTCAAATCCATTATTTAAACGTACACCTATAAAAATACAATACATAATTGATTTCACTCACTCTGGAAACTCCCCCTCCACCCTGCAGATGTATTCCTTCTGCACCTGTCTGTTGCGGATCTGGTGTTCCATTTGTCTCGCCTTCTTAGGCGTCCGTCCGAACAACAGCAGACCACTGGTGAGCCGGTCCAACCGGTGGATCGTCCTTAGGTTTTTCAAGTGATATTCCTTCGCCAGGATAAATACCACGGTGTTATGACGATATCGGCCACAAGGGTGAACCTGTAATGTGAAACGATCATGGAAAACGTCGTCTAATGTGAATAAAAGAAGTGTCTCAGATTGAATATACATTTCAGAGTTTATAGTACAGGATATTTATCCGATATTGGCCACAAAATTACATCATCTTGTGCTAAAGTTAGAATTTACCTTCGGACAAAACAACGTAACGGAATTCATGAGCAATTGATATCAAAAACAACACGATTTTGAGTAAAAAGTCTTCGCGATTTTATACTCAACTTGTAATACCCAAACACTATATTTATTTTATTATGATATTTTTTTATCATGAAACAAAATACCTTTCTTAAATTAAAAAATGAGCTATGACCATGAACTGAGGTTGGTTAAGGTGAAGAATATTATTGATTTTATTGTAACAGGGAACATTTCAATGGTTTAGACTTTCTTTAGCGATAAGGGTTTGTTAAAGAATAAAATAATCCGCAACAGACATAAAAACATATATTAAACAATTAATTACTTAAATAATTCTGTTATTTTTAATACTGTTATAATACTGTTGAAAAATTAGGTGCTTTTGTGAAATATACTACACAATATTTTGAAAATGGGAAAATATGTGAACACAATGTCTTACGACCTGTTAAAGATTAAGTAACAATTTAATCAACCTATCTGTACAAACAAAGCTGAAAAAATATTCAATAAATCTAAATCCTAGAGAAGAAGAAGAAAAAGTAGGCAACCAGAGGCAGAAGCTAGCCAGGTATAAAGCGTGAATGATTAGTCGCAATATGTTATAATAAAATGTTGTTAAGGTTTGGCAAGAGCTTATAAGTACTGAACAAAATAAACGCTAGAACTCGCAGTTATTAAGATAATAAAGTTAAGTATTATATCAATTGCGTTGGTGTTATAGAACAAGCGGTTTCCAAGAATCTTATCGTCATCTTTATTATTCGAGGATGAAAGCAGAAAGCAGCGATTGTGAAAGCTGGAGTATCCTTTGTGATGCGTTTTCATAGATATTAACAACTATATTTTTTATGTAAACATTATTTTTTATTCATAATAGTTGTTTTTATAGTTAGGTTGAGCAATGAGAAATTGTATTATAAATGTACTGTGAAATTTAGTTTTAAGTATAATGCCCGAATGCAGTTGGAAAGAAACAAATATTTAAGTATGTGTAATTTAGTTTGGAAATTTAACAAAATGCTTATACTGTACTTAAAAAATATAAGCATATTTCACAAACATATACGGCTTCCATGTTTGGGATAATTATATTGATTACTTGACATCAATTATATTGAAGATATTAAGGTCAATAAATCTTTTGAAATCACTTAAAACGTATTAGGCAACGCTTATTTTGTGAATTAATTCATGAAAATACTTTTTATGTAGGAGACAAATAAGAAAAATGTTTCTACGGATAAACTCTTATACAAATGGAAAAAAATAACTTTATAGTATCAATTAACGCCAACAAGCAATATAAAACTATGCGAATTATACACGTAATCCATTAATTGAAATATCTGCATCAAAAATTTAAACCTAAACTTCCAACACATGGACGTACACATTTTGACAAACAGATGAACGATTAGACTCAGGTCACTGACTATAGAGAAGTTTTTACTTTCTCTACAGTCTGTGCTCAGGTTGTTAGTAGGGTTGGTGTGAAGGAGCCGTTACACTTACCGGCAATGAACAGGGTTTGTCCAAGACCACTATGTCATCGTCTACATGGACCAATTTCAAGGGCTTAGCTAACACAGGCGTCTCGTGTCTGCAATACGTCACAGACATGCAATCTACGTGATCTTCACGTCGTCAACAAACCCACATGAGTCAAGCACTGGATTGTCTTGTGTACACGGATATTAGAACAGAAACGGTGGGCCATAAACGAATGACGTCACTGGTCACGTAAACGTGTTTGTTATGGGATCTAAACGTAAAAACCAGCTGTTGAGGTTATTAGTTGATTTGGGCCAATGACGTCATTCGTGTCTATGATTCTTATATGCAAAAATTCGTGTAATTGGTCCTACAAAATATTTGAAGCGGTAGGAAAACTTAAGACAACATGCTAAGATTCAAGTTACAAGCATCTGTCAAAATCGGATCTAAAATATTGTTTGAACGTAACTAATAAAAAAAAAACTATTTAGAGAAGGAAAACTGATAGGTAAAAAAATCCTCTTTCAGTTTACTTCAGCTTATATCAGTAGTACATAAAAATCGGATGATATTTACACTAAACAACATTCGGTAATTTATTTGTTCATAAGCAAGATGTTACTACCCAAAATATTCCCACTTTTTTATATTTGCATCCCTTAATTTGGTCAGCAGAAGATTCCGTTTTGGTTTGAAAATGTTTGATTTGTTCTTGAAAACTATTTCCATTGCTCTTATTTTCCTATGAATTGGCAGTCTAAAAAAACTGTATTCGATTGTCACTAGTCTTATGATTTCAAAGTGACAATCCAGTACTTTACTCATATCACTGACAACACTAAAACAACATCGAATAAAGTTTTCCTGTGCCAGTACCAGGACACAGTGAAGCTCCTTAAGGAGCCTAAATTTACTCACTTTTAGTTAAAACCCCGGAACTAACTAATACTTTTGTGTCCATACATAGTTTGTTAGTCACAATATCATTGGAGGGACACATTTAGAGGAGTTTGAAACACTAAACGTACGAACAAAACATTTACTAGGTTTGTAGATTTTGCGAGGTTGCGGGTTTAAATGGTTTTTACTACACATAATAAGTTTTTGCCGTGTGTGAAGTTTCTACCTGATAAAGGGCTGTATCCCTGGGGTAAAGGTAGGCCATATAAATTGATCACATCCACCCAAACTAGTATTGCAAAAGCTAATGCATGTGCTTCTATAGGGGAAAGCAAGTGTACAAAACAAAAGGAAAAGACTCAACATACAACGGCACACAGTTCTAAAGCAATGATGGTTAGTTTTTGCAGACAATTTATGTTGTAATTAATTGACAAAAATGTGAAAAGTCGGAGAATTTGCTCTCAACATTTTTATAAATAACGAAACAAACCCCTAAACTTAAATTCATTATTAGAAATTCAGAGCTAAAGTAAAAAAAAAAACTAAAAAATAGTTTTGTAAAGTTAATATTTAGTTTTAAATAGCTATTAACGCAATGAATCAATAAAATAAACAATTTAAAACCCAACGTTGTTTTTCTAAGAAAATTCGTCTGATTAAACTAAGTTTCTATTTTAACAAATAACATGTATTAATTTCCATTGCAATTTCGCTCAGTAAATTCAAAACCGCCACACAACTCGAGTCAAACAACATATACGCATCCAGCCATGGGCGGCTAAATATCTAGAATGATAGCTCACAAGACTTCCAACCCTAAACAGTAGTTTTGAAAAACAGCTGACCCGGATAACACTGTTACAAGTTAGACAGAACTAGAAGTGTTAATTACACACAGGTTAGATGTTAGAGAGAAGATTATATACAAAAGAGTGGGGATGTTCATGCAGAGGGATGTATGGCGTCTCGGTGCCACTTACGGGGATGGAGGCTGGTTTGTTAACGACCACAACATCTTCGTCCATGTGTACAATGGCGATAGGGTCGGCCGTCACTGGCACCTCATGTCTGAAACATACACTCATGCAGCTACTACACGCTCTCTTACAAACCAGAGATGGATTATAGACCCATAAAACAACGCAGTCTTTAGAAATCGAGTGGCTCTATTTCAGTGGTAGGAACTTTAATTTGCTCGCTCTGTCTCTTTCTGATTTGAATATGAGGGATACTTAATCTTACGAGTGCCATCGGGTTGCTTCCGTTTCACCGTTCGTCATTCTGAACATTAAAACCCGATGTCACAGATGGGCAAATTGTTCACATTCTACAGTTTGACTATTAAGTATATTGGAAATGATTTCACAACAGTGTAATCTAACTTGCATTTTTAGTTCGCTGTTCTGAAGACGAAGGAAACCCGATTTTACAATAGTGTATCCGTAATTGCTATTGAGGACTCTCAAACGGATGGAAACTGATTACACATAAATGCAATTGAGATAATTGCGTTCTACCGGTTGAAATTACTCAAGTTTCAAATTATTTTTGTTGCTTGCAGTAGCACACAAAAATGCTTCAGGATCCTAAGAACGAGAGAAGTTCGATAACATAGTTCAACCAAATTACTTGCATCCTACATCATCACCACTCTAAAGCATAGGGAAACTTTTTTTTAAAAGAGGTTGGCGGCCTCTTTTCTTTTAACCTTGCAATTGCCCGTCCACATAGACTAAGCGCCTGTGCGTGGATCGTATACAGCAAAGCAAGGAGTGAGCCGGTACAGTACAAAGGTGATCTGTAATGATAAAATGTTTTCGGCAGTGACCAGGATCTGAACCCAGACATTGCTGGGCCCGAAGTCCGCAACGCTACCGACTCACTATCGTGGTGAGTGAGCACAATTAATATTACAACTGATATTACAATATCAATTGTGCTAACAAGTTCCTTGCATACTGCCCCGGAAACTGATTTAATCTATGAAGCAAAGGGAAACTGATTTCATGTGCATTTGGGGTGCTTGGCGTTTACTATTCACAACAAAGGAAACTCGATTTTATGATGGAGCAATCGATCTGCCTTTGTAGTTCTAAAGACATAAAAACATCGTTGTTACAATAAGCAGTCGAGTTGCTAGCATTCTGCAGTCACTATTCCGAAGACAAGGGAAACACGATTTTTTAAATCTTTATATGGCGATCTACCATCACAACTCCATTTCAACATCTTCCCTATCACTGATACAGGACCACCACTTGATATAAATTTACTGGAACCCATTGTAAGCTATGTTTGAGCAAAAGTAGTTTATTACAACCACCAAAGTAATTTCGAACTGCATCCACTTGATCTAGTAATTTCAAATGAATTTCATTGTAAAATGTATTATTTAGGAGATAAATACAATTTGATAATCTAAAGTGACAAACACAAATAAATGTTCCCAAAGTATGTAATATGAAAATATTTCTGTGCAGAATAGTTTTGATAGTTTTATGTAAAACGTTTATAATCCATCTCTATCAGTAGCAAACTATGCAACCTTGATTAATGTACTTGTGCAAGTAAGTATCATATATTGAAAAAATACATATACTGTTAATAGTATTTTTGTAATTAAAAATATTAATGGTGGCCTCTAAATTGTACATAAATTTTTCAAGTTTCCACAACCGTTTTTCCAAAAGAATGTGCCATTAATATTTTGATAAGACTCAAACACAAAACGGTAAAACTACAAACCATCTGCAATGGAAAATGAATAAGAAAAAAAGTGAACTTCAAATTATGATCACAACCAGAGAAAAAAAAACACTAAATCAAGTTTGTTAGTGACATAACTATAAATGTACGTAGTACAATAACACTGGCTTTTATGAATATTATTGATAGACTAAATACTACACAAAACATGGCCTGAAAAAGGTATACTACATAATTTTCAAATAACAGTTTTTATACGAGTATATTTTTACTGTATTCCTTACACAGAGCTATTTACAGATGAAATTCCTGCTACCGTTACATCTGCAATTTAAAGGTAGATGTTAGAAGATGTACTGCATTATAACAACGCGTTAAATTTCTCAACTAAAAACACGATACTTAAATTAAGTGTATTAACAAGCTCAATTAATAGTTAATAAATATGACAGGTGAGTCAAATATTTAAAAAATTAACGAAATAAAACGCCCTGCTGTTTTATTTCTCGAAAAATTATTTAATAACCGTAATGCTTTATTTGTTATTTTGAATTTCCTGCAAAATGCATCTTCACACCATGCGAAAAATTTTAGTTAATTAAATATCTGTAGCATACAATATGCATAAAAAGACAATGACAAGGACGGTTTTTAATTATATTAATGAAATATCTGTTTTTATATTCATGTTTAGTGTACATAATATTATTTCTTAACATAAAGATATTCTATGTACGATATTAGTAAACTGAATTTGATTATCTGTGGGTACAAAATCACTTTCTTTACCTCTTAAAATATTTTAAAACACCGCTTCAGCATTCACTCACGAATACATAAAAAAAACACATAGGCTATGTAATATAATTACGTCACATGATATTAAATTATATTTTTTTAATATAGTAAAGGTTTGTATTCAAAAGACAGAGAAAAAAGAAGCAGACAAGGCACTTATGGTTTAACTTTAACTTTTAAAAATTGTGTTTCAAGCTTCAATTGAATGAGTTATTTACATTTGCCCATAATAAATGCAAACTTGAATTTATATAAGACGTTTTGATAAAAAAAACCCCAGACATGTGATTGTTATTTGACTGTAGATCGAAATTGAAGTTTTTTTAAAATTATTAGTATTACACAAGATAACTGAAAAAAATAAAGCAATTGGTGCAATGTTAAGCAAAAGTCATTTATGAGTATTACAGATTGAATTTTACGAAAAAGATCAATGAGCGCAAACTTCTGATGTTTACGTAAATCAGTTTAGTATTGTAATAGATTTTATGGGGTTTTGACAGGAGCTTCGACCCAAGATGTTTTCAATTTATTGTCAGAAACCGGAAACAAAAGAATAATAACAAATTATATACGAACGCTTTGCAAAAATTACGGACTTCTTTTTAATGAGCCAGTAAAAATTGGTTACAAATAGAAATTGAACTGAAACCCTTAGTTTTATGTGGAAAGATTACATCCATCTCCAAAGTGCCACTTCTTTACTCTCTGTACCACGCCACACTATGAAATGCCGAGGCTATGTACATTAGATCACTGCCAATTTGATTACATTACTAGGTAAAGGGACTCACCTGTGGACAATGTTGGCCAGAAGATCGTTGTGTTTCAATCTGTAGTCAATGTCCACCTTCTCATAGTTCACTGTCAGCGAACCAGTCTTTATACACCGCTCCTGAAACGACAATAGGTAATATTGATACTGATTGTTTCTACATATTTTGATTTTGAAGTCCTAAAAGCACTAATGGGATCATGGTCCACTGAAACGCCACGAAAAAGAAGCTGTTCCAAAAGGAAAAAGCAGGGTGTTACATGAATATCATCACAACTTCTTACTTTTTGAACTGCGGACTATGTATTTCCAAAGCCATGCTTCGAAATTCAAGGACCTTTTTGACAACAAAAGAGGACCATAGAGCAAAATAGCAACTTTTATTGTTTGTAGTTGCTGTTATTTCTATTGTTTATGTGGAGTACCAAACGTTTTAATACAACCCAAATTAGGCTACATAGGTTTTATAAGCTAAAAAAAAAAAACGAAAAAAGTATTCTTGGGACAGCTCCGAACAACTGAATATGACACCCCAAAGTAAATATTCCTTGTGAAAAATAGTTACAGACAACTAAATGACCCATTTTACGTGAGTTTTAGCGAATTAGGCTATGAACTATGCAATGAGAAAACAGCAAAAAATAATGTGGATCCTCATTTAGCCAAAAACTATTTAAAGGTCTTCGTGAAGGAACAATAACATCGAAAGCTAAAAGCCTTCTCATCTGATGTACGTTTTAGGATAGCATCCTGGAAATTACGTTATTGGTAGCTGTTAATGGAAGTCAGAAAATCTATAAATTATCAATATGAAGGGATATAGTAGAAACTGTTTGTTATGTACTTACATACTCCTCGGCGGGGTGAGCCCTGAACTCTCTCGCGAACACGTCAAGAATCTTCTCACCTACCCAGCGGCCTTTAGTGAACGTTGTGAACGTGAAGTAGTATGGGTACACCTTCCGTAGACCTGTAAAAGCAGATTGATAGTGAAAAAACAGCTTTGTAAGTCAATTGATACCGTACGCAAATACTCAACAGCGATTAAGTTACTGTATTTAACCAACAATACTCATACAGTAACTCAATAGCTTATTTATTTAGCCAATTTCACAATAAAGTTGCATTGTCCAAGTAAACTTCACTAAGATTATCTGACAACGAAATTGTTAAATATAAAATTTGAATTCATTGGGACTATCTGTCTCAAAGAATTTCAATTTCAAAATAAACCCAAAGCGAGAAATTCACGGACATTGCAGTAGCCTTTACTCTCGAGAAATTACTTTTAAGTGCCTTTTAAAGCATACCACTATACAGAATAGCTCAACAAGCTGAAAAAATACGGTGAGGCCATAACCGTTTCGTATAACCGAGTTTCTGGATTATCAATGTAGTATCTGTAAGGTAGGGAAGGTGTTAGTAAATAGTTTTATTTTGTACCTGATGAATCAGTTGGTCCTTCGTAAGTCGGGTTAAAATACCCAAATATGTTAGGTTAATAGAACCTACATTTAAACCTAGGGACATAGCAGGGTTTTGACCTAGGGGGGGGGGGGTGGTCTTGACCTAGTATATATCTAACTTAACAATACAATTTTACAGATATTACTAATTCATCGGTTATTTCTTAGCTTAGTGGAAGATTTATTCATAATTAAAATGGGGCTATAGAGTGATGCTTTTCTATGCGTGTAACGGTTATGGCCTCTACCAGATTTGTTCAGCTAGTTGAGCCGTACTGTAAGATGGACATGCTTTAAAAGGCACTTAAAGTAATTTCTCGAGAGTAAAGGCTACATTGTCCGTGCAGTTCTCGCTTTGGGTTGAATTTGAAATTGAAATTCTTTGAGACAGATAGTCCCAAAGTGCTTCGGTTTATCGCGAGGACGTTCTTATAACACGAAACATAAGACACATAATTAGTATCTTATCTTTGGTAAAATTAATTGTTCGTACGTTATATATAATTGAATGACAACGTTTTATCTAGAACGTTGCCCCAATGTCTAATACGACCCGTGATCGATAACAAGACTGAATGTTACGTTCAGAGTGTCATTGTTAGAGAGGTTAAAAGGTTGTCGAGTGCGGCAGACTAAGTGACAAGCCACGCTCGGCTCTCGACCAATCAGAAGCCAGTTCTCGACTTCTCCGCCAATCAGAGCGTAGCTGACTCAGCGCGGCTCTTCATCCTCAATAGCTCTTCAGTCTCGGCTCCGCAATCTTGCAGATTTCGATGACTTTGCTGCACTAGTGAGGTGCACTTACATTACTGCAGGATCTCTTACAATTTTAGTAGACTGTGAAGTAATTCTCGGTTTACATCTCTACATTTTTAAATTAAGACTTAATGACAACAGTAAGTAAATTTAACAACTTGTCAACTTATTGGAGTTGACAAAACGAAAACTATGTAGTTATGTACAAGAAAAACAAATATATATCTGTTAAAGTTTCGCATGTGTATACTATGATGAATAATATATATATATATATATATATATATATATATTTACACTTACCATTCTCGATGTAGTACGAGGTCTCGTTGTAACGGTCGTCGGTAAAACCTGGCCTCTTGGCCTTCAAGGCTTTCGTCTCCAACTTGGCCTGTAACAAACAATCTCTAATAATATACCATAATGAACTAAGCCACGTAAAGCTTAGAGAAAACTGCCACAAATATAATTTAAGAAACACAAAACAAATGTCGATAACGACATACTGTACATTGTCAAAAACTAGTAAGATACCTTAATTGTTTTTGGTGTTGCCTTCCAGATTACTTCAAATCAAATCAAATAATCAAGACTACATTAATGTCAGTCCTAGCTTTTTGGACTTAGTCCATAGCCTGGCCTAACTTAGCTTACGGACGGTTGGTCTTCGGTTCATCACTACTTTTATCTAATTATAAAAGTCAAATCAAACGAATACTACCCAATAAATGTCGCATTTCTCCTAAATAGTTCCCACCAAACAAATCACTATGTAGATTTGTCTAAAATAAAATGGCCAACACGATTTTGAACAAACAATGACCTTCACATAGTTTTAAAAGCTCTACAACTCAAGATCCGCACGTCTGTAAATCTGTCAGTGTCTACTTTCGACAGAGATAATCTCAGTATATCACCCAGCACAATGGGGCTGTTGAGACACTTGGAGGGTTTCACAGATGAGTAGACGAGCGGAGCAGGTGGGGCACAAACTGACACCATTGTGTCTAGCCAAGAGATCGCTACGTCGTGAAATCTGTTGAAACATCTCCCTGACAGGACAATAGACAACAAGCAGGCCGGACAGAATTAGACCATTTATATAAACTAGTGAGGTTTAACCCTGGAATGCCTGCAAGATTTGCTAAAATGCGAGCACATTTTGCATAGTTAATTTGTAAAATGGAAAAATATTATTTTAGAGAAAGTTATACCATATTGTATATAATTAGTTTCAGGAAGGAACAGAGTGTATTATTATTTTATTTGTAGGGTAATAAAACATAACCACAACTTATGACCTCTTTTTTATAGGTTGAACCAAATTTTTTATCCCTGTATAAATTTTTAAGGGTCATATACAAATACAATATAAATAGTGTATAAATATCGCTATATACATTTTACAGGAACTCTTATCTACTTTTTGGAAGTGGTAAGTAAATAATAAGTGTTATTTGCTATACATTTCCCCAAAAAGTTGAATATTATTTTGTTCTTTTACTCATCAGCTCACCTTGAATTTTCAAGTCAGTAGACAAAGAAAAGAAGCATTCAATCACGACAATTTAAATGTTGCAGTATGGGCATAGAATAAATAAACGTAGGGGCAAGTTAGCAGTATTGCCAAAATCTTGAGCTTTACATCTGCTTAATATAAGTCAACCCGTTGGTTATGAGCTTGGATATTATGTAAAATACTAGATTGCTCTCTAAGTGACTGATGGCGCTAAGGACCCTGATCGGCTATAAAATGAGCGATCGCCCTCGCCATAAGGTTTCACAACAAGGTCTGTATTTACTTGGTTATGATCAACATGACTTTTCAGTGGATGTATTTCTTAATACGTAGAAAGTTAACCAAGCCTGAAAGCCCTAAGATTTGGGTTTCTATGAAGTTGGATGCACATAGCTTCAACAGAACTTCAAGGGCGATTACACACAGCTAAAACCACTAAGGGTTTACAAAAGCAAAAACCGGGAAATAATGGTTTTCGAATAAAGAGATTGCATTACCCCTAAACCCATTAAAAGGGAGTGGAGCAAGACACCGACAAGTTTGGAAGCGGTGAAACGCCTACTAGTAGAACGAGCTCCCTACTCTATAAAAGATTTTATAAGTTGCTGATCAAATTACGATATACTATCTTACTGTAGTTAAGCAATTTTAATAATAATTCGAGTTTAGGTTATTTTATATTCTTTGTGCACCTCGTGACGTAATTAAAATTTTTTTGTGCAAAATGAAGATGATATGATTTGGTACCAACTAGTGAAGCCATTCAATGGACATAAATACTATTCAATAATTCATCGTATAACTCCTTGTAAGGAAATTTATAGCTAGATTATAAACAATGGTTTAAAATACTAAGCAATGTTATTAGCTTGCGAGGATAAAAATAATCCTTATTTTGAATATAGTGTACGAGTATTCAAAAGTTTTATTTAACCGTTCCGATCTTCAGATACATTTATTTGACCACTTGTACTTACCAACTAACTACTCTCTCAATTGTGGATTGGCCAGATTGCAGCACCTTGGAAACGAAGTCATTGGGAGATCAAAAACACGTTTTAAGCGGGAAATTCAAACTCTGACAGTGAATAATAACCAAATTTAAATTTGTGCCCAAATGTGCACACAAGGACCGAAGAGGATATTTTGTTTGACATGACTAATGCAAATTTGTATTTGTTACTTTGGTTGAATAAACGAGTTATTGAGTCGGATCACAAGTTGACATCTTCAACGAACAGTTGTCTTCCTTCAGAAGGAAATCCTCTAACATTATCTTTGTTGTGCCTGTTTTGTAGCTGATGTATGTTTGTTTTGTTCGAAAATCTTTTTCATTCTTGTTATTCATTTATAGATTTATTGTTGTTTGTTTTTAATTTTTAAGTTTATATATTATTAAATCTTGAGGAGATATTTGTTGTTTTTGTACTTTCAAAATCTATATGCTTTTTCTGAAATCCAAATTAATATTAAATATTTTTCGTTATTATCTGTACAATACTTTGTTAATGTTATTATCTGTTATTGTTGTAACGTTGTTGTCTTGTTGATATTATTTTTTGTTGCAATGCTGCTTTGTTTCATGGCCATTATTAACTTCTCTTGTTTTTTTATCTTTTTATTTTGCTCATGTGAAAAACATATATTTTGTAAATGGTGTATCCGTTTATTTATTTATTTACTTATAAACGGTTGCACCATTTTTACAGAAAAATACAACTATTGTCTTACAGAAAGAAGGAAACAAAACTCACAGGCCAGTACAAAAGTAGTGAAAAAAAACTGGAAAACAAGACTTCAATAACAAGACATACAAAATGAATAACAACTATAAATAACAAGCTATAAATAACAAACTATAAATAACACACTATAAGTAACAACTATAAATAACAAACTATCTGAACAAGTGGACAAAACAATAGATTTGAAAAACAAAACCAGTATAGGAACAATAATGATAGCAATACAGTAAGCCGAGTGAAACTTTAGTAAAAAATGCAGAACAATCTGATCCGTTGATATTAATAAATAAATAAATAAATAAAATAAAACCATTCTTAAAATGTTTACAGACTCTCTTGAAAGAATTATATCAAAAAGAAAACGGTCAAACAAACAAATAGTTCAGTGAATATAGATAATATTATCACTTTCTGTTACTTTTATGCAACATACGACCATTCATAAAATCTGAAATTTAATTCATTGTATTTGTCATGGTCGATAGCGGCTAAATTAGGCTCAACGCCCTCTCATTGGTCAAGAGGTCTGAAACTCTTCACTGATTGGTTCTCTTGAAACGCTCGGCAAACAATGGCCACTCCAACTGTTTGGAAACCTGTTAGGCCATTAAAATCATTACCACGTTAAGAGCTCTCGTGGTTCTAGTGATTTTAATTGATTACTGTACATACGAAATACATTATCTGCTAAATTTAATTATAATAGTGAAGTCATACTTCCATCTCGACTTTTTTAATACTTTTTAAATTTGGCCCATAGTGGGGCTTTAGATTCCTTAGCACAGAGCTCAATTTGAATGTTTAGGTTATGAGGATTGAGGGAGACGAAAATAACTTATTTTTTAAACCGAGATACGTTATGATATTCAACAACTTACGAATAGTTAGGCGAAATAATTATTTGACGTTTTACCATAGGTATTGGTATTTTGGTGACTACTAATAGTCAATCGTTCCTCTAAGTTAGTAAGTCAATTGTAACCATGAAACTATACAGTGTGCAGTATTTTATCAAGTTTTAATGAATAATACCTTCGGAAGGAGTTTAGTTCAACCAAAAAATGCCGTGGTACACAGAATTGAAGATCACAAGTTTAACTGTGTACTTATACCCCCTCAAGGACTAGACCGAAATGCCATTAAGGGTTGTAACAAACTGGAATGCAAATATCTAAGAGAATACGTGGAATTTCGTTCACACTGAAACACCAAAATCAAGAGATAGCATAAACTCCACTACCAGAAGGTAAAACTGATTGAAACCGCAATATCAAGAAGAATACACAGATTTCATTATCAGAAGACTTAGTAGACCATAAACACTACTATCAAGGGATATAGGGTTAGGATGAACTATTATCAAGAGACGTAATAGAGAGAAATCCCCCAATTAAAACAAAATATGAATTACCACTATCAAGGAAGATATACCAAAATACCAAGGTTATAAAAGATAAGTCTTGCCCTGCGTCTGAGTCCGTCCATGACACTTTGGATTAGTCCTACCTCCAACAGGTAAAAAATCTCCGGGCATTCTTACAACGGAGGAACAAGTAGATCTATTTTGACTTGTCTAGTCGTTACCAAACGGAAACAGATTCTATTTCAGGTGACAGCGTTCGTCACTGTCACAGGATAAATCTGTTTACTCAGCTTCAGTTGATGGCAGATGGGCCGTGGACCACACATATTCCATTACAAGAGTCGTACAACAAGTGGTGGCTGGTGGCCAGAACACGACAATAGAATATCGCGACCTGGTTGACTCGCTCACCAGTTGGCTCGGGGGGTTTTCTTTGGCAAAAGGGTGATTACTGTTTTTACGTAAACCAAGTAAGTTTTTTTTTACTAGAATCTAGCCCGGATTGTTCACATCACTCCAGGATAGGTTGCTTAAAATATATAAGGCTACATTACCCTGATCACCGAGTGATCCATGTAAGTCCAAAGAATAGGATTACGCGCTTCGACGTCAAAGTACCATTGTCAAATCATACGAAAACTTAGTCGAGTCTCGGAATGTGAGCAAGTCTGTACTATGTGACGACCGTTTACCACGAATTAGTTAGTAGGCCTACTTTAAATATTTTGGTACCGGTAATGTGTTTTTTACGTGTGTGTCGGAAAAACTGTGACGTGACCATATGGTTTAGACAAGTTTTTGTATGATTTAACAATAACAATTTGACGTCGAAACGCCTAATCCTTTTTTTGGACTTACATGGATCACTTGGTGATGAGGGTAATGTAACCTTATATTATATCATCAGTGATTCAGAAAAACAACATAAAACATGAAGAGGTTGTGGATTTATCACTTCTAATCCGTTGGTGATCGGCGGATTTGAACTGATGGCCTTGAGGACCAAAGTCTTGCGCTTCCCACGTATCCAGGTTGGTATCACCTAGTTTCAATATAACATTGGTATTTTATAGAGTGTTTTAAAGAGTTAAACTGCTACATAAATTTTATGTCTTTTTTGGCCTTATATTTTATTCTATGAAATGGTTAGGTACTTATTTGTATAACCTGGTCTGATGATGATTGGAGTGTCCAATCGAAATCAATCACCACTTACCATTTCTTATGTATATGTTCCGCCTTGTGAGTTAACGCTATAAGCGTAAACAAATGTTTTAAGTGTTATTAGACGTATCTGTTATTAACGTTCCGTAAATTTAATAACACGTAAAATGCTGATCAAGCTGTTATTTAATTGTTTAAGTAACACCACTACACTACTATTTTTACTATTTGAAATTATTTTCATTCTACTACACTATACAACTGCGATGTCTAAAGATTATAAAACAGTTTTGAACTGCATATATACAGTAGGTCAGAGTGCACACTGCACAGTATATGTACAGTTGACTTGCAATTCCCCTGGGTACAAGTACCAAGCTTAGGGTCCTTCAGGGACTGAGGCCACTTACGTACAAATACACTGGACTGACGTGCAGTCCTCAGGGTCAGTTCTAAGCAGACAGTGAATACAGATTGTATAATGGATTAATGGGGCTTAGAAACAAAGGTGAAAATACTCTGCAGTATCTGGTAAGAGATAACGCTCGTATGCGGATTGTATTTTAATATTAAATAACACATTTTTATAAGAAATTCTACCAAAATTTTCCAATTTGAATCTTTATTTATGGACTAGATTTGGAAAACAAAGAATCATAGGTATATCTATGAGTTCAAAAAGATAGTTAATTGATTTTGTGTAAAGCAAAATTTCCTGCAGTAGGCCTATCTACCTGGCGAAGAAACGTAAACAACTTATGATATCTTCGAAGGGTAGGTGGTTTGATAACACGTATAGTGATTAAGATTTGAGAGAAACCTAACCACTTTGTGGCAAAAAAATATAAGACACTGAAATATTCCCTAGTCAGTACATATTTAGGTAGAATTTTAAATTCTCAATAGTGAACAACATTAGTTGGAAATTTTTGATTTGTTCTTGTTCAAAGACATCAAAACCATTAAAAATTTGAAAAAAGATGTTACGAGTCTATTTAACGTTTACACTAAAAGAACACTAGCAAACAATCTTTGTTTATAATCTTTAGAATGCAAAAGATTAATGCACTAATGTTCTACAAAAGTTTCAACTCGTTTAGTAGTTATTTCAAGAAAGATTTTATGTATTTGTTTCTGAAGATTGTAATGTCATTAACAATAAGTTTGTTGTCAACATACCACGTTAAAGGTAATGGTTTATGTTTGGTTACATCTTTACATAAATACTGTAATTAAAATTATGTAGTTGGTTCTAAATAACTTTTAAAATGTTACAGAGAATCTGTATAGCTTTGTTATTAACAATAACCGCAGAAAATATATAGTGTATCAGTATGATTCTGTGGTATAACCAGATGCTTATTCAGGAACTAAGAAAATCTACTGACATTTCAAATGTAAAACATCCCTCTAAAGTCTTTGTCAGACAAGAGTTTTTTTAAACACACCAAGCTATCGTTCTCACTGCACTTTGAGAACGCGTTCAGATACAGTTTATTCTACAAAGAACTGGGACAAAGACAACTTCATCAGCAGAACTGTCGGTATCGACATGCTGTCTTAAACACGAACATGGACCTAGAGAAATGTCCATGACTACACTTACAAAGACATGTGGGTGTTCGTTTTGCTAGGAATAACATTAGTGTATTTTGTTTTGTGAAGACAACCCTTGATGCAGAGGATAGAGCAAGATGGAGAGGCTTTGTTGGTGCGGCCAAATATCTTCTTAGATATGCATGGCCCTGGGAGTAAGAGTAAGTAAGAAGACAACCCTGATCTGTCCATAAATATAGATATAATTTGTGAGTAAATCTTAAAACAATTTAGAACCATTGAGGTGCAAGTACTATGGACAAGCAAGGTGGAGACTGTATGGGTAAGCAATAAAAAGTGAGGCGGACGGCCTACTAAAAACGGATTTACAAATTTTACATGGAAATTTTAGAATTCATGTGTGATAAATAAACCAGTTGAGTAAGTAGAGAAAATAACTATTAAAACAACAAGGCATAAGACATAAGACTATATATAAATTATTGATATTATTTGCAATTTAACCAATTTCAAAAGCACAATAAATAGCAGCAAAATAAACTCTGTGCAACAAGAGAATGGCAAGAAAAAAGTTCCAATACAACAGGCAAGGTATTGAGGAAACAACAGGCATTTTAGAGAACAAAAGGTCTGGCTTATAGGTGAACGTCGCAACTCTATCTCGTACGGTAAATCTTATAAAATATAAAAGTTCAAATCAATTTAACTAATGAGAAATAACCGTATACTTCACGAGTACCGCAAAGTTCTTGGTTGCTTTGCAATCTTTCGAGACTCAAAAGTGTATATTTTGGTTTTATTCACCAAAATAAAACCAAAATATTTATATTTTTTATCTTTTTTTCTTGGTCTTTTAGTTATTTGCTGTAGAAATATGTACGAAAAGATGATATCCTAGTTTAGTGCAAGTTAATTTAAAGAATTAAAAAAACTGCGTCAAAGAAATTACACATACTTCCTCCCATTACCTTTTCATCAATCCTCAATACTGTATTATAATGGGAGGGAGAACTATGACATTTTATGGGTAATTTCAATAAATTTCTTACCGTAATTTTTTTACAGCATTGGGAATTTCACAATTTCATTTAGAGTTTGAAAGGCCCCAATATATTAAATTGTAATCAAAATCGTTCGAGAATATTAAGTGAAAATCGGGTTCTCCATTATTTTATGTTGTTCAATGGCACATCCCCCATTTACTATAATAATTTTAAAAAACACCTAGAGATACCATGGATTTGTCAAATGCCAAACTTCACCAAAATCACACCACAGGTATAGTCTCCACTCCAACAACCCCAACGATTATACCAACGATCACAAAAGACCAATATCGTTGGATTATACTCAGTTTATTCCCACTTTAACCTCACGATATGCAACCTCAAGTGGTACAGCAGGCACAAACAAAGACAAACTCCAGTGTAGTCCACGACGTGCCAACGTTTGGCATTGTTGCAAGATCATTGTATTTATTTAGGACTTCAGATCTTCTATCCGGGACAGCTCGCCTGCTTTACGATGCTTAAGTTCGCTAAAACGACTCTCGACTATTTTGTTACGACTAGTTTAGTGTTTTGCTCTTTTGTATTGTCATTTGTTCTGAAACGGTTATGAGTTTACAGAGGTTGTACAGTCTTTGTGAAGTTAGTAACGCCTGATCACTGGGGTATTTATAAGCTTTGATTGTAGTTATGAACAATGGAAGAACCAGTACGTGAGACAATTATACTTGTGGCTGCTTGATAAATATACATGTTCATAAATTAACGAAAGTAGTTCAAATTTATATCCAATAGATTACAATCTCCACTTATGTATTATTAACACATTTAAAGGGTCAGTTTAATCAAATTATCACTTTTGGAATATATCTTATGTTTAAAAATAATCAAGGAGGTGTGTCTGTAAAAAAGAAAGATTTAGTGTTAGTTCAAATACACCTCTTTCCTTAAGATATAAGCTTGCATTTTCCATTCTTGGTAAACTTTAAGATCGGCATATGTTAAGAGATAGCCTACTTTCGAAGGGCTGAATGATCTTCATTCGATATAAAAAGTGTACAAACAATTTATTTGTAAAGGACATAACCGAAAATCCTCAAAAATTGTCATTTACGTGGATAGTTTTGATACCTTTTCATATAATAAATTACCAAAGTCAATCAAAGAACTAAAAGGTAAAAAATTCAAATTTTTTTGAAAATTTGGCTTATTAATAAATGTCCAGCCAGACTTGAGGATTTCGAAAAAAAAAGGTATGGCTAGGCTATTGTGTGAGTAGAACTTTGTAGAGTAGAACGCATGGTTTTGTACTCAAATCTGTACTTTTGCATGGTTTGCTTTGTATGATAAGAGACTGTAACATTGACGATTGCAATGCATGTTTTTCATGTTAAAAGCAAATAAAGACATTTCATTTCATTTCATTTTTGCATTTGAAATAAAAATCATGAACAATTTTGACCGACACGAATTCATCAGGGGTTTAATCAGTTGTAACTAAATTTGAATTGTACACTCAAATTGAAAATAATCAAAAACAAAGTTCAAAATACTACAACCAACAAAAACCTGTGCATAATCCATTACTCGTCCACGCATCTAATAATAAACTAAGAAGTTATTTAAAGAATTACACACAGATGCTAAATATATTCGTGGCCCTCTTGTAAGACAAAGGCATTAGTACGGATTGTTGGCAGGGTTGGTCTTTGCAGCAGATTAGTACCGGTGACATGGTCCGTAAATTCATACTTTAATATAGAAATGACCTACATAAAACAGAGGATGTGCTGTGCATTACGGTAGGAAAAACATGTCATCTTCTAATGCACCATTATTTGGGAACAAGGGTTCGTAAATTGTGCAATTTATTAGGGTACGAAAATGCGCAAAGAAAAGCAATCCAGCGCAACCCCCCTTTATCTTTCAAGGATTGTGTTTGTTTAAGACATTTAATAGGTGAATAACACTAATAGTTATTTACAATATTTTTTTGCTGGTTTTAGATGCACACTGTAAAGTGTGATAACCTACCTCAAACAAGTTCAGATAGTAAAAAAGTAGCCTATTTGAAATCCATTCTCATAAACAGTTTCGTTTTTTTTACTATCTGACTGTGGTTAAAGATTCAACTGAATGATCTGCTGTTAAATTAAATTGTTAGGAGGTCGTATTATAGTACTGTATATTTCGTACCTAGGGCAGAAAACCATTTTGGTCCGCGGTACAAACACTGTTTTTCACTACTCTATACCTTATTACCACTATTCACCACAATAATAATGCACACTTACAGTCAAAACAAGTAAAACTTTAAGGTTATGTGAAGAAATAGTTTGAGGAATCAGCAAAAATGATAATAAATAGGTTTGAGCACAACAAAATTTGTATGACTACTCACTAGGCAACGGTGACAATAAAACAATTATACTGCAATGCTATGGATACTGATTGTGTATTTAATATGCATTAATGTTTTAAGAGTAAGCGGGCAGCTGATTTTCGGCCCTAGGGATGTAAAAACCTTCTCGGTCCCCAAACCACGATGACAGCTGGCATGGACAGCAATACGTAGCTTTCGGCTGCCAATAAAAGTTTTTAACACGGCTTAAAACATCAAAGTTTGTTGAAAAAGTTTTGACACGAAGAAATTAAGTGTTAGCTATTCAGTACTGAGCTTGGGGATCTTACACAATGCAGGAAATTAATAATAAAACCAGCTGGGTGCAATTATTAAAAGTCTTTTTACCTTTTTCAAGTCCTTGTTGAGTTCAAGATCGTCGGAGGCCTTCCGCTTTTCAGTCCCCGGAGTGACCAGGCCTTCCTTGTCCTGCAACAGTAAAATATATTTAGTCAACATTATCAGTAAAAAATTACGTTGCTTCTGGATTGCAGCTTATAAACGAACGTTCCATCGAAATTGAGGCGCTTGTAGGTTAAATAATTTCTTAGAGGAAAAACTGTCTCGTGGTATCATCCATGAAACACTTTCATAATTATTTTTTGTAAAATAAATTAAAATTTTCTTCAAATAGATTGTGTTTCAAACAGTTGAAACATTTATGGAAAACAAAATAAGAACAGTTTCATGTCAGAGTTATTTAAATAACCCTAAAATACTAGTGGAGAATTTTTAAGATTAAAATAAGTAACTGTAAGTAAAAATATAAACAAAAATCAGGATAGGAAACTCGGGCCAGACAAGTTCCTAGAAGCGTAATCACAGGGGAAACACGAGGTCCTGTGAAGGATAATCCTTCAGATCCTGAAGGATACAGAGATTACTGTCTAATACTTCTACCTATCGTCAGCCTCTTGTCGTCACGTTCAAGCTGTATTACTTATAATAATATTATCATATAAAATAAATCAATAATAAAGTTAAGCATATAGGCCTAAACATATACACGCTACACATGAAATATAAATGTTTGGTATCGCATAGCTTTGATGTAAGGAACTTTATTTACGTTTTATACGTACTTAATTTGTTCCATAACAGATAGTTTTATAAAATTCGTCGTCTTCTGTCGGGCAAGGAAATCATTTTTAAAGACAGCACATTATGTTTATTGAATGTGTTGCCAGTACCATAGATTTTATACTTGGATAAATACCAAATAATTTGTTTTCCAAAAAACATATATGTCTTTCAGTTAAATTAAAAATATAATTTTTGAAATTTAAGAAATTTAACAATTATTTTTTGTACTAAAATGTGTCAAACACATTGTTTTTTCTTCTGTCAGGCTCATATCAATATTTTACTGACTTTTATTGCGCTGTCTAAAAACTTTCACGATAAAGCAGCAAGTCATTTTTATGATGTCATAATTATTTTATAAATCAAAGTATAAGCAATAGCATATAAGCTCTAAAAATTTTGAGCCTAAATTGTTTGTTTAGAAAAAGTAGTAAACACATACAATTTTCTCTATTAACTAAATCGTTGCTTTTGTCTAGGATAATGTTAAAAAAGGAAAATTAGGAACTACATAAACTATAATCATTACGGCTTACAAGCTTGTACATGCTTTTTCGATTATCTGTATTTACATTTTAATACAAAATTATTTCAATACTAGTCTTGCAAAAACCAATCATTGACTTGTCAACAAAACTATGCACTGTAGTTCATTCAGTAATGTAAATACGGATACAACAGATTTAAATAAATAAATTGACAAGCCATCTCTCACGTAATAAAATTGTATAAATAACAACACAATCAATGATGTACTAATCAAAATTCCATTTAGGATGGTTCTAATAACATTTTCGTGGGGAGTGAGCTAGCGTAGTGGTTAGAGCGCGGGACTTCAGTCCCTGAGGTCCCGGGTTCGATCCCACCAAGTCACCAATGGATTTTATCTTTGTGATAATGCCGCAACCCCTACGTCTAGCCTGAAGTCATGTGAAAAACCATCCCAGGCTCGTGCCTAGCATCCTAGGACAAAAAAATAATAAAAAATAACATTTTCGTATGCATATGAACGTTTTGTTTCATATCATGAAAAATAATTAGTTCCCAGACGAATAATGTATTAAGTATTCTTAAGAGTATTTTTTATGAAGCACAATCAATGTCATATTAGGTAGGAATTTCAATCAAAATTGCCAGCAAAGCTCTTGGCATCGAATCTGAACACAATTAAGAACTTAAATTTAAAAAAAAACTGAGGCTAATAGGTTAAAACATAATCTTCAAAAAAAGAAATGGGCAAATATAATACTGTACTGGTGAACCAAGTTATTACCTCAGAGGTTGTCTTCAAAGCGAAGCTGTCAATATCGTGAAAAGTCTATTTCACAAACGTCAATAGTAAATTAACTCCGTTGAAAGATGCGCATTCGTTGTGAAAGAATTTCTTATTTCAACCAGAGCGATGTCTGTTGGAACTCACAGTGTTGTAGAAAATGTACATAACTACCTTTTTTAGTATCTAGACAGTTTAAACTGTGGCTCTAATTTAGTAAATCTAAGACAATTTTATATATTTTCAAGTTAAGGAAGGCCTACACTAATGTAAACCTTTCATTCAATTAACTTCTGTTGCATTGCTTGTGAATGATGTTTGAAGTGACTGTGTTTTTTTTAGTACGTTCTGCACTGTTATAGTATATTTCACTAAAACACTATCTCGCCCCGAAATGGGACTTTCGTTACGAGTATTGAACGATACTTTTCATCACGATGAAAAAATTAATTCATCAAACTTAAAAAAAAACTTCAGTTGTAAGCAAAGTATTGTTAGTGTAGCGAAAGTAATGTTTATGTCAGGAAAAGTCAGCTGATCACTAATTGTTTTTAGTGTATGGAAATTGACGATTTTACAGGATCTTATTCTATGGAAATAGGCTATTTTTGAATACAGAGAGATGAAAACTAATTAATTGCAAAAAATACTAAAATATAAAAGTTCTATGAAAAATTGAAGGAATAATATTTTAGGTTTTTAGAATTTTATCCCTAATTTGGTACTTCGCACTGCAAATTATAGATATTTTTACTGTGTAACATGACAAGAGAATTTACTAAAAGAAATTTATTAATGTATGCTTCACGTAAATATAATAAATCCAAACTGTGTATGAAAGATTACCAAATGACAGGAAAATCTTTGAAAATAAGCGTAGCAATTATAAATGATTAATTGCTATAGACACATAATGAACGAGTACTGTATGTCCTATTGAAATTGATAAGCAGTAGGTATAAAAGCTTGAATTTCGTTTTTAAACCTGAAGTATGCATAGTTATTAGGCAATAGCGGATTTTGATATGAAGTGGCATTATTGAATCTAAACATACGACCTATAGCTCTTGCTATACAAGTGCAGTATCACCATAAATTATTCTTTTCAGTCATTTGAGTGTCTGAATTTAATATTTGTATCGATAAAACATTCTGTAGTTGTTAAATAAAACAAAATTATTTAAACACTGCAGTTATTCTCCTTGCAAAGTCAATATTTATTTTTAAGCCCAACTACAGAACTTTTAAAGCACCGCAAGCACTACCATAGAGAATAAAAACACAAACCTTACCAGGTACAAAAAATGATGGTATATTTAGTAATTATAAATTATAGAAAGAATTTGATGAAGCCGATACACCAATGCGCAACATACATGCATTTGCTTGAATACATAAAAATTGCGTTCGAACTTGAGATCCTTGTAGTTCAAGATGAATATTTGAATCACAAATTTAGACACCCCGTGCATCGTCTAGTGCAATCTGCTCCCATGTGTTTTGGCGTGTTACTGTAAGTATAACACATGTCTAGCATTATGTCGGTTGTTATTTACTTTAACGATTCCCTCTGTGCCAAAGAATTCGCTCATTATCTTCATGTAGACAGTTAAGTGAAGCAAGAGAACTGAGTACTAGCGGTTCCGACCATATTGCCAAAAGGGTACATTTTTCAACAAGGGTAGTATTTTTCGGTTTCCACTAGCACTTAAAAAATGTTTGTTAAATTATATAATGGTCAGATTATAGCAACCATGAAACGCATTTGAAAGACTGTTGTTTGGATTGTTTAGTTTAGAGTTCTCGAATGCATTGTGTTTTATTGTACTATTTTCTTGAGTTTTAGTTCATTACACAATGTTTAAGCACCTCCATTGCACACAATCTCTTGGTATTTTATCGTTATTTTACTTTTTTCGTTAATGGTACTGATCCATCTTGAATCCCCACTAAAATAATAAACTTTGGGTCCCAGAATATTTAGAGTTTTTATTGCAGAGTCTCTATTACAGGCTTGCTACCATAGTGAAATGAGAAAAATCATGCGGAATTATTGAACTTCATTGGTACTGACAAAATTCATGGTCGATGCGCTCGCATGATTAAAAAAAATTAAGTGCCGCGTAAGGGTGATAAGGATTTTTTCAATCCAGTCCTCAGGAACACTCAGCTGACATCATCATCTGACCTTGAATGACTTCAAATTAACCATGAAAATTTTTATTGTGGAACTTGTTCATAACTTCTTCCAGACAGTATTATTTTTCTGTTCGTTTTTACAAACTATTTTAAAAATATGTAACATTTTTTTGACAAATTTAATAATATTATTTGAATCATTATTACTAATTTTGAAAATTAATGGTCGAATGAAAAATTCTATGCATAATTCATGCGTATTAATATTAATCGACGTAATTTAACACTTTCAATAGTAATCCTAGTAAGGTACAAAACACACTAGTCATTCTTCTTAAGTGTGCATCATTAATTAATGAGGCTGCCACTTTCTGAAGCTAATGACACCAAGTCTAGTGATCTATTGACATCTAGTTGAATAGAGATAATAGAGCACAAATCCCATGTCAATTGTGATTGGACAATTGATCACGTGACTAAAGGCCTAGATCAGCTGTTTGAATCATCCGGGTTAATGATCAGCTGATTTTGACTCTTCGTTTTGCTACGTTACGGTTTGTACTTATGTGATATTTATTTGGCAATACAGTTTCAGTAAGACAAGGGGACCTGTGTGCCAATTTCTCAGTTTAATATGGTCTAAAGCTTGTTTAAAGACGTTATACAGGTAAATAAAAATTACAAAACGCCATTATTTAATGGCAAAACCCGTTTAACAATAGTTAAAACCTTTAATATTACTCTGCGGGTTACTTTTCAATTAATATATTACACAATGATCCTTCAAAGCTATGTTCAACTACATTATACGTTATCGACCTTGCCCATGATTAGTGATTAAAAAAATCATTATTGAGATTTACCAATATTATTAGTGATATCATTGATATTGAAACACAACAGTTTAATTCATGGCATAATGTAGTGCAATAAAATAATTTTTTCAAACACAAACACTAAGTTTGTAAAAATCATCTCTATGAACATTTAAAACAACGACGCGACTTGGTTATGTGTTCTTGATTAAGAACGAAATGTTGGTTTAATTGATTCGGGTAGTTTTGACACTTGGGATATTAGGTTTTTCCTAACAATACATTTTTAGAAAAACGAAAATGGAATAAGGTACAATGGACATAAATAAAAAGTTATTTTCACATTTGCAGCGTTTTATTTTGAATTCAGTTCATAGAAGACATAAAATTACTTCCAATAAAGGGTCGAAGGAGTTTTGTTATAAAACCGGGTTCTATTTTTCCTTATATTGTATTTTGTTCATACATCACCTAAGGTAGGTTTTTCATTTAAAAGGATAAACGTAGATAGTCATAATGAAAAATATTTTCACGTTATTTTTACTTTCTCCCCATATACCATAGTATATAGAGAAAGTATTGTTTTCGTCAAAATTTTAGAATTTGAGTTTTCGAAGTGATGTCTGTGTGTGTGGATGTGTACAGAGCTACAGACTACACCTGTGGTCCGATTTTGATGAAATTTGGTATGTAGGTACTAATCGTGGTATCTCCAGGTGTTTTTTCTTCATATTTTTAAATTCAGATTTTTATTGTTGATTTTCCCATAAAAACCCATACAATAACGGAAAATCCAATCTTCTCAAAAATGGCCAGAACGATTTTGATAATAAATTAGTATGTTGTAGCCCTTTAAATTCTGAACAAAATGTAAGTACACCCATTTCTGTAAAAATTACGGTTCGAAAGTTATTGTAAATTATGTTATTTCCCCATAACAACCCATAAAATAAGAGAAAATTGTATTTTCGAAAGAAACCAGTTTTGATTGAAATTAGTATGCGATAATTCTTATAATTCCAAACAACATAGTGCAACCCCCCATTCCTGTAAAAATTATGGTTCCAAAGTGATTGTAACTTATGTTATTTTCGCATAAAAACCCATAAAAAAAAACAGAAAAATGGATTTAAAAAAACCGATTCTGATCGAAATGTTTCTGTTGTGGTCCTTGTAGACAAACAAAATTGTTGTAAATAAAATAGTGCATCCCTTCATTTCTGTTAAAATTACTGTTCAAAAGTTATTGCTACTTATGTGATTTTACCTATTAAATAACATAGTTACTCCCATGATAAAGGTGGTTGACAAGCTTATGGGAGAAAGTATGTATCAGATTGCTGATATCGTTTATTTGTATTCGGTTCAAAGAGCAATCATGTATTTCCATTCTAGAGTGTCTACGTTATATTGGAAAGTGATCTCTCTAACACGGGATTGTAACATGGTATCGTGTCACTTGATTGATCCTCAAGTAGAGGAAAGATAGTGTGTTCTGTTCACCAAAATATCTCTTTTTACATGACATATCGTGATACACCAGCTACAGTCAGTCAACTTGATATGTGTTTAAAGTTTAGCGAGGTATGTAAAAAATATATCTTTCAAATTTCAAAATAATGTATGTGGGAATTTTGAATGAACCTACTACTGTATATAGTACAGGTTATGGCTGGATTGTTACTAAATATTCCTTAAATATGTTTAGATACATTAAAAAAATAAATTGAAGAGAGTACAATTTATGTTTGCTGCTACAATGAAGGTAATCAAGTGTGGATTTATTTAATAGTTCATAGTTGGAGTAGCTTTAATCTACTAAATTTGATCCAAATACATCTACTAAACAAGCAAACTACAACAGTTTATGTATTCCATGAGAAAAGCAAAATAATTTCAAAATGTACAGTATTTTTGAACTTTTCCGCTTCAGTAGGCGTACAAAAACGCTTCAATGTAATAATTATTTGCCTTTTTTTACAAACAACTGTACATATATGCATGGAAAGAGAGAAAATTAAAATATAATTGGGAAAGAGGTTATATTTATATGTAAAAGGAAATAAAAGTTTTCTATATGGTAGAGTGATCATTGAATTTGGTGTTTGTTGAAAGATTCTTTGTTAAGTCATTGTTGTTCGAAGGATTGTTGTATAAGGATAAAATTTTGAATGTAACGTTAATTTGTAGGTTACATACATAATACCGACATAGCCCCAATATTCAAATGAAGTAGAGAAAGCTAACCCCAAAAAGGTAAAAAACACCTCCTTTTTCATAATATTGATCAATTTCCTTTATTTCATACCTTTCCAATCTAAATATAAACAATAGGTTGATTTGTAGACAAGTAACACTACGACAGCGACAAAGTATACTTCCAAAATAGAATACAAATACGTAAAAAAACATTTGTTTCATTCTCAACCAAACATTCGGCGAAACACACTAAACAACATGCAAAACATTTTGGACTGTAATGTAGGGACTAGTTCCAAACTTTCCCTTCATAACTAAATCTACTCCGCTTGGTTGAGGTTTGTGTTTTGTGAGGTTTGAGGTTGCTTCACAAACGTTGATGTGTAACCTCAACTCTGATACCGAGGTAAGCCTCTTGCTTGTGTCTGAGGGAACTATGCTGGAAATGTTTTGAGTTGGGTTTTGCTGTATTTGCGAAATTTGATATGGTTTTTTGCAGAAGTAGATGTTCTAGTTATAGGAATATCAAGACAAATAACCAAACAATCAAGACGAAAATAATAGGTTTGTAAATAAAAATGTATTTATTAAGCTTTTCTCTAGTACACTGGCTTTTCAGAACAAATCACATCATTAAACAAGATATATTATGCTATTTGGCCATTATACCCTTAGACAATACTTAACAATCCTTTTAAAACATAATCTTTTAGTTAAGTCTATTAATCGGAAAAACTGTAGAGTATTTGAATGTTTAAGATAAAATTGGCTTCTCCATTGAACATCTTATTTTGTAATTGAAATTATGCAAACCATTTTATCATGTTTAAATTTAATTAAAAATCAAAACGTCTTCCACACAATGAAGTTTTTTCTCTAAATAATCCCAGCTCAGATATTATGAATATTCGTTAATTTTTAACTAATCGGGTTGAGGCACAAACCTCTGAAGTCTATGTAGACTTATTTCCAAAGCACTTTATTAACATCGGAAGCAAGACATTTTAATGTTCTGTTCTTCCAGATTTTGTCAGTTCATTTTATACTTCTTAAAATACTTATTTTATTTTATTTTATTTTGGAAAAATATTGTTATTCCGCCGTAACACTGTTGTTGAAATATATTCGATTGGATTTTATTTAACCAATTTTGTACGATATAATAAAATTATTGATGTAATTTTACTTTAGGATCCAAACTGTTTTACAACTGCTCGGAATAAAACCAATGGAGTAAAATAAATGTGATACTATTATGTTATTGTATGATTAGATATTATCAGATAATGTTATTAGATTATTTATTTTACATATAAATTACACTATTTGTTTAAAATCGTGGAAATTATGTATTAACACGTATCTATCATCTACAAATTGTTTATGTGCCTACAATTCTTTTTATAGGTTAATTGCTTGGACAACTGTACACCTATAATTATTTTAAGGCGTTCCTATTTACCGTACAATACCACGTAGGAATAATATGTCTTCATGTTAAATTCAAGAACGAGACAAGATAAGCTGGTGTACTTTGAATTCATTTCCATTTTCTCTTCCAAAGTATTGAAGTAGTGCAATAAGAATTTTGCTATTTATTTATTTAACAAATCATTTTGTCTTAGAGCATTTATCTTTATGAAAATTAGGGAATCTCGGCACCTCCACAAAATCCATTACATTAAGTTAACTGATGACAAATATTACCTCTATACCCATTAATAATTACTATGTCCCCATCAAGCTAGGCCAACCCCACCCCCCCTTTCCGTACTATCAACTCCGAGGTAAAGTTTTCGAAAATAACTTTTTAACGTTTATATGACATCAAAAAGGATACATACGACGAATTCAATTGACTTTTTGATCACTACGCCAATTGAAACAATATAAAAGGTTTCTTGCAGTAAAATCCACCAAGAAGCCAAAGAAGCCACATTAAAACAATTAGAATTTAAAAGAGGTCAACAACTCGTAAAAATAAAATGGAACCTGACTCACGGAATCTCAGACGTATTTAATTATCAGCATCTGACAGCAGTTGTTGTCGCACAGAAATAGACCAGCCTAGACTTACAATTACTGCGAGACTAAGCTGTCTGGGTGAGAAATCGTCCATTGTCTAAGAGAGTCAAGTGTACACAGTCTACACACTTGTCAACATTCACGGCGAGGATTAAACGATTAACTTAAATACGTAGCTGAAGTTTCAAATGGAAAAGCCGGAACGAGCGATGTATCTTATCTGATCTTATAACATCCCCGATCAAAAATAATGCTCAGAAAAAGAACGTTATCCCTCAGTAAATGTACGTTGTATATACTATTGTAATGAATAAATAACTGTAATGTTCCAGTAACGTATAATCAAAGTCTAAGTCGATGCTTAAAATCAAGTTTTAGCCATAGAATTGAATTAAAATAATTAAATTTTACGTACGATTGCATTTAAATATTTACCTACAACAGTTTGTTTAACTATCCGTTTCATTTCAGTTCTTAAAATTGAAAAGATTCACTTAACAACATTGTAACACGAGTAACGGACCAATGAAGTTCAAGAATTGAGAAAAAAGAAGTGCAATTGTTATGCTTCAAACTTCAACTAATCAACTGTTAAGAGCAATTTAATTGTTAATTAGTGGTTGGTACAATGAATCATTGCATCACTGTAAGTGACAATAAGATGTTGTAAACGTTATAAACGAAAACATAACCTCTTTTAGAAGTTATCAGTAGAGATTGTTAGTAATAAAAAAACTGTCGTAGGTAAAGTAGTGTACGAAACTCTCGTAAATAGTCTTAAAGTGATCGTTGCATAAACTACTATTACAATATCTTTGAACGTGTGACCAAAATATATTGGCAAATTAAGTAACGAAAAATTATCTAATAAGTAGATAAGTATTAAGATACGATAAGTATTTAAGTTAAACCGTGAAAATCTAAAACAAAAACGTTTAAAAGGGACATTTCATATTTTTCTCAAATTTCCGTAAACACATACCTAAATATAAATCTCATTGGGTGATTAACTTTTTACTTTTTGTTTTTAAACTCATAGTGTCTATGTTTAAGAAAATAGTTTTAAACAGTCTGAAATTGATCGAATTATTCTTAATTACAGTCAGAGTTTTTAGTATAAAATTGTAATATAATTTTAAAGAAATCAATAATATGATTTGATATTTTATTATTTAAAGTGTGGTTAAGTGGTGGAAACGAAGGAGTAGGATTGACCCAAGTTATAAAAGGAGACAAGATCGTTTGAGATATTCCTGCAAAACATCGTCAATGTAATTTTTTTTGGGAAGGGAAACAAAAATGGCAACAAGCCAAGGGCGGACGGCGCCAAATTCCTAAGAGAGTCTTCTTGTCTTTGTAATTTATTAGTCCTTCACCATCACATATGGAATGTGTACTATCCAGTGTGTTATTAATATACATTAACCTTTGTGTTCACACAATTAATGAGGCTTTGTTGGAAAATACACATGGACAAAACCTAAATGCCTAAATCCAATGTTCGTATTATAATCATTACCAAACTGCCATTTAGACTTCCATACAATTGTCGAATGTTATTCTACATGCGACATAAAAAATGTTTGTCTCATTTTTAATCTTAAACCCCTTTTAGTATTTATCCTAGGGGTTTTACTCATTTTAGGTTTATAAGACGTATTTCACGGTAAGATTCCAATTGAAATAGTACTGTATAAAAATTAAAATGTGTTCGTAGTCTCTTCAGAACGTAAACACGGTTACGAAAGACGATGAAAGATATCAAACAGGATGATTTATAAAACTTAATGGTGGGATAGTTTATTCTATAGCTAATAAAAATATGCAAATTCTGTACAGTCAATAGCTATTTAATGCAGCTGCAGATATTAGGGACTGGTGTTTTAACAATATTGTTGTTCAATTCCTAACGAGCCATTCAATAGTTTCGGATATTTAATTAATTTAACTTAATTGAGATTGTGTTAGTGTACACTATATAGTACTATCGCTATGTGAAACAATTTACATTAAGGCAACAATAATTAACTACACTCAATTTAACAATCTATACACACTTTCGATACATGTAATTTTGTTTACAATCGACATTTACACGATTTTTACTTCATGTGGGGTAAAATACAAATTTAGACCTACAACGTATACATTAAAAACGGCTGTTTTTGCTGCTGTATGACGAAAAATAGTTTTTTTTAGCCTACCTAACAAAAGGTTTACGTATTATGGTAACAAACAGGAACTATACAGTTCCCTTAAACCACAAAAAACTAACTGTAACGTTTTACTGAGTAAGTAAACAAACCTCATATGAATATACTGGCATTTTCCTACTGGGCAAATTCCAATCTCCAATCTCCTAATCTCAAAAGGGTTTTATCTAATTGATAATGCCGCAACTTTTGGATCTAGCCAGAAGTAATTTGAAAACGGTTCCGAGCCTGAGCCTAGGCTAGGATGTGAAGTTGGGAAACAAAAAGTATTTTATAAATTAATATATCGCACCTAAACAAAAATCTTAATACATATCCGTTACAAAAAAGCAAACAGTGTACCGTTTGTCAGCCGTAAGTGGCAAACACTATGCATCAAAGGCACTGAACACTGAAGGCCTGTGTTCAATAGAGTAACATTGCAAACACAAACATTGACCGGTGTTTGCATGTGATCGATCATTTGTAATGATCAACTTGTGTCTGCCTTGTCATTGTAGATGGATTGCAAGATCATTGCAATGTCGGTGTAATGCCAAGTGCGTTGGAACAATTGATTCCAATCAAATACAGCTATTGATGCTTGGATCTTACGTTTGGAATTAGTGATATGAATTTTGTTGAAGAATTACAGCTTAATTAATCGAAATTAGTTTCCTTAACTGTTCATTAAATCGATAAAATAGAATAAGTTGTTATGAAATTAAATCATTGGATATTTTGCAATACTTCACGTTTACCTATATTTTAATTGACATTTCTATCACCTAGTCCTGTCTAAAAATTCAACTCATAAGTTAAGAGTAATCATTAAAATTTTATATTAAAATAGGTTGTCAAATCTAATTTAAGTTCTCTACGTAATTCATATGTACTAACTGATGTTTTCAATTATAGATTAGTTTAAAATAACTTATATAGCAAACACATAACTCAATTTATAGGATGAACTGTCATTTAGTATCTTAATTAGTTTACTAGTAAACACGTTGCTCGAAATCGAGCAATTGCAAAGAAGTAAAGTAGTTATTTAAAAACAAATAAAAGTCATTATAATTTCCTATGAGTTTAAAAGACTTTGAATTGAAAAATAAATAACAGCAATTAAATTATACAGCTGATCAAAATGTAAACAACTAAGTTCTCCATAAGGATAACATGGGAACTTTCTAAGCCACTGGGGCAGAGCCCAATGGACTTTTTCAAAAATGTAAGGCCAGTTTGCAAATCTACGCGACACGCTCTTTCCAATGAGACGTCAATGGATAAAATCGGTTAAGAAATGGCGCAGGAGTTCAACCGACAAAGTTTCGTGTAGCGTATTAATTATATAGATGTTGAATTCCTCAAACAACTGCATACCAATTGAGACAATACTGACATAACTCATACGATTGCACTTTTAATTAATTTTGTTTTTCATTTATTCATCATTTTCAAAACTATTTGTTTTACATTCATTTGCCATATACTATGTTGGATAGGGATAGGTCTCAATTAGTAAGCCTAATTTATCAAATCCATTACATTTTACGTTTTCACCAAATTAGTTGTGTATACGTTTTAAAACCTGACAAAACCAATGGTATGCTATTGTCAACTTAACAGTCTTAATAGTTTAACAAGAACTATTGTAGTTTGTACGAATGTTGGCAGCAAACTTGTGGAATCACAACCATCAACGGAGAAATCCGTTAACAGCAGCGCCGTCAGTTTAATTAAGAACGTTTAAACACAGTTAAACTCCTTCAACTTAAACTCGACTAAGAGTGTAATTTCAAACTTTTAATTATTTCGATCCAAATCAATTTCTACGATAATGAATAACAACAGCTGGCGTCGTTGGCTTAATTGTGTTTGCCTTTGGAAAACAGACTTTGAGAAAAGCAATTTGTGAGGGCAAACCGACTTGTATGACTTGAGGAAATGGTACTAAGACTCATTAATAACTTAAGGTGGTAAAACAAGACTATTTGCAAATAAAACCTTTCCGTAAGACTGCATATTTTTCGAATGGTGAGACTTGCTAATCGCTTATAATGACTACAACTTTTTGAAGTAGTTTTCTTTGTGACTGTGAAATTCCAAATTAAGTTTCAGCTGTGGTTTTTGTCTCAGATAAATTGACATACTAGACATGCTGTAGCTATGGAATTATGTTACTGTTTTAAAATTATTTCTTCAACAAAAACTTAAGTGTACGAAAACGCGTGAAACTTTTTGGATGGTAATAACTCGTTTAGGTACTAGGTGTCTCAAACGTTTAACATATTTAAACAATCAGTCATGTAAAGTTTTAGGTACTTTCATCGGCAATTTTAATACTAGACCTAGTAAATAAAAAATACTTAACGGATAACAGATATTTAAATTTACTTTGAAGCCAACTAAGAGTTGAACTGAGCACTTCAACGAGGTAGAGTCGAGGAAATACATGTTCATACTATTATCCGTGTAAAGTATTAAGTTTTTGAATATTGCATTCAAACGAACTTTTATGGATGCGAAAACAAAAACAATTTCAATAAATTTCTAAAACAAACTCGTGCACAGCTCAATCTACGACAATCAGAAATGGAAACTCTATTTAAACACAATGTTTAATGATGAAAATATATTATCTTACAGTATTTTTTTTGAATTGTGTAAACAAAATCCGTTTTTAACCAAGTTCATCCTATTTGTTGTCAAAAGTATCATGAGATCTAGCACTGTTGGTCAATTACTAAAGAATAATATGTTTTGGTCCCTAATTTATACCACTGCACTTTGCAACTATTGTCTATATGATGAAACCTGCCTTCTGGACTTTTATCTAGATAGGCCTCATCCATTAGCCAGTCCCCAAGAACAACGAAAGTCAGAAGAATGATACAAGCAATATTTACTTCCGAGTACTACCTCCTTCATTAGTATTTTACAGAGTGACTCAGTCTGCGTTTCGATCTAATACACATTATTGTTCAAAGATGCACATAACCTTTAAACATGGCGTCGTGTGTCTTCGGCCGGGCCGGAGTAAGGCGGGCAAGTTTTGTATGAAACGTCGCCAACCACGCCCACAGTGTTAATTCTGATACCTCACCAGATGTTAGCAAGACACATTTGTCTAGACTCAGTCCTCGTGTAACGCATTTATCAGCTGTGAAGTACGAATCCACTTACAAGAAGCGGATGGTTATAATTACTCAGCTGGAGTTAGCACCAAATCAAACAACTGTTATGGCCAGTTTGTTTTGGTCTGGCACAAATGTGGAGTGAACTTATGGAAACATTATTTTTGTTGGTTAACTGGGGAATATATATACATTTAATAAAGGGTTCCCCTTAACATCCCTTTTCCAGCTCAATCTTAAAAATAAATGCATGTTATCAATTACTAAACTATATCCAACAAAATATCAAACCTTTGCTGGAAAAAGGTTTACCTTTAATACTATTTTTGGACTGGGTTGAATTAAAACAAAACCAGCTAGCTACTTATGTGCGGAATTGCTGTATCTCAGATTAGTATAGGGACATTACAAAATGCAGAACGAGACCTTTAAATGCATGTTTGATTCAAACTCATGAAGCACACATGTTTGACACCGAACCTGTACGATAATTACATAAAAGTCAGTAAACAAAAACTTTAAGAATATAGATCATGCTTTTGTTAAGTTTAACCAGTGGTCCCGGGTTCCTTACCGTATGCATGACCAACTGTTTAATATTTGTACTGGATCCCCTTCATTCAGCGACAGAGCTTAAGGGTGGATCCAAATCAAACAAAGATGTAAAAAGCCCCTGTAGACCCCGCCTAAGTAAACAGAGCAACTTTTTGCCCAACTTTACTCTTTGCTTGTACAACTACTGAACCAAGTAAACTTCATTTCTTATTGCAGGTTTTGCTGTATTGATCTTAGAACCTAACTTTTGCACCAAAGAAACAAATACCGAAACTGTATTTCATTTAGAATAAATAATGTAATAAGTTTACGTTCGTAATATTTTGTAAGCTTAGAAAAGTACTATTTTTTTTTTGTTTTCGTTTGATTTTGGTCTTGCAAAGTTTAACTTGTTTCTTTGTCAATAAGTTGCAAATTCCAATTAGTAATTTATGATATGTAAAGATTCGCCGTAAGCTGCATATGTTCAACAATAACGAGTACTTTTAGTAATTAAAAATCTTATTTTGTTAGGTTAAACCATGTTTCAACCAATGTAAAGAATGAATTACAAAACGTTTCTTAAAAAAAGGCTGTAATGCCTTTTTTCTAAACAAACAAAATAGAAATTCCTAATAATCAAGTGTTTTGCTATGCATATAGCTGTTTTCTACACTCTACAGTATTCTCCAATGCTCAGATGTGGTGCTAACAGAACACATTCAACAACATAACAGAACATATGGCAAAACATAACAACATAACGGAGAACATATGCCACAGCATAACACCAGACACCAACAAAGCCTTCTGCATATCGTTGCTGTGAGGCAGTTTTAAGGGATGTAGCAGAGGCAGTGACCAGTCCCAATATTCAGGGATCAAACTGGATTAACCAACCATTGCGCTCTTTATAGAGATGTGTCTTGTATAAATAGTGAGTTTTATTGTGTTTCAGTGTTAGGCTGTTTTCGACTGTACAACCAACTTTAAAAGCCAGTGGAATTTGCATTTTCATACTGCAAACGGAACGCGGCAGGTGTAGTGGTTAAAAAACAAAAGGTTTGGTTCAATCACCACCAAACGGTGATAAAATATACCATTTCCAAATTATTACACGTTTTTTAGTAGAAATTAGCTGTTGCACGATTGAGAGCTACATATTGTACAATGTAGGTAAATGAATCATGCAACATTTTAATAAACTTATGCTGCAAATTTACTAAAAGGAAAAAAATATCACCCAATGCGACCTGAGCAACGATACGCCATATTTTTATCGGCATATTGAAAACTCAACTTCAACACTAGTTTACAGTAGCACTCTCGTGAGGAATGGGCTACAAATAGTGTATACTTTGTGGTTGGCTGACCAGGATTTGCTTTTTAAATAATACTAGCTGTGTACCCGTTCTACGCACGGGGATCTTATAATATTCAGTTGAAACCTTCTTATATAAAGAACAGCAGTTGGTTTGCATATTTTAAGATATGCTGGCCAAACTATTATACATAGCTTCATTTTATGTTGTTTTTTGTTGTTCCGGATCGGTATGACAATCAATAAAAGGTTAAATTACCTCTGTGTCTGCCGGTCGATCCTATAACGGTAGGCTTACTTTTATTTTTACTATCTGATCTCGTTTGCATGGCTCAATCACGTCCTGGTTGAAGTTCGTTCGCTACGCTCACTCACCTGTATGTTGGAGCTCGTTCGCTGCGCTCACTTTCCTTCAGGTTAGCTCGTTCGCTACGCTCACTTGCCTTCAGGTTAGCTCGTTCGCTACGCTCACTCGCCTCCAGGTTGCAAATTAGCTGTTGTCATAAATGTAAAAGAAATAATAGTGCTAGTGCTGCACCCTGTTGGTAATCCTTGTAACTTTAATGCTATTGAACATCACAGAACAGAACCAACTTGTTTAATTGAAACAGCTGTTAAGATTCAATAATTTCATTTCTCATAAGGTTAACATGGGCTTCCAGAAATTCCACGTCAAAAATCGACAAAAACTTGATTTTCAAGGGTTTACTGTTAAATATCTAACTGTCTCATATTCGATGAAATACGTCTAAAACCATCTCATATATGTATAGTATTTGGAAAATAAGTTTCAGGCGGGACAGTGCTATAGTTATTGAGGAGTAGTTGTAATAAAGTGCGTATTTTAGCGTTACCAAGAGAATGACAGATAGACAGACAGACAGACAGACAGACAGACAGACAGACAGAAATTGAGATAAGGTTTGATTCGGTTTCTCTGACCTATGAAATGTAAAAATAACCAAAAAGTTCATTATTCTAAGCAATGTACAGACAAAACTCTAATTTTATTTATATAGATAATATATAAGACTTACCGTCTTGAAGCAATCCAGTTTTTGTACTCAGTGTACAGCTGTTTCGGCTTCATAAAGCCATCTTCAGCACATTCTTCTAAGGTCAATTCATTATAAATATGCGAACATTCTGGTTCTTGTCAACTTTTTACAACACATTTTACACATAAAAGATGAAAACATAAACTTTGGTAGGCCTACCAATGTGTGTCCGTTCCGTGTATCGTGTTTTGTATATGTTTTATTTATTGAACTCTGTTAACGACCTTCGAATGAAGTGATCACTTGACACCTTGAGGCCTGAAGATGGTTCTAAACAAGAACCGAAACTAGTTGCCTTAATCAGCAACAAAGGATTACTATATGCAGGTATTTTAAACCATTTTAAGGAAAATATACTGCACCTACATAATATAGTGTATGCCATATTACAATACAGCACAAACCAAACCATGGGCCTAATGTAGCAATACAGCAATACAGCTTCATGTTGGATGTATTATGACGTCTACAGCGTAGGTGTATATTGGACAGCTGTTATATTGGGAATGCAATATAAGTCACAGTCGTGGGGCGGAATTGATATGAACTGCATCTGTTATAGTGTACTCTTGTAGTACTTTTGTACAGATTTTATTGTTTTAAATTTTTGTCCTTCATGAATTTATAAATCGTCTATCCCATGTGAAAACCTTAGGAATCGTTATATTTATGCTTTCGATGGTTTATGTTTTACTTTAGCCCTTTCAAACCCTTTTCAACACTAAAGGTTAAGTTTATTAGTTCCTACGGAAACATAACAACAAATAAACAAAACATATAAACAAATCAAATAATTCATTAAAGTTGAATCTACAGTAATGCCATTCAAAGAACGTAACATTCTATAATCAATAATAATAAGAAGAATTGTGTTTTCAAGAAACTTTGAATGGATATAATTTGAATTCAAGGTATGTACATTGTACACAGTAGTAAAGTACGAGACATAGCCAATTTCAAAAAAATAATTTGACGTTGTCAGTAGATCTTTAATAAACGTACCTAGTTTGAAATGGGCTAACTGGTGTGTACATAAACATGGTATTTCTATACAAACACAGTAAATGGGTAGTATGTTTGTATAACCCCTAGTTCCTGCATACACTCCCTACAAAACAGCTAATCCAGCAGACAAATTCAACTTAGTATCTATTTCCAATTTGTCTGTAGTAAAAATATATTGACATTCCTGAGACTAAAGCCAAAATAATATACTCGGGCGATATGCTAAGCATACAATCAAACTACTTGAATAGCGGAATATTTTTTATCACGTTGTTTCTAAATAGCCATCTTCAACTATGTATTAAAAAAGCTTTAATCAAACATATTTAAAATAAATATATAGGGTAACGCTATATAAGTTAAACGATAGGCTAACAGTTTTTTTTTTATGTGTACAACATTCTTTCCCAAACAAAAACAACATTTTAATTACCTGAAAAGTACTTTCACAATCATAAAATGACGTTTTTTTTATCATGTGACTGTCCAATTCTGTCCAATGTTGATAAAATCAATAGCTCTCCAGCAGAGACAACATGTGACAAATCTGAATTGTTAATGCACAGTTGATACTCTGCTGGGTCCACTGTCCAAAATCTCCCAAACATTAGAACAGATTTGATCTGTATTTAAACATTCTGTCACCAACATAGTCTACTTACATAACTTCGAGGTTGAAACGCAATGATTTATACCTGTAACAAGAAAGAAAGTATAAGAAATGTATTTGAAATAATTAATAACATGTGTTAGGTTGCAAAAGGAAAGTTATAAAAATGTAATTTTAGCCCATTAATGAATCAAAGGATGATGTATTATTTTATTGATGGCAATATAAATTGGTCAACCTTTCCAAAATTAAATTTTTAACAATTGTTCAAAGTTACTGGCAAAGTATACAATACAGGCATCCATTGCCTAAAGCTTTAAGACAAGGAAGGTATGAAATGGATTAATAACAATAGGATGTTATACACTTTGATGACTAGGCATTTTGTATAAAGCCAAGGCATTTTATAGAACGCTCAAAGCTGTGTCAAGTAAAGGATACAATAAATATATTTGTTAAAAAAATTATACTTTACAAATACAACACTTACAATATAAAAATTTTGTGTGTATGGTTAGGCTAGGTGAGTTAAGGTTAGTATATTTTGGATTAAATTGGTAAATGCCAGAAAAGGAAGCAAAAGTCTAAAAAAAGTATTTAGAATGATAAAATATTATTTAGGTACAACAAAATAGTACAACAACAGGTAATTTTATACTTTACTTGTAGTGCTAACGGACATTCTATAACGTGTCTGGGCAAAATAATGTCCTTTATTTCATACTTTGCCAGTAACACATGCACATGATTAGTTTAAAAGCAGCGTGTAGAGTTTAATGTGCAAATTACTTTGTTAATGCCTGCGGCAGTAACTATTTTACAGCTCCAAACCAATTTTCTAGATAGTTGTTATTTGGAGAGTAGGAATATTTGCAACAAGGTGTGGATATTTTATGAACCAGCATAAAATTAGGGTAAATAAGTCTTTGAACTAAATCCCACAAAATGATTTTTTTGAACCCTCTCTGCGAACTAAACTACCTACACACTTGCAGCATCCTGTTGCAAATAAGAGGTGTTATTTAGACAGGGTGCTTCTTTTTTCGAATAGAAATTAGGTTACTTTACGATAACAACAAATATTGATTACTACAATAACAATGGGTTTAAAGTACTGATCATAGGACAAATTAAATATTTCTTCTTTATATTAATGCTATATTTTTTTATTCTTATGAATAACACTTCGTTGTGGCAGTCTGTTGAAGTACAAATTACAACGACTCATTTAAATAAGTAAAATGTTAGCTGATTACATTTTTCGTTACCAAGTTAAAACTAAAATAACAGAATGGGTCCAGAAACAAAGACAGAGTTGTCTTAGGGAAAACGCCAGTTTTTGCGAAGAAGCCAAAGAAAGCAAACACCATCTGCAACAAAAACTGACTTGGCTTCGCATGGAACATCGCTCTCGATTGATGTATCGATACATCGATATTGTTGTACATAACATATGAGCCGGATATGAATAGTAAAACACAATATGGGTTTATTTTCATTCGTCTGAACATTTGCACTGAAAAACCAATTTAAAAAATAAGATTTGAGCGTGTCTGCAAAATCAAAGAACAAGAAAATGTGATATACGTAAAAATATTTCCAGGAAAAAACAAATTTTACATTTTATGCACACAACACTTAAATGATTTTATATACATACTGTACAAGACTTTCTTGTTTTAATCAAATATTATAAATTTTAAACATTAAATCAGTTGTAATGTGTTTCTAAAGGCTATACGTAATCATCAAAACTACAGTTTCATATTTCTTATAAACTCAGATAACGGTTCCTTTAAAATACCAATAAAAACTTTAAATTTGAAGGAAAATGTAAAATTAGACACTTTGATTCAGCAGAAGCTCAAAACTGATAGATAAACACAGTTGAAGCACAGAAAGAGTTGAAAATTTTTAATCAGAAATCCATAGCCAAAACATATCAAACAAATAACACCATATCATATGAACTTCAATAAATTTCCCTATGAAACTAATTGAAAAACAAATCTCCAGCTACTGTACATGAATTGTGTATACAACTTTCGAGCACCATAAAGGAAATATTTGTTTATACAAAATATTTTAAAAGACAAACATTTCAGCGCACGGGTTCCAATTATTTATCACATTACCGTGAAGATTTATAAAGATTGACTACAGAGGCCACGCACAGTTGGCTTCTCTGATGGTTTTTGGCGCGGTTTCGCATATAACACCTGCTAAGATGACTCGTCCTTGGCGGATTTGGCGGGAATAAATTGCTGGTGTGTTCTTGAAACTTAGTGGAGCGCCGTGGATATTATATGATGGCGTTGACCATTAACAAGGTTAGGGGAATTCAAGTGTGGATGATATAACGTGAATATAATAATAAATATGTGCCCACTCCAATGATGTTTGCACAAAAATTACCACAAACATACAACACAATGTTTGTTGTTTTATGTGTTGGTATGTTCTTATAATGAGTATTTTTAAAATTATGACCTTTAATTGACTATGAATTTAAGTAGACGTCGCAATGCTACGGATACGATGTAGCCGATCTAAACAAAAGAGCGTAGTTCAGTTGAGCTGACGACAGAGGGCGTAGATGTCAATGACTTAATTCTGCAAAATACAACAACTTTTAAACCTAGCCAAACTAAAGTAACAACTTACTCTACACTACATAAGGAACCCAGTTTCATCAAACCTGCACATGAAGCGAGTTTCAATTTGAAGGGAAAAATGTGTTTTTTGATGAAATGTTAATAGTAAAATAAAAATTAATACATTAATAGCTAAGCTGTTTCAACTGAATCAAATAAAATATACACTTAAATTTCACAGTTAACGAAATGTTAAAATATATATAATCCATAATAGCCCCTAGTGTTCTTGGTTTCGTATATATATAGTGCTTGGGAATTCATGTTTTGTTATTTATTTTTAGAATGTTGTTGTAGGTAATACAATAAGGTTGTATCAATTGAATTCGGATAATTTTACATTAATAAAAGTAAAAAAAATGACCTTAAATTCAAATCCTCAACATTTTAAAATGTCTAGTTAATTTTTTACTTCAAATAATTTATTTTTAATGAATAAATAAGGGTACATTTTTGGTTGGCAGGCTTGCACGCGACAGTTGACTATTATAAAATAAGACATACTTCAGTTATAAATGTTTCTTTTATATTTATGCACTAGCTACTCAATTCATGTAAACGTGAGAATAAAATTAGCCACAGTTTAAAATTAATTTAGAAAAGTCCTCATCTTATTAAGCATATACTGGTTAGATATAGGTCATTATCATACAATAACCAATGAAAAGCTTTTGTAAACCCAAACCAAACTTGGTTCAAAGGTTGAGTATACAACTTCTGGCGATGTTCCAGGATTCCTGAGGGAGTGAGAGAGAAGGGGGGAACATTTGAGGTCTCTCTCTCTCTCTCAATCTCCCTCTCTCTCTCTCTCTCTCTCCCTCCCCCAATCTATCTCTCTCTAACACATTATTGAGTTGTTTTGCTGTCTGCACTACTCCACTATTTCTAGCTGTAATGCATTCATCGTGTTCTAACGAAAACATCTACTAGTTATTACAAATATTACAAGTATATGTTTATGTTTAGAAACATACATAAGGTTGATAAACTGATTGGTGTAACATTGCAGACCGCGTGGAAAAAGTGCGATTTATATTTCCAAAGGAGAAATGTAGCAAATATTTAGTTTTATGGACATTAACAATGTATACTTTTTACAAACTGAGGGAAAATGTCCGGTTTTTGAAATTATGCCCTAAACTCATGGGATATCTTTAAGTCGTTTATCCTTTTAACAGGCTTCATTGGATTAAGTATTTAAGACCTTTTACTTCAAAGTTTAGGTCTCGCGACTGTTTTCTTGTTTTGAGAGCTTTTAAAAGACTCATGTCCGTTCACTTATAGCTGTATCTATCAACTAAAGATTTTATAAATGTTTTTTGTAATCTTATCCACAATTTATTTATGTTGATACTGTAAATCGAAAAAAATCAAATGAAATTAAAATGATTCAATAATAACAATCATAACAAAAATAAAGGACAATTCTATAACAATTAGTTTTATAAATTAATAATTTTATTTCTTCTCCAATCTTGTCGACACTACACAAATCATAAAACAGCTAAACTGCTAAAAAAATAACAACAATATTAAAAATAAACATAGCCCTGACATGAAGCTGGTTTTCGTATCTGGGGCTATCGAAGTAGGAGCAAAGCCTGGTATATTAATATTGGTGAACGCACAAACGAATTAAACAAATGGAAGCAAATTAGATTAAAATTAAAATACTGATCCTTGGATGGTATCTGTAATCTCTGATACAGTACTGAATTTTCCATAAGAATTTTCGAATACCTAAAAAAAAATTCAGAAAGAAATCTTACACGATAAAACCTCACGTTATATCAGAATGTCCACTCGAATTTTAACAATATTTCTCACGAACAATTGTTAAAAACTGGATTTGAATCTGGCGCCAAATCAATTGATTGCAGGATTAGCAGTGGGGATAAACTAGGTTTGTCAGATTGCCGTCCCATCTCGTTAATACGAGACTGATTGTGTTTCATTTGTTATAATCCTGATTGTGTACTGTACAACCCAGGCACTCAGATGCAAGTGATAATCCTATCATAGTGTTTACTGGACATTCTTACTAGTAATTAACAACAACCTTCCATCTGGAACTTGTGGCGTGAAACTAACTTATTTCAACTAATATCCTTCCGATCTAAAAACTAACAAGCATAGAATGAACGGAATAAGGCACGCACCCAACTTACCCTATCGGCTCAATATTTACAATGGAATACTTTCACAAGTACACCTGCCATCTGCCGTTACGTTTATTCATTGAATACAGTGAACGATGTGATTTGTGATTCGTTGATTGATGAGAACGAGATTTTAATCACCGTCACAACAGTATTGGAGGGAATGCAGGTTTTCTTCATTGAATGTTTTTTAACTGATTTAGGAAAACTATAAATTCCAGAGAAGACGAGTTATGGATCATGTGAGAGTGTGGCGGTACTCGGATAATGAATCATATAAGGAAATATTTCAATATTATGCCTACGAGGCAGGTTAGTTTTACTTCAAAACTCATTAAGCACTTTCCTAAGATGAGGTGTGAATTTATAGAGACAGGTTCTTTGTTTTAGGAGTATGTTTTTTAGTTTTCTGATTTGATGGAATACAACATAAATTTGTGACGAGTTCAATTTTAAATGTGTAGCGGTTCCGGGCTAGAGAGTAGTGTCCTGGATGTGAAAGAAGGGAATATAAACACAGAAACCCTAAATAAATCTAAGAAAACTACTATTATTCATCTTTACAGCAGCAGAATTACGTTTTATGACAAATAATGGCTAAACGTACCTCGTCAGACAATCCTTAACTTGTCGAAACTTGCTACATATGTTTCGGTGGTATATTATAACGTATGTAGCAAATTTCGACAACGTTAAGAAAATAATATGTGTGTTGTGTTTGGACAATAATATGGCGTCTGACGAGATACGTTTAGCCATTATGTGTCATAAAACTACAACCACTGAAGAATAAAACTACGATAAATGCATGTTATGTTCAATCTTATGTTAAATTCCAAAGCGTTTTCTACTATGTAGTAAAATAATAACGTTGGATACAACTTTCAACTCACATAAACCTTAAATGAGCCTATCGTATGCTAATGCAAAAAATTAAACAATACAGTACTAAGAAATCCAGGAAACCTCATCGGCGAAATCGTATTAACACTCCGTGGAGGAAACCCAATCACAAAAGAGCGTTAACCTATTTCCACTAAAAGTTTCCACCTCACCGCTGGATAACTTTCCTTTAATTTTCCACCGATTTAAACTCACAGCAGGAAATCAAGAACCACATTTCTGTGGCTGTATTCTGCAGGATCTGTTTTTGTGGTCGCTTTGTTGACAGAGCTATGCATACCATCTCTGTTTGTACAGGATCGCCCAATAATACAGGCAGTGTTCGCTTTTGATATCAGGTCTGAGGTGAATTGTTTTGTAGTAAAAAACTAAACCTTCGCACTTAACGCATAAATTCAATATGTGACAGCAACCTTTGTTGCTTGGGGACCGTGACATAGTTTGAAAACACATAAATGAAGTATATCGTATCGTAGCTCTCAACTCAAAATATTCTATTGTTGTTATTTGTGAAGCCTCCCAGCATTTATGCGGTGGGGCACACGGGAGGGACTAAGGCTAACATATCTTGTAGTGTCAGCGTTCGCCGCTAGGACTGCTAAGTTGAAAAAATTTAAATTAATTTTTAATTTTTTTTATAAAATTAACTTTTTAATCATAAAATATTGTTTTAAAATTATAACATTAATTTTTAATTTTTAAAATTAAACTGTCATAACATAACCTAACCAACCAGACTTGCTGATAATATAAAAACCATATAAGATAAACATCCAAATTAATGATTACTTATAATTTTTAATTAATTATAAAATTAATTTTAAAATTTAGTATTATAAAATTAAACTGTCATAACCTAACCTAACCAACCAAACTTGCTGAAATGAAAAATTTGTTGACAAAAAGTTAGTGCTGCCGGCGGTTTACGAACCCCGGACCTCCTGGACACCAAACCGAAACGCTACCAACTATGCCACGAACGCCGCAGAAATCACATCGTTTCGTTACGGTAATCGTGTCGCCTCAAGAGAAGACATTAACCACTAGAGATATGACGTCACTACACCTTTAGCCTTAGTCCCTTCCGTGTGCCCATTCCAGCATTTATGTAGTTTATTTGTTATCATCATAGTACATATTTACACATTTCAGCTGGAGGGAACAAACACTTAAAAAGTGACGTGACTTTACTATAAAATGCCTGTTGCCGATTACAAGGCAATCCATACTGAAGAAAATCGCATTTTAAATACCGGTAATCATAAAATAGTCAGATTTTTATTTGAAAACAAACATTCTGCAACTATGGAGTGGTTAGATAATGGTCAAAATTCGATAAATGATTTCCCTTATCTTATTTTGGACATTAACTGCATTAAAAACTTCCGAGTTGATCGTGTAAAAAAAACTAGAATCGACTAAAGCGATACGTACTGTACATCAAAGTCCTGTTTGGAAATAAACAAACACGCCCACGCAAAGATCCAATATTGGCGCATCATATTCAACGTATAAATCTACGTTAGCATCGATATGAAATTATTCCCATTTACAACTAAATGAATGTGTTCAACTGTTTTAAATTAGAAGAAATGTCGATGCACATAATCTAATTACCTCAGTTTATGTAGTACAGGATATAGTTTTAGTTTTATATTCTTTATTTTTCTGTCTTGTATTTGTTAAGAAATATATCACTTACCCTATCTTCTATGGTTTGAGAAGCCGGGTCCGATTTAGACATTCCAAAACACAAAACTGTTTTTTTTATCATTTACTGTACAATGGCATTAAACTGTTAATAAACTGCCCACTCCCCTGAAGATGGAAAATAATGTGAACAAATTTGGCAACAAAAAGGGGTTAAGAGTCTTCTTTTGTCACGCTGTTGTTACAGTGTTGAAGACGTTTAATGCATGCAGTGACTAAAACAATGATCTTTAGATTTTAGATTTTATAAGAACATGTTGTTTTAATTTGTTTTAAGAGACATATTTGTTGACGCTATTATGCAGTTTATAAGAACAGTCAACGTTAAGCCTTGCAATTGAGTTCGATATTCAAAAAAGGGATTGCCCTAATGATACGCCTATAAGGTAAAAATTATTGCAACTTTTTCTCAAATTTCATAGCCTTTATGTAACAGCATGCAAATTTCGATAGCTCAAAATGATAAATATTATTATAGTCTAAAAACAAACTAAATAAATATTACCTTGTCGAAGTCAGTTTGTGAATACTGGGATAAATGCATAAGTCCGCGTTCATCGGCACAAGTTCACAACACAATTGTAAACACAAGACACGACAGACTACACAATTTTAAACATAAGACACGACAGACAACACAATTGTAAACACAAGACACGACAGACAACAAAATTGTAAACACAAGACACGACAGACAACACAACTGTAAACACAAGACACGACAAACAACACAATTGTAAACACAAGACAAGACAGAAGTGAGGTTATGTTAAACAACAAAATTCCGCGTAGCTCCCTAATCCACTATGCATCACTAAAGATAAGACCAAACATCAATTCACACAATCTAAAATGGATTTAGTTAATCGTTACACTGGCTAGATTTATAGTTAAGTTTTGTTATAAATGCACACGCAGGCGAGCCATGTTTCAGTTTGAGGTTAGGTTGGCAATCGGAACCGTGTGTGAACTGCTGAACTTCTTTGCCCCTCTCGCCACTACCCTGAAAACGTTGCCCTTGTCATGGGTGTATTGTATGTGTGTGTGTGTGTGTGAGAGAGAGAGAGAGAGAGAGAGAAAGAGAGGGAGAGAGAGAGAGAGAGAGAGAGAGAGAGAGAGAGAGAGAGAGAGAGTGACAATAAAGATAGGGTGAGAAGCCGGTCCTAAAGTGAACAAAAACAAAATCATTCATTTACAACCGCTAGCACTGATGTGACCCTGACAAGTTTTTACGTATTGCAATTATAAACAGCAACATCACTCACGCAATATATTTTCTTTTTACATGGCACAGTTGAAAGCTAAACTATATTTTTATTCTAATGCGGAAGTTTGCTATGAATATTGTTTTATTATACAGTATAATTAATTGTGGTTATTATAAAATTACAAAAAGTGTTAAACCGTTGAGTTTATTTAGAAATCTTGATTGTCCTGGATCAAAATCACACGATCACTACATTTCATGGTTACTACAATGATGACTAAAAAATGTTATCCTAAAACATTAGGTTTGGTTTAGAATATGATTTGTCCGAGGTAATTTTTCACATTAGATCAGACTAGATCAAGGGGTTGCGGCATTATAACTTAGATATAATCATTTGGGGATTTTGCATGATTTGAACCGAAGTCTCACGCTTTACCACTAGACTCTACTACTGTATGTACAATAACGCTATTATAGACATTTTTACGAAATTAAGGTGTATATTTGCGCAAAAACGAATAAAATAAATAAGGAATAGTTATTAAGCCTTGTGTATTGTATCATTAAAAAACTAAACTCTAATAACTCATAAAATAATAAACACAATACAACCACATACGTACATAACAATTCATCTAAATAATTAAAGTTAACAGTTACCATAGTTTTATAAGATTTCATGAAACAATTTAAACACACAAGAAATAAACAACGATCGAAACAGTATGAAGACTTAGACCAGTGTTCCATTATACGATCCCTGTTATTAAATTCTTCCCAAATATTTTTCTAATACGCTTACTCCTCAGTGTTTAGTGAACGACTCCCAAAGAAGATGTGTTTACTACCAGATAATACAACAGTTAATAAACGCCAGCCAATAATGCTTTCAATAAAGAGATTTTCTCCGCGCTAATAGCGTTCCTTTGTACAAAACCTTGGCCGATTTTATTATCAGAGCTTTATTAGATCGGCTGGCTTATATAGTTTAGTGTCTAACCAGTATTTTATGGCCTTGCGAACATGAACTTATATGTTAATTAATTACAGGTTGACGAAGTTAGTGTGGTACGAAAATGGGTAAGCACTGGATTAATGTGTAGCCATGTAACATAGAATTTTCTTTCGTTGATTGATGTGTATAGAATATTTTATAGAAAATAATGTGGGTTTTATCGGTTTGTCAAGCAATAGATATAATTTTCAGATAAAAAATTCGTACTAGACGGGTGCTAATAATTTTAATATTTAATTAAAGGTATCAAATTAAAGGTACGAGTGAGTTGAGAGCTATGGATGAATTCATAACTATTACTTATTAGCTGGACACCTTGTTTTCATAGATTCTAAAATTGCGTTCTTCAGGGTTTCGACACAAAATAATCCATAGTGTAATTCTCACACTTTAATGACAAATGAATACAACATATACCAATTTTACCATGTGATATTGGACAACCATTCAATGATGCAATACAAACAAGGGTTGTCAGATCAGGATTTATACCACACCAAGATATCAAAAATCCTACGGTGTAAATAACCTAAACCATCAACAATTTCCGACAAAAATAGAAAATTTCCTAACTTCACATGTCCCAGGGCTCTACAGATGATATGTAAAGTCTGCACACATCTCACATATTTTATTCACACAAACAAGGAAACACGCCAAAGACAAGGGGAGGTCTTAGTGAAATGTACGACACGAGACACGACTACACCACGCACTTTGCTGTCGTGCATATACATGCCAACTGTCCATTTCTGAGCAGATGTCTTTCTTTTGTCATATTTCCGGTTGTGAGAAAAGCACGCATCTCTGCATAACTTATGTAGCTTTACTGGGAAGTAACATTATATGCTATAAGATTATACAAATCATTGTATTTTTTTTATTTAGCCATTATTTATTACTTGATTTGTAGATTATGTTATATGTTTATCATTAGATTAGTGTAGATTTGCCAGAACACGATTGTAACCGGGCCAGTAGTTTAAATGAATTTGTTTAGAATTACACTCATAATTCTGTTTTATATAATTAAGTCAGCTGATTTCGTCATGAAAATCACTCGTTATAAGTTAAGTAATGAAGTTCAGCTGATTCCACTTTCAAACTATCAACTTTGTTAAGCACACTTTTTGCTGATAATTAATATATGTTTTTCGATTAAACAATTTATTGTAACCATTTTCTATCAACGATTAGTATTAAGTGTTTTTAAATAAAAACACGTCATTATTCATTCACAAACCTAACAACGTCGGGAAACACGTTGAAGAACAGCAATACAAAACAAAAATAGTAAAAATTGAACTAAGAAGGAAATTAGCACTTTAATACGATTGTTAGATTAAATATTCTTACTTTGCTTATCCCCAGCTCTATTTATTGTAAATATTACTAGACTTGGACCCCACAGAAAACAAATTACATTCGTGTATGTCTGTGTGGAAAATATTGCACTGGATATTTCAACAATTTGGGGAAACCAAATACTACAGTATTATGCAATACAATGCATATGGTAAATAAAGCATGTTAATTAAAAGGTGCAGTGAATGCACTGGTTCACCAGTGCCAAAACACATCGGTCAAATCCCAACAGCTGAGCAGAACATCGGTGTTGCCAACATTACGGACGAGCCAGTGATGCCAACTGTGACGTCATCACTACAAATCTTACCTAGTCTTGAACACGAGGCAATTAGTTGCCAATAACTTCACGTCCTTGTTCGCATAGTTATATTGAGTTGTAACAAGGTTTGCTCTGGTGATAGTTATACAGTAATGTTATTATTTTAACTAGATGCAAAGATAAATTAAACTTTCCTCGAGGAGAAAAAGGTTCTTAATAATAATAAAAAAAAACTATAAATACCTGTAAAGAATGGGTGAACGAATATCTGACAAAGAGTAACAAAATGCAAATATACATTGTTTGGAGTAACTATTAACATTAAGAACAAGTTTTCTTGTGTGTTTGTCGTTTGTAATATGCCCCAACGACGTTTCTAAAGGCAAGACTTGGGGAACGAGCTGGTCTAATGGCAGAGCGCGGGGCTTCATCACCCGAGGTCTCGGGTTCAAATCCCGCCAATCACCAATGGATTTTTATCTATGTGATAATATGTACGAGTGAAAAAGTTCCGGGCGCGGAGTCTTTAGATCTGAAGGTAGGGCATACAAAAATTAAGTTTTTTTAAAGGCTCGTAAAAATAAAAAAACATGGAAGTTAATCGACGTATTGAAGTGTTTCACGTATTCTTTTCGAGGAAGTGGCATAAATATTTGTTTACTATTTGAGTTACAGATTGATAACATTTAAGGTTTGCAAGAGGCGGTATATGTATGAAGTGGTGATGGTAGTGGTTGGTAATATGTATATGAAAAGTATATGAAATAAATTCCAACGCTTTGTAAATGTTTTCTATGCAAACAATTAATTATGATTAGCAGTATCTCCTGACATGTTCATAATTTAAAATTTGTATGCAAGGATCTTGAGAAAAATCTTTGTTTACGTCATCATTGAACCCTACAACACCTGGCGTGTCGGTGTCGCATGGAGCTTGTATTGATCTCTTAAAGCCGATTGATTTTAAAAACCAAGGTTTTGTCTTTCACCCTCACTCTCCAAACACTGTTTGTTTTTGTGTATCATAATGTATTTAAATCTATTCATGTACAGTACTAAAGATTTCATCCTTCAATTCTTAAACATATTTAACCCCAAAGGCTGATAACAAACATTTTAAACCTTCTTTCTAAGCATATATGAAGAAAGTATTGCTGCTGTAAATATGTTCAAATAGGTTTGGTAAAAATATAAATTTAGCTATTTCTGTTGCCAATAATTTATGTAATACATATACTAAAAATGTTAAAATTATATGCTATTAGTCTACTCAACAAATGATAAGACACGTGCGGTTTATGCATGACAAAAACGAAACTAACCCAATATATTATGTAGATTAATACTAATCATACCATTAAGTCGAATGCTACATCTTGAAACAAATTTGAACCACAATTCAAAAATAAATCAGAGAACAATTTCCTAGCTTGTTTTATTTTCCTCGACCTCGCAAACAAACACTCGAGCAAGATTTCCATTCGCCAACTGAGATAAGTCCAAGATTTATCCAACAGACACAGCCCGGATCTACAATTCTAGTGGTCGTGGGAACAGAGCAGATCTCGCTGTGATTCCATCTGCAATTGAAATTTTGACAGACTCAGATATACAGTAAACATCTAAAGCATCGATCTACTCAGATTTTTTTTTGTTTACAGGACATTATGGGACACAAAAAAACATTAATTATAGTTTTAAAACAACTAATAGGGCAACATAAGAAATTTCATAGAACACGTAATTTTCTTGTTATTTCTTAACACACGAAATTTTGAATAGTTTTATAAAATATTTAGGGATTCATACAATGATGATCACGTACGGTTGCGATAAACCTTTTTCCAACTTGTACCGTATGTTCATGTTAATGACTATCCTTAAGGTGTAGCCTGAACTGACTAAGATTTTTTCCTAGTTAGGATAATTCATCGATCTGTATTTAGAGATCGATGGGATAATTGATTCTAAGCCCAATTACCATGAACAGCTGGGTCCAGTTTCGTACCATCAAAAAGCAACGTTTCTCATGGTCGAAACGGCAAACCTTTGATTGTAAGGCAAACACTAAACTATCAGCTACCCAGCCTTTACATTAGAGGCTTTTAAGTTTGTTTTATTGAATGTTAACGAAATGTCGATTTCAATAGTTCACATTAAATTGGTTGCCTTTGTCCTTAAAAACTAGGAGAAATGATATTGAAGTATATCGTAATATTTAACAAAGACTGGTTTAACCCACTGAGAATCCCATATAAGGTAGAAAAAAGAGGTTTAGGAGATCAAGAACTATAAAATAAACTATCGACCTATGATGACTAAATCATAACATGAATCGCACTTACATTTTTCTAACCCTGAGTCCCCTTGAGAGCACATTTTTATCAAATACCTTTTAAGTATATTCGTGAATTTAACGGTGTAGGTATCTTTACATGGATTGACACAAATAATTTACTTGGTATCTTCGCATGGGTAGACAGAAATAATTTACTTGGTACCTTCACATGGGTAGACACAAATAATTTACTTGGTACCTTCACATGGATTGACACAAATAATTTACTTGGTATCTTCGCATGGGTAGACAGAAATAATTTACTTGGTACCTTCACATGGGTAGACACAAATAATTTACTTGGTACCTTCACATGGATTGACACAAATAATTTACTTGGTATCTTCGCATGGGTAGACACAAATAATTTACTTGGTACCTTCACATGGGTAGACACAAATAATTTACTTGGTATCTTCGCATGGGTAGACACAAATAATTTACTTGGTACCTTCACATGGATTGACACAAATAATTTACTTGGTATCTTCGCATGGGTAGACACAAATAATTTACTTGGTACCTTCACATGGATTGACACAAATAATTTACTTGGTATCTTCGCATGGGTAGACACAAATAATTTACTTGGTACCTTCACATGGGTAGACACAAATAATTTACTTGGTACCTTCACATGGATTGACACAAATAATTTACTTGGTATCTTCGCATGGGTAGACACAAATAATTTACTTGGTACCTTCACATGGATTGACACAAATAATTTACTTGGTACCTTCACATGGATTGACACAAATAATTTACTTGGTATCTTCGCATGGGTAGACACAAATAATTTACTTGGTACCTTCACATGGGTAGACACAAATAATTTACTTGGTACCTTCACATGGATTGACACAAATAATTTACTTGGTATCTTCGCATGGGTAGACACAAATAATTTACTTGGTACCTTCACATGGGTAGACACAAATAATTTACTTGGTACCTTCACATGGATTGACACAAATAATTTACTTGGTATCTTCGCATGGGTAGACACAAATAATTTACTTGGTACCTTCACATGGATTGACACAAATAATTTACTTGGTATCTTCGCATGGGTAGACACAAATAATTTACTTGGTACCTTCACATGGGTAGACACAAATAATTTACTTGGTACCTTCACATGGATTGACACAAATAATTTACTTGGTATCTTCGCATGGGTAGACACAAATAATTTACTTGGTACCTTCACATGGGTAGACACAAATAATTTACTTGGTACCTTCACATGGATTGACACAAATAATTTACTTGGTATCTTCGCATGGGTAGACACAAATAATTTACTTGGTACCTTCACATGGGTAGACACAAATAATTTACTTGGTACCTTCACATGGATTGACACAAATAATTTACTTGGTATCTTCGCATGGGTAGACACAAATAATTTACTTGGTACCTTCACATGGGTAGACACAAATAATTTACTTGGTACCTTCACATGGATTGACACAAATAATTTACTTGGTATCTTCGCATGGGTAGACACAAATAATTTACTTGGTACCTTCACATGGATTGACACAAATAATTTACTTGGTATCTTCGCATGGGTAGACAGAAATAATTTACTTGGTACCTTCACATGGGTAGACACAAATAATTTACTTGGTACCTTTACATGGATTGACACAAATAATTTACTTGGTATCTTCGCATGGGTAGACAGAAATAATTTACTTTGTACCTTCACATGGGTAGACACATTTTTCCAACCTACTTGGGCCTGCGTTCACCAGATCAATGCGACGGAAGATCCAATTTCCTGACGTTTTACGATCAACACACGACACCAAGGAAGTAGGTTGTTTAACATTCTGAAAGAAATTGAAAGATTTCCACAACTATCTATCACATATGTGACATGTGTTCGGAATCCTCTTTATTTTCCATTATAGTGTCTTCATAGTATTACCAAAAAATCATTACATAATATGAACTAATCACATAACTTTTAACAAAATTAGTGTCTATGAAGTCTAGTGTGTTATGAAATTAAAGGAAAAAATAGATAAGATTTCAAGGCCTTTAAAAACTAGTTTTAAAAAAAATTTGTTTCATCTATTTCCTGGGAAGATTACCAAACATTTTAAAAAAACATTTTAAAATATCATTCAGAGATTATTAATATTGATTCTAGGAACTGGATACACTAGTTTGTTTGTTAACAATATGCTTGTAATTAATTGTGGCTAATACCCGAATTAATCTTAGGAAGCATTTAATTTGCACGTTAATGGAAGTATGTATGAACGTATTTGTTTGCTCTCACCAAAAATATTCGGAAATGAAATATTAGAGGAATAAAATTTAATATTCATTAACCAAAATAACATTTTTGAGTTAGTTAATATAAAAAACTGAAGTTGAAAAAAGTAAGTACAAATTACACAACTAAATTATAATATTATAAAATATATCCAAAACATTTTAAAGTTGAACATTGTTATTTCTACAAATAAATTTCGGTGTCCATTTTACTAACCTTATTCAGTAATTAACCGCGAAACTTGAAATTGATCAACGAAATTTGGTGATCAGTTGCTACATTAAATAGGTATCAAAGACAAATCTAACTATCAGATGAAACAATTACACAGGAAATTGTGAGTGTGGTGTGGAAATTAAATTAAAAATGTAGTTAAACGAAATCCCGACCAGACTAACTCAGTTTGCGTAAACGCGACAGGTATTTGAGTTAGCGACTAATTATAACGTCAATCTCAGCGCTACTTGTGGTACAACTACACACAGTTCTAGTCACCTTTTAGCAAATGCTGCTTATGCTTGATACTACGTTTGGAACGTTTTGGAATATTACATTCCGGGTTATTATCATAAATTAATAACGATTTATTATAAGTGTCTTCTTAGTTGTGTGTTATTAAATTAGAGAACAAAACGAGAATTCCGACCATCGCACCAAAAATATAAATTTCTGACGATGACATTGAGACACGCTATATAAGAGTTTTTTTATGTTCTAAAATATACCATGATGTGAGTGTTTACGAAAAATTAAAAACAAGTCGGACTATAAAATGGTCCAACAGCCAACCTACATCATTTATCATAATTTATAACTTTACCCAGTAGCATCGCAAATTTATTCCTAATTGTTAGTAAATATTCGATAAAAACTGAGCACATTGTGAATTTCAGGAACTTTGTAAAACTATTGTATTTTGTAAACACATTCATACTGAGAAAAACTCATTTAAACTATAGCATTTTCAATTATCTCGGCGATATTATAATTATAATCAGAGTGTTGACCTTAACCCTTTAGTGTAAAGTATTTCGGAAGAAGTTAATTAATTTACATAGACGAATACATTAATCAGAGTAATTAGAATCAAAGTAATTAGTTAAGATCTCCAAAGTAATTCACTTCATTCTCAAGGGGTTAGAGTTTTCTTTGAGTTTGCTTAGTCTAAGAACGATTCTAAAATTAAATCCTATAATTAACATTAAACTAATTAATTCCATTGAGCATTTAGTAACACGAACTTCATTTTTGCACTTCGATTTTTAAAATAATTTGATCCATCAATCACCAAAAATATTACACCACTAAAACTATTGGTCGAGTGTTTTATTGATTGTTCAAAGCATAAAACAGGCTAATATGTTTTAGAGAAATATTGGACAGGCTTTAATTGCGCCAACTGAACTGAGTCAGGTAGTCGGATATTAATTGCGCCGACTACTCCAGGGAGCCACCCGATACGTTCCCTGTACTAAGCCAAGTGGTGGCCCTTTTTGACTGCATAATTGAGTAGGTTAGGTTAGGTTAGGTTAGGTTAAGTTAAGGTAAGGTAGGTTAGGTTAGGTTAGGTTAGGTTAGGATAGGTTAGGTAGGTTAGGATGGATTAAGATAGGCTGGGAAAGGTTAGAATAGGATAGGTTAGGTTAGGTTATGATGGCACGTAAACAAGGACATTACTTCAGCCGGCAACTCACCCCACCTGGCTAGGGCTTAGCGCGACTAAGGAAAATTTTTTGTGACCGTTTTAGGGCTTGGCGCAATTCAGGAACTCTTTGGTGCAATTAATACACAACCGAAACATTTGTCCGGTTGCCACTTGGTCGAAGACACTATATAATCCAACTTAATCAAAGTTTAGGCAAACTAAATCCCTTACCAAAAACAAAAAGGTTAATCGTCCACTGGGTAAATTATTACCTGAGATCCAGCCAATCATTTTCATGATTCGAGGTCCATTTTTATTTCGGAGTCAAAAGTTAACACAATTAAGAGGTAACTCTTGTGACTCTATTGTCACAATATTTACTTCAGAGAGGTTTAGCAGGAGATTTCCTCACACTCATAGCCCAAGATAACCTACCCACAGTTGAAAAAAATTGTTAGTAAAAATATTAAATACCTATAATTAAAATCTAATTAATAGGTAATCAGCCATAAAGTATCTCCAAATGGAGGTCACCTACATCTGTGTTCTTTCAACTGCAGAGTGAATGCCACCTAAACAATGAAGCAATTGTAATTTAATGCACCAAAATAATAGTTGGCTGCGTTTAGTTGGCTACTATAACCCAACTCATTACACAATGTAATTAACGGTTCCTATTTTAAACACGAGGAAAACATGTAGTAAAACTATTGTCACTGGGATCATTTAGAACTTATGTGACTAACTATCGTGAAGCATAAAAGAATTTAGTGGCAAATACGATGTAGAATTTTTTCAGAGAGGCTACATAGCGAAAACAAAATTAATACTTTAACCCTTTTGTTTCCTTAGTCAATGCTAACCTACCTACAACGAATATATTCTTTTGCTACTTGTGGTAAATCAAAGAGTGATGTAAATTATATACTTAATTGAAAGTTGAATAAAATTTGGCAGCAGCTACTCTATAACCGATAATCTTAAATAAAATATATATCTGATAAACTTAAGTAAAATATTTAAAGTTTTTAGGCAGAAATACACATGGAGTATTTTATCGGCGTTTAATGGTAGTTTAAACCTATCAAGTCAAGTAGCCTTTATGCTTCAACTGCAGCTAAAACAAAATAATTGGGAGTGTAAATAAAAAAATCAATTATTTAAACCTTTATGACTTTTTTAAGCACCGAATAGCAATACAACCTATTATTTGGTATGATAACTTCAGGAAGCTGCACAAATCATGTTATTTTGACGATAAGTAGCAGTGAAAGTCACGTGACATGTGCGTGTATCAGTAAACACGTCTTGACATGTAGAAGCTCAACACACGAGACAGGTTCTCTCTGTGTATCCCTGGGGACGTGTGGATGTCTCTGCTACACACAACGTCGTCTCACAAGATACTACAACACAGTGTAGTGTCACGTGACATGTGCGTGTATCAGTAAACACGTCTTGACATGAAGAAGCTCAACACACGTGACAGGTTCTCTCTGTGTATCCCTGGGGACGTGTGGATGTCTCTGCTACACACAACGTCGTCTCACAAGATACTACAACACAGTGTAGTGTCACGTGACATGTGCGTGTATCTAGTAAACACGTCTTGACATGTAGAAGCTTAACACACGTGACAGGTTCTCTCTGTGTATCCCTGGGGACGTGTGGATGTCTCTGCTACACACAACGTCGTCTCACAAGATACTACAACACAGTGTAGTGTCACGTGACATGTGCGTGTATCAGTAAACACGTCTTGACATGTAGAAGCTCAACACACGAGACAGGTTCTCTCTGTGTATCCCTGGGGACGTGTGGATGTCTCTGCTACACACAACGTCGTCTCACAAGATACTACAACACAGTGTAGTGTCACGTGACATGTGCGTGTATCTAGTAAACACGTCTTGACATGTAGAAGCTTAACACACGTGACAGGTTCTCTCTGTGTATCCCTGGGGACGTGTCGATGTCTCTGCTATACACAACGTCGTCTCACAAGATACTACAACACAGTGTAGTGTCACGTGACATGTGCGTGTATCTAGTAAACACGTCTTGACATGTAGAAGCTTAACACACGTGACAGGTTCTCTCTGTGTATCCCTGGGGACGTGTCGATGTCTCTGCTACACACAACGTCGTCTCACAAGATACTACAACACAGTGTAGTGTCACGTGACATGTGCGTGTATCTAGTAAACACGTCTTGACATGTAGAAGCTTAACACACGTGACAGGTTCTCTCTGTGTATCCCTGGGGACGTGTGGATGTCTCTGCTACACACAACGTCGTCTCACAAGATACTACAACACAGTGTAGTGTCACGTGACATGTGCGTGTATCAGTAAACACGTCTTGACATGTAGAAGCTCAACACACGTGACAGGTTCTCTCTGTGTATCCCTGGGGACGTGTGGATGTCTCTGCTACACACAACGTCGTCTCACAAGATACTACAACACAGTGTAGTGTCACGTGACATGTGCGTGTATCTAGTAAACACGTCTTGACATGTAGAAGCTTAACACACGTGACAGGTTCTCTCTGTGTATCCCTGGGGACGTGTGGATGTCTCTGCTACACACAACGTCGTCTCACAAGATACTACAACACAGTGTAGTGTCACGTGACATGTGCGTGTATCAGTAAACACGTCTTGACATGTAGAAGCTCAACACACGAGACAGGTTCTCTCTGTGTATCCCTGGGGACGTGTGGATGTCTCTGCTACACACAACGTCGTCTCACAAGATACTACAACACAGTGTAGTGTCACGTGACATGTGCGTGTATCTAGTAAACACGTCTTGACATGTAGAAGCTTAACACACGTGACAGGTTCTCTCTGTGTATCCCTGGGGACGTGTGGATGTCTCTGCTACACACAACGTCGTCTCACAAGATACTACAACACAGTGTAGTGTCACGTGACATGTGCGTGTATCAGTAAACACGTCTTGACATGTAGAAGCTTAACACACGTGACAGGTTCTCTCTGTGTATCCCTGGGGACGTGTGGATGTCTCTGCTACACACAACGTCGTCTCACAAGATACTACAACACAGTGTAGTGTCACGTGACATGTGCGTGTATCTAGTAAACACGTCTTGACATGTAGAAGCTTAACACACGTGACAGGTTCTCTCTGTGTATCCCTGGGGACGTGTGGATGTCTCTGCTATACACAACGTCGTCTCACAAGATACTACAACACAGTGTAGTGTCACGTGACATGTGCGTGTATCAGTAAACACGTCTTGACATGTAGAAGCTTAACACACGTGACAGGTTTTCTCTGTGTATCCCTGGGGACGTGTGGATGTCTCTGCTACACACAACGTCGTCTCACAAGATACTACAACACAGTGTAGTGTCACGTGACATGTGCGTGTATCTAGTAAACACGTCTTGACATGTAGAAGCTTAACACACGTGACAGGCTCTCTCTGTGTATCCCTGGGGACGTGTGGATGTCTCTGCTACACACAACGTTGTCTCACAAGATACTACAACACAGTGTAGTGTCACGTAACATGTGCGTTTATCTAGTAAACACGTCTTGACATGTAGAAGCTTAACACACGTGACAGGTTCTCTCTGTGTATCCCTGGGGACGTGTCGATGTCTCTGCTATACACAACGTCGTCTCACAAGATACTACAACACAGTGTAGTGTCACGTGACATGTGCGTGTATCAGTAAACACGTCTTGACATGTAGAAGCTCAACACACGAGACAGGTTCTCTCTGTGTATCCCTGGGGACGTGTGGATGTCTCTGCTACACACAACGTCGTCTCACAAGATACTACAACACAGTGTAGTGTCACGTGACATGTGCGTGTATCTAGTAAACACGTCTTGACATGTAGAAGCTTAACACACGTGACAGGTTCTCTCTGTGTATCCCTGGGGACGTGTGGATGTCTCTGCTACACACAACGTCGTCTCACAAGATACTACAACACAGTGTAGTGTCACGTGACATGTGCGTGTATCAGTAAACACGTCTTGACATGTAGAAGCTTAACACACGTGACAGGTTCTCTCTGTGTATCCCTGGGGACGTGTGGATGTCTCTGCTACACACAACGTCGTCTCACAAGATACTACAACACAGTGTAGTGTCACGTGACATGTGCGTGTATCTAGTAAACACGTCTTGACATGTAGAAGCTTAACACACGTGACAGGTTCTCTCTGTGTATCCCTGGGGACGTGTGGATGTCTCTGCTATACACAACGTCGTCTCACAAGATACTACAACACAGTGTAGTGTCACGTGACATGTGCGTGTATCAGTAAACACGTCTTGACATGTAGAAGCTTAACACACGTGACAGGTTTTCTCTGTGTATCCCTGGGGACGTGTGGATGTCTCTGCTACACACAACGTCGTCTCACAAGATACTACAACACAGTGTAGTGTCACGTGACATGTGCGTGTATCTAGTAAACACGTCTTGACATGTAGAAGCTTAACACACGTGACAGGCTCTCTCTGTGTATCCCTGGGGACGTGTGGATGTCTCTGCTACACACAACGTTGTCTCACAAGATACTACAACACAGTGTAGTGTCACGTGACATGTGCGTTTATCTAGTAAACACGTCTTGACATGTAGAAGCTTAACACACGTGACAGGTTCTCTCTGTGTATCCCTGGGGACGTGTCGATGTCTCTGCTATACACAACGTCGTCTCACAAGATACTACAACACAGTGTAGTGTCACGTGACATGTGCGTGTATCAGTAAACACGTCTTGACATGTAGAAGCTTAACACACGTGACAGGTTTTCTCTGTGTATCCCTGGGGACGTGTGGATGTCTCTGCTACACACAACGTCGTCTCACAAGATACTACAACACAGTGTAGTGTCACGTGACATGTGCGTGTATCAGTAAACACGTCTTGACATGTAGAAGCTTAACACACGTGACAGGTTCTCTCTGTGTATCCCTGGGGACGTGTCGATGTCTCTGCTATACACAACGTCGTCTCACAAGATACTACAACACAGTGTAGTGTCACGTGACATGTGCGTGTATCAGTAAACACGTCTTGACATGTAGAAGCTTAACACACGTGACAGGTTTTCTCTGTGTATCCCTGGGGACGTGTGGATGTCTCTGCTACACACAACGTCGTCTCACAAGATACTACAACACAGTGTAGTGTCACGTGACATGTGCGTGTATCAGTAAACACGTCTTGACATGTAGAAGCTTAACACACGTGACAGGTTCTCTCTGTGTATCCCTGGGGACGTGTCGATGTCTCTGCTACACACAACGTCGTCTCACAAGATACTACAACACAGTGTAGTGTCACGTGACATGTGCGTGTATCAGTAAACACGTCTTGACATGTAGAAGCTCAACACACGTGACAGGTTCTCTCTGTGTATCCCTGGGGACGTGTGGATGTCTCTGCTACACACAACGTCGTCTCACAAGATACTACAACACAGTGTAGTGTCACGTGACATGTGCGTGTATCAGTAAACACGTCTTGACATGTAGAAGCTTAACACACGTGACAGGTTCTCTCTGTGTATCCCTGGGGACGTGTGGATGTCTCTGCTACACACAACGTCGTCTCACAAGATACTACAACACAGTGTAGTGTCACGTGACATGTGCGTGTATCAGTAAACACGTCTTGACATGTAGAAGCTCAACACACGAGACAGGTTCTCTCTGTGTATCCCTGGGGACGTGTGGATGTCTCTGCTACACACAACGTCGTCTCACAAGATACTACAACACAGTGTAGTGTCACGTGACATGTGCGTGTATCTAGTAAACACGTCTTGACATGTAGAAGCTTAACACACGTGACAGGTTTTCTCTGTGTATCCCTGGGGACGTGTGGATGTCTCTGCTACACACAACGTCGTCTCACAAGATACTACAACACAGTGTAGTGTCACGTGACATGTGCGTGTATCTAGTAAACACGTCTTGACATGTAGAAGCTTAACACACGTGACAGGTTCTCTCTGTGTATCCCTGGGGACGTGTGGATGTCTCTGCTACACACAACGTCGTCTCACAAGATACTACAACACAGTGTAGTGTCACGTGACATGTGCGTGTATCTAGTAAACACGTCTTGACATGTAGAAGCTTAACACACGTGACAGGTTCTCTCTGTGTATCCCTGGGGACGTGTGGATGTCTCTGCTACACACAACGTCGTCTCACAAGATACTACAACACAGTGTAGTGTCACGTGACATGTGCGTGTATCTAGTAAACACGTCTTGACATGTAGAAGCTCAACCCACGTGACAGGTTCTCTCTGTGTATCCCTGGGGACGTGTGGATGTCTCTGCTACACACAACGTCGTCTCACAAGATACTACAACACAGTGTAGTGTCACGTGACATGTGCGTGTATCAGTAAACACGTCTTGACATGTAGAAGCTTAACACACGTGACAGGTTTTCTCTGTGTATCCCTGGGGACGTGTGGATGTCTCTGCTACACACAACGTCGTCTCACAAGATACTACAACACAGTGTAGTGTCACGTGACATGTGCGTGTATCAGTAAACACGTCTTGACATGTAGAAGCTCAACACACGAGACAGGTTCTCTCTGTGTATCCCTGGGGACGTGTGGATGTCTCTGCTACACACAACGTCGTCTCACAAGATACTACAACACAGTGTAGTGTCACGTGACATGTGCGTGTATCAGTAAACACGTCTTGACATGTAGAAGCTCAACACACGAGACAGGTTCTCTCTGTGTATCCCTGGGGACGTGTGGATGTCTCTGCTACACACAACGTCGTCTCACAAGATACTACAACACAGTGTAGTGTCACGTGACATGTGCGTGTATCTAGTAAACACGTCTTGACATGTAGAAGCTCAACCCACGTGACAGGTTCTCTCTGTGTATCCCTGGGGACGTGTGGATGTCTCTGCTACACACAACGTCGTCTCACAAGATACTACAACACAGTGTAGTGTCACGTGACATGTGCGTGTATCAGTAAACACGTCTTGACATGTAGAAGCTTAACACACGTGACAGGCTCTCTCTGTGTATCCCTGGGGACGTGTGGATGTCTCTGCTACACACAACGTCGTCTCACAAGATACTACAACACAGTGTAGTGTCACGTGACATGTGCGTGTATCAGTAAACACGTCTTGACATGTAGAAGCTTAACACACGTGACAGGTTTTCTCTGTGTATCCCTGGGGACGTGTGGATGTCTCTACTACACACAACGTTGTCTCACAAGATACTATAACACAGTGTAGTGTCACGTGACATGTGCGTGTATCTAGTAAACACGTCTTGACATGTAGAAGCTCAACCCACGTGACAGGTTCTCTCTGTGTATCCCTGGGGACGTGTGGATGTCTCTGCTACACACAACGTCGTCTCACAAGATACTATAACACAGTGTAGTGTCACGTGACATGTGCGTGTATCTAGTAAACACGTCTTGACATGTAGAAGCTCAACCCACGTGACAGGTTCTCTCTGTGTATCCCTGGGGACGTGTGGATGTCTCTACTACACACAACGTTGTCTCACAAGATACTACAACACAGTGTAGTGTCACGTGATATGTGCGTGTATACGTTACTGCAGAAATTGTACAATAAAATTCAATGTGGCACTTAAAAACTAAATAAAAAAACACAAGTTTGTAGACCTGAGCCATTTACAGTCATATCCAATTTAAGAGGACCTACACTTAACAAGGCACTTAGCATGACGAACAATGCGTCTTAGCAGGGACAAACAAAAGGCAGCGACTGCAGAAGAGGTGCTTGTGAATGATGCCATTAGAAACTGCAAACAAAGTCTTCAGTCAACTGGAGGGTTTGGATGGAGAGTAATTCATGAACTTCCATTCATTTTTCATGCATTTTAAGCTTTCTAACTATTTTAGTGTGCGTAGAATTAGTGTGTGGTTGTGAATGTGTTCACAATAGTAATTTTATTTCTGTTTTCGTACAGACCAGGGTCAATTTCTAGCTCTCCAGTGGGAGCCAGCTGGTCTAGTGGTAGACCGCAGGACTTCGGTCACAATGGTCTCGGGTTCAAATACTGCCAATTACCAATGAAATTTATTTAACTGGTATTGTCGCGATTCCTTCTAGGCCTAGCCTAAAGTAGTGTGAAGACAATTCTGGGCTAGAAACTAGAAAAGGGTGCATTGTGTATTATACGGACGATTTTAAGGGAAATAAGTACAAATCATGCAAGCATTTGCGGATATGCTGATGATCATAACTGCAAGTTAATCACTGAATTACGAGACTATCTAATTACCCAAACGAGTTCTAGAAAGGTATTATTTAGGCCTAGAATGTTTAATGAATTGGAAATTTGTATAAGTCGTGATTGTCGTAAATCTCTCAAAGACATAGTTCAATGGGCACGTTGACTGAACTGTTTATTCAAAATTTGGTTCTTGTTGAATATTCATACACATTATACGTCACAAGGAAAGCAAATGCAAATTTTAATGTAACTGTTTTGCGTAGAAAAGGTCACGAAATTTTGCGAAAGGAATTTTTGGTTTTAAACGTATAGCTAAACTAAAATGTAGTGAAGATTTGCTAAATAAGAAAAAATGTTCCATTCTAGACTCATAAATAAAAATTGCTCGAAATGAAATAAAGGTATCGTTTGGACAATCCTATAACAGGGTGGCAGGTTACAAATTTACCTATTTGCCGACGCTTTCAAGACCATCAGGGAAAATACATCGGTGGTTGGGGATATCGTTCTGGTTAAGATGGCTCATCTATAAGTGTCGATTTAGAAATCCGCCAAGGAAGAGGCATTTTGACAAAAGTGTTATATGTCTTACCCTGTTAATATTTAGAATAATGATAAATGTCTCTAATTAAAACTAAACTAATAGAGTTTTAGCTCCTCGTTTACTTGAGTGATTTATTTTTCACTGTTTAGAGCAGAATAAAGTTCAATACAGATTAAACTATTTTGCAAGCAAATAATGTATTTTGACTCTAATGTATGTTGTGCTTTACTATTTAGTAACAAAAATGTTCTAGAAATCTTCAATATACATTTTGCAAATTAATTTGTTACTTGAAGTAATTTTCTTAACGAAAAACCAGTAAATAAAAAAGTATTAAATATTATTACAACACCTTGGAGCTTCAAAAATAATATTTTAAGAATTTGAAACCACACATTAAATTTTCCTTAAGAGGAACCCTAAGATGACATACTCAAAAGATTCTTACACACAAACAAGTCCTCAATGTAATAACATTACACTAACCGAATGTCACAAACAGAAACACAAATGGAGTTAAACTTGCCATTGTAAGATGTAAACGTTACAACTTAAGGTGGGAAGTAAAGTCAACAACAACTCAAGTAGATGTAATTATAACCACAACATCTCTCTCTCCCTCTCTCAACGTCTTGTGTATTCGTAACGTTGTAATTTAGAAATTAAACAGGAAAATATCTAACATTATTACAGGGGTTTTCGGTTGAGGGGAATTTATTTATGGTAAAGCTAAAACTACGGGCTTCTGCATACGTACGTTTTTGAAGATATAGAAAAATTCAATATTATCGAGTATTTATTGAAGAGGTTCTAATATTTACTGGAAAAGTATTTTGAAGACCACAGCGCACTTCTAGTAGGGAATCTTTCAGTAAGTATTCAGGCAGTACATTACAGGATGTTTTTCCCAATTTTGTTTATTTCTGTAGTTCACCCACGGCCTTTTAGATTTTAGGTACGGTTGTGGGGCCATCACTAGCACTTCCACTCCTCATAGTCACCCCTCATGTGCATGCTTCCACTAGTAGCACGTCTGGAAGCGGTGCGAGGGGTCGGCTTTACAAAACATCAGACTTAAGTAATGGTAATTTATAAATGCTACATGAATTCCTTGGTTTGCATGTTGTGAATTGTGTCTTAGCTTTATACAACGTAATACAGGGATCACTCACAAAAATAAAATATAGTAGGCCTAATTGAAAAAGATTATTTTAAAATTTTTTATCAAATCTATGTATCATTTGAATATTGGTAATAGTTTTATACTACCCGTTTCCAAGGGCAGTGTTCATTTGATTTGTAAATTGCATCTTATAAGCTGCAATTTCCGACACATCGCAAACTTTACCAATATCCAGACTCCAAGACAAACAAAACCATCGATTGGGACGCTAGCCAATATGATTGTGTTTGGCCGGTCTGATGGAAAAATGTATACCTTACGTCATAGGCTTTATGGATTGTTGTCCGAAAAAATAAGTAGTTTAACTATTATAATTTAATTACTTAAAGTAAATACTTAACGATAGGTGACGTCAATACGTTTATTGTAGTTTTTTTTTTTTAGTTTTCTTTGGTAGAACATTAGAGAAGATTTCGTTAAGTTATTATCTTAATCAATATTATACAGTCGTTCATTAAGGGTATTTGTATTAGATACTAATATTTTTAGATTGTGTTTGTTTCAAATTAAGTTTTGTTAAGTTTGTAGGTGTTCACTACCAATTAATGTACCAACTAATTTAAGATTTCTGAAACTACTTGTAAGGAACTAAAAAAAAGTAGTTTAGTGAAAAAGATTAATTTGAATTAATTCAGAAAAGAATACTCATCCAAGGGTTTAAAAATATAACTATGAAAATAATGTTCATATAATGTTAGGCTTAGTATCAATATACGTTTTATAACAAATAAATGTGATAGTAAAGAATTTCTTAAAACAAGACATTTGAAACACAAAAGTAGATGTATTAAGAATACTTAATAAACACCAAATTGAATTCACGGAACACTTTTAAGCAAATGGACTATCGTATTGCAGTTTCAAAACTCAATAAAACTTTGATGATAAAATATGATTGGGTAATGAAGCGGGGAATGGATGTGAGAGAATGTGAAAAGTTGGCAAAATGGAAATACTTTCGCAAACGTCGCTCTCTTTGGGTTCAATGGCACAATAGCTTAATAAAGACTAGAAATGTTTCATTGTTTTGGTTTTGTTTTGTTTTGCTTATCCAAAAGTCAAGATGTTATAATATGTGTTTAAATTGGGTTAAAAATTATTTACTTGCATCATAAATACATTTTATACCAGGTAATTATCGATTGAAAAAAGAGAAAGTTTGTAACCTTTATGTTATATTTGTTTTCGACATAACCATCCTCACCTAAAGTTAAGAATCAAAACATGATAACATGACTAAGAATAACTAAAATACAATTATTAAACCCACGAATACTAAACACAGATAGCGGTATTTCATAAACATAAACAAATGACGCAACCGGCCCAAATCCTATTCTAATAACATTAACATATGGTTTAGACACTATACATTGTCATTGAAGCAATTTTAAATAATGTTTACTTTTGGGTCAGTAACATAATTTGTTTATGTTTATTACTCTACCACCGTTTCTGTTCTAGTATTCGTGATTAAACCCATAAAGGTTTTAAATAACAATAAAGAGGTCGCCGATATTAAAAAGAAATTGATTTTGTATTTTCAACAAATTAAGCTTGAGCTTAGATAAAGCAGTACGTCTATTGGATACCGACTATATTAACCTAGTCTAAGGTCAATTTAAACACAGGGTAAACTCATACATTTATGGGAACCGCGCAAAACCATTTGAACTAAAATTGATGTTTGCCTCTCAACCTGACTTGACTTTCTTTTGCTGTATATTACATGTTGTTATATATAGCACTATATATTATAGGGACATACATGGTACGTTTTGCTGCTATCGTGGTATCATTAGGTTTCGCGACACGAAATTTCAATTTATATGTTAAAGTTCAAAACAGTTATTTAAGACACAAATTAATTTTATTTTGTTTTTATTCGCCACACCTTCATTTTAGTGCAGTACGCTGAAACCTATTTTACTAGTCCCTTTGAGGATAAGCTAGGTTTGAGCCCGGAACCTCGGTGACAGAAGCCCCGTGCTAATAGTCTAGCTCGCTCCCCACAAAGCAATATACAACTACAGATATTTACAGGTAACTGCAAATATTTAAAAACCAATACAACTAAAAGCGGTCAAAATTTAAATAAAAAACTACAAACCTTACTAGCATGGTTTATAATATACGTTATACACTTTCAACATATGGTAAAGAATACATCCAAACGAAATTCAACGTAAATAAATACGTCCAACAAAATCCTAAAAGTATTTTTACTTTGCGACGCAACACGAGGAATTTTTCATTTGTTGAGGTTGGAAAAGCAATTTAAAGGGTCTGCCAAGAATGTGAGGAGTTTGGAACTATGACAAGACTTGTATAAAATGACAATCAGAGGAATCTAGGGACAATGCGATGGTGAACAATGAACAATATATTGGGGAAATGTGGCTCCAATAAGTTGGCTGCACTTGGCTGTCAGCGATAGTACCAACAATGGGTTGCTGATCTTCGATAAATGCTGCAAGTGGTTCAAATAGCTATTAGAAGAGCTTTAAGCTGCTCTCAGAATCCTAATTGCGGTGGGATAATTTTAGCTTGTTCGTAAATAACAAACATAAAAAAATATACTGGTTGCAACAATTATACTTTACCATACAATATAACATTTTCTAATTGGATTGCTTATTCATTCCTGATTCATAATTTTAATTTCTAAGTATCCAATTAAACTGCAAAATAAAATTATCATGATCAAGTCAGGTATGTTTATTTATAATGGAAATGTAAATAGTTAATTTTCACTCTCGTTTTCAGCAGGAATTTACCTAAAATAACGTCATGATCCTCAGAAATGATGGTAAATCAAAAACGTATATTTATTATATTGGATTTCAGCCTCCTGATCGCATTTAAATACTATAAATTGGCGTAAATACCTGCTTTTATGGAATCCAGTTGTAGCTGAAGACATCTTGAACAGCCTATGTTAGTTACCGGGAGCAACTATGCTACAAACTGGATCGCATAAATGAAGATATTTACACCAATCTATACAAAATTATAATACGAAAGTCTAGTTTTTAAGGCTTGATCCAATTCATTATTCCATGAGTTTGAAGGTGTTTAGTTCTGTTTACATAATTATGCAAAATAAAAAGGATATTGAATAATATTAAAAAGCTTTAGTTGCGTCGATGTACTTAAATATACTATCACCACTCAGACTTTTTCACATACATTTTTACTTCCATATTCTGTTCTAAAACATGTACCACTATTGAGGAACTAACTGTTAACCCTAAACTTAGCTGAAAACACAAGAAACTATTACTTCAGAAAAAAACTTCAACGAAAGAAACATTTGTTTAAATTAAGGTAATAACTGAATAACCCAAATCCAGGATGACACCTATTGTAACCGCATTGCCAGTGTTAGAGGCAAAAGCCGAGCCTACCGTTGGTTTAATCTAAATTGGAATCTTTGTTGAATTGGATTTGCTATTATTGTTGTATTATTGTAACAGAGTTGCTATTGTGCGGATAGCTATTGCTATTTGATAAACATTTGATGGCTAAACAGATTTCCGGCTGAACTGTATCACGTTTACTGATTTTAGAGGATCATTGTTTCATTTTCCATTTTGCTAAATCCTGGAAATCGTTTGGGTTGGGTCTTGACTAGCTTAAGATGTTAGATTTCAGCTGTAAAAGCCAGAATAAAGTTTGATAATTTTTTAATATTGTGAACCTCTGGTTTGAAGCTATCAAAAAGCTGTAACCTTATCTAAAGATTTGTGTAAGTTTTAGAACTATTTTAACTTTCAGCTACAATATTGATTTCAAAAGGTATAACAACATAAAGGCTGAAGGGCAGATGGACATATCACAATTTAATTTACTCTTGCCTACGGTGGGATGTAATTGTTGCTGGTAATGTGGACTTTAATTAAATTCTGGAAGGAAGTATTTGTACAAAAGTATTTACTCGAACTAAACTTCGATTTTACCCAAAGTAAAACTAAAAGTGTATCAAGATAGTATGTTATTAAAAAATAAAAATAATAATAATAAATTGCGATGCCCCTGGACTCCTTAATTTTGATATTGTAAATATAAGTTCTTTTAAAAAAAACCTTTTTCAACATTTCTTTGAATTTAATGATATGACTTAGGAATGAAAAACTGTATGCTAATAGGAGTTTGACAGTGATAACTAGTACAAAATCTCTAAAAAATATAATAAACACAATAGCAGAAGTAGGCTTTCAAGAATTACAAATCTATCTAATTTAGCGGAATATTTCCATCATAACACTTTATCATAAAAAATATTTAATTCGACAAAATTCGCCCAAAATTCAAAATTTTATTTTCCACACCTTCGTAGTCTTCCCGCATTGTAAGTAGAAACTGTTTACCAGGTCAACCCACGTGAAGTTTTAACCAGGGCTAAACTTCAAACGGAAGTGAAGTTTATAATAGGGTTAGAGGCAGAGGCCAGGCTTCGTTTACGTGTTTATTGGCAATCGTCCGCAAACCAAGAACACAAAGAAGTCAAGTAAACAAAACATCATTGTTACTTGAACTGGCTCGTCAAGTATTCTAGTACAAAAATTGGAGGTACAAATATGGAGCAATTTTTTAAATACTTTTCGATACTTAAACTTTACAACGGTATTGCATTATTTTAAATGAGAGGCATATATTTTCCATTTTGTTGATTGAGACGACTGGATTCACAGTAAAATCACAGTAATTATGTATAGTACAAGAGGTTCGGGGTTTGAAGCCTGCCATTCAATAATAGATTTAGGTACGGTATTAGAATTCCTCCTTATCAAGAAAAAAATGTATCTATAATAAACTTTCGCTGTTTTGTAAAAATCCATCCACATAAATCCATTTGGTACCTCAATTCAATGAATATACAATTTGTCCATTCACTAGATTTTTGACATAAACATGGGGACAATTTCTTGGCATTTACAATCTAATATTTAAATAAAATTGTCAGGGTAAGCATTGCTGGTGAAAACGACATCCCTTACCAACCAACTGTTGCTAAAAAGAGATCAATAGTATTATACTGCAATGGTATACTTTCAAAGAGGTGCAGCACAATGCCAAAGAGTGTGTTAATATCAAAGTCAATTTTATTTATTAACCTTTCAACAGTTTATGTGATATGAGTAATGCTAGTATAGTTTTGTTTTTTGTATGGAATTATTGATATCTTAGCGCTGAAATACTAGTTTTTGTGAAATTTTAATTTCCAAAACAGATAATTTATCTTTGACTTTAGAGCGTTGAAAGTTGAATTGTCACATTGCGTATTTTTGCAGGTCTACAAAAAAGAGTAATTTTCCTCGTCTTAGTAAAATTCCGGCAACCCACTATACCTACAAGCAATTCGTCAATAGATTTACCATTTTGTAACTGTTATCATTACTTAAACAAAAATCCGATGTCCAAATGCCCCAAATCCTATATAAATTATTGTAAAAAAGATTCGTATCGGTCTATATATTAGCTAAGATTCAATTGTAGATGCAATGGATGAATATCACAACTACACAATTCGCAATGGACAAATTAATTGTATTTACTCACAGAAATTAACCAGTATTTGAAGATTTGAACGGCTATGCTTACCTGAAAAAAAAAACAGAAATTAAAATCAACATAACCTTTGAAATTATTATACTGTATCTTTAACATTTAAATTTCGACGTCATAGTGTTAAATGCGGAGTAGGCAACATAATATTTCGAAAAACTCTTTTAAATTGTATTATTTTCCAAAGGTAAGCAACCATTTAAAGTGCAAAATTAACATTTATGATAAGAACAATAAATAAACCGTCCATTATTCTTAATTTAAGCATAAAGAAATGTTAATTATATGAGGTTTTATTGTTTTTAAATATAATTAAATTTATAAACGGGACGAGATTTGTTCACTGTGTCACAAAAGATTAAATCTTTACTTTGTAATCGAAACATAACAAACTGAGGTACATTTTGCACAGCAGTTGTGAAGTAATCTTTTAGCAAGGATTTCAACAGTAAAGTGGCATACATTGGTTTTATTGCCATTTCTGGTGTCTGAAGAAGCTCGAATATATCACTAAAACACATTGTCGGCTGCACTCTAGCTGCTTGCTCTTTCAAATATTAATCTAAAATACACGATGCAAAAAATAGCAAACAATCTTGAAGGGTGATGTTTAGAAGTTTTGTCTAGGAAAAACGATTAACAAAATGTTTTAAAGTAAAGTTGAGTAATTGAGTTCAAAATTCTCAGGCCATAAACACTATCTTAGAATAAGAGATATTTTTCAACTAAAGAGCAATAAAGTGTATTGATTTAATTCTCTCCACAATGAAATAAAGAAAAAAGAATTATGTAAATTCTGAGTACTAAACAGCATACGTTTATGTGGTTGTATTTTCTAATTTCATATTTAGATTTTTATTTTGAAAAAATGCTACATTTGCCAGGTCTAAAGCACCTATAGATATAACTTAAAACACTTTTTGGTAATCCATAATAACGGAAAAATCATAAATGAGTCATTTTCTCCGTCAAAGTTGTTACCATGTGGATATATTTTAGATCTTTTAGCGATAAAAAAAATAAAAAAAAATTTGTTCTAAGTCTGATGATGTAACTAAAAAGTTATTTCTGTTTACAAATTTACTGACAATGTATACTTTGCCATTGTATATCGAAACTCGCCTTTGGCTCGCTGGGGGCTCCGACCCCAGGCCCCCTTTTTTGGTAGGGGGTAAATAGAAATGGGCCATGGCGCAAGACCTGCAATTGAGCCAAATTTCAGATTTTAGCTATTCTAGAAGTGGGTAAAATTGATTTAGACCGATGCACCTGTAGGAATAACATTGGGGGGATTCTATATTTCTTGGGGGAGGGAGTTATATTTGTAAAATGTCACTTTTCGGAAAGGGCGCAAGATCTACAATCATGCAAAATTTCAGATATCCAGTTAATCTAGAAATGTGTAAACGTGATTTAGACTTATGCACCTGTAAGAATAACATATAACCTGTAAGTAAAATAAACTTACACCCCAAAGTTGGTTGTAAGGGTCAAAGGTTGTTTCGAGAGGTCAAATTACACATTGTCAATGCAGTTTTACAGTTCGGTTCACAATCTAGACTGCAATGCACCGCGAATGCTTTTCAACTGTAAAAGCACTGTAAAAGGCTTTATCTTCTTTTACTGCTTTGTCTTCGTCGCTACATTGTTTATGAATGGGATGTGAAGCAAACAAGCAATGCGGGTTACCAAATTGCTTTTGTCTCTTCAAATACAGCAAAGAGTGACGTAACTTGGGTTATGTTGCACAATTGACTGTACTAATTTACTGTACAATTTTTTTTCTCAAAATAAATTTACTATAGGGCAGATGATGTTATTATACATAGGGGAAATAAAAGGGAATTTTAAAATAATCTAAAAGCATAACGTTAGATGAAAAAATATGATTCAATTTCTGATCACTCAATGGAGGTTATTCATGATATTAGTAGTAGTTACAAATAACTATATGTTGCATTCGTACTAAGATAAATTATTGTGTAAGAAATGTGTTTGGGTTATTTAGTAGCTATTGTTAAAAAAACTGTAATTTCACTTTCAGTTTGAAATAAGGGAAGCAAATTTAAAGAGGTGTTAAAAGGTGTAGATGTTTGACATTTTATGAAACATATGCACAAAATCATGTTATTACATCCGATTCGCTCATTTTATTCGGTACCATCCACCATTACTGCAAATTATTTTAAATACTAATTGTACTGAAAGGAAAAGTCAGTTTAAGGTAACGTTTAATACTCAAAGCAATGCATAATTACAACATGCATACGTTTAGTGCATATTTAGATTCGATATATAAATTATTCCAATGTAAAATTACACATTTATTGATTAACATCACCAATACAATCAATCAAGATAAGTGTACTCGGTGAACCACGGTTGCGATTTGTACCTGTTTATATGAAGTTACTCAGGCAGAATTGATGATGACGTATCAATTTGTTGGATGTCTGGGGGAAGGGGGATACAAATAGCGCTACATCCATCCAATGGAGGTTTTTCCTCCATGTGACAGCGGTTATTTATCCCTCTGTTGTGGATTATTTATGAAAATCCATTTATCGTACTGAATATCATAGTGAGGTTGTTTGTACAATGCTATGTAGGTAATAAAATTTTGATAATCCGTACATTTCTTTTGGGCCATACTTTTGGAACTTAGTATGTTTTAGGTATGTTATAGGTATGTTTTAGAAATTCAGCGAGGATTCTATCCTAAGTGCCTTTTATCGGCCTTTTATGATTTTATCTTTCTCGTGGTCATAACATTCTATTTTCAGCTGTCAAATTGAAAGTTTTTATACAAAATGAGGTTTTTCAGATTTTATTTATGGTAAACATGATTTAGTACAAAGCAAAACCACTGACTATAGAAACTTAAAGAACAACAAGGATGGAATGTATTTTTTAAACGTTACAATACTTGCAAGTATTCAATTGAAAAAGTATTCAGATGTTGCAAGATCTATCTCTTTGGAAAACCTAAGCGGTAAAATGTAAAGAATAATTTTTAATACCAGTGTGAATAAAAATTACATTTTTATTAAAATATGTAAAACTGAAATACCAACGATAAATCAATATTACTACAGCCCTACAAGCCCTTTTGTTTAAAGTTTGTTTTCCTTGCTAACTTTCACGTCTTTGGAGATTTCATTAATGACTATTTTTTAAATGTTTTTTTTACGTACGAATCAAAAGATAGTGGCTATTTTATATTATTTTAAATGTCACTTATAAATTAAGGACATTCGAATGGAAAAACTTCCTTAGGTTTTTATGAGGTGTTTAAATACAAGTTGTACAGTTTATTGTTTTCATTTACACTGTCTTACACTCTCCAGTACGAGAGAAAATTTTTTTCGTGGCAAATATATTCTACTGTATTTTCAAACGGTGAGTCGGTGGCTTCGATAGCACAACAGACCTTCGGCCAAAAGCAGCGATATCATGGGCTCGGAGTGTGGTACCTGCCACCATTTTTTATTAGTACACTCCACCCCGTACTTTACTGGCTCACTCCTTGCTTTGCTAGAGATCGATGTGCTGGATACGTTCAACACAATGCCTCTGTGGCCCAGGCTAATGCAAGGTTCATAAAGTGGCTACCAACATAAAAAAATGTAAAATTTTAATAAACTAAATAAGTTAATTATTTGGTGCTCTTTACAAAACCAACACATTAACCAGGATTACGTAACCTAAAGATAAACACTTTCTGAAACAGTACGGGGAGTATGTGCAGTGAAGGTAACAGCGGTACAAAACCCATTTACAGCATCGGGTGTAGATAGAGGGAGTAAAGAGCGTTTGATGACGTCACTACGGATTATGTCGTCATTGTGTGAGAGGTTCTTCTAATGCACTCGGAGCTGATAACCTCTCTAAGAGAACAATATACACCTGTATACATTAACGTGAGGTTCATAAGCTGTATAACCTCAAGCATATTTAAAGTGCTCTAAATATGATAAGTGTTAAACATTTTTTATTTTGTAAAACTTAAGTCTCCATAGACGTTTGAGTGTATGATTTTAATGCGTACGAAGTAAAAAAAGAATCCTCTCAGTATATCAATAATAAGTTAGTAGATTTTACCCTGCTGTTGGTATTAGGATGTTAGCTGGTGTAAAATATACTTATTTAAACCGGAAAATCATGAATAGATTTTTAATGTGGCATTTAAAAACGCAAGTACCAAAGATATCCTAAAATCCATAGACGATGTAATTGTAAACATGGTACGGTACGTGAAGAGTAGGTGGAAACATAGATTTTCACTTTACACTCCAAAAAATAAATCGTCGATGTAAACATTTCATCTAGTTTGACTCTTTAAACACTAAAACTGTATCTTCAAATCTTTTGGTGAGCAGTATTTGCAAAAATATACTGTTGAAAAAGTACTTCTAGTGCAAAAGTCATATCTAACAGCACAAGCACCTTAAATCCTTATATAGCCCTGAGGAGCACGAAGTGAACATTACAAAAATATACGACGTTTTGTACGAAGCTGTGTATGTATGAAATACCTGCAAACTGACGTCCAAAAACACATTTCGGGGTTGAGGGTAGTGTAAGGTTTGTTTATGGGCCACAACCACAGTTTACGGTGAACTGGTCAAGATAAGACCACTACTGCCCGGAATTGTTGAACTTGCAACACTATACAGCTGTTTAATTGAACTTTTATTGTTGGTGGGAATAATAAAAATTAGGGAAAAGATATATTTTTTCTCAGGATACATGTTGTAACACATTGCAAAATATTTCCCCAATTTATCTGGCTGATTATTTCTTATCTTACGCCTTGCTGAATCACTCTTTTACTTTCGAAAATTTGTAAAAAATATTGGCTATTGACTATTGACTATTGAAATAAATATTGATATATTGAAAAAAAATGTTGGGGATATAAAATTATGTTGGTTTTCAGTTGCTTTTATAAGTTTACATTCAAACAGGTTATCCATATGCAACACTTATTATGTGTAAACAATAGTTGCGGAATGAGTCATTTCGGTAAATATCAGTAAACCTCGTAGGGTTTAATCTCTTGGGGAAACGAAAAAATTAAAAAAAATCATTTGTTTCTTATAAGAAAACAAGTAAAGTGTCCATAGTGTCATTTCCCATGGGAGAATTTACTAAGATCAAAATTAATCTTTAACAATTGTATAGAAAGTTTTTTTAATAGGATTTTTACAAGGCTTTTTAATTTATTACTAATCATGGGCCTTACATAAGAGTATTTATATCTGTAAAAACAGAAAGGAATTAATAAATTAAAAAATCTTTACATTATGTAACACAATTAATTAAATCGTGTTAATGTGACAAATGCAGTTAATTACTTTAAAACTAGTCTAACCAAGCAATTCTGCACACGAAAAATTACATCAAACAGTCAAATTTACAAAAAAGGGAGCGTGTTCATTTTTCAATATTTAAATCACGTCAAGAACACTGACCATGAATAATGACTCAATCTCGGCAAATTTGCATCTCCTTAAGTTGGTGAAGCTAAGAAACTTTAAAACTTTCAAATCCTTCTTGATTTACAACACCTTAACTTTTCCTTAGACTTTTGACGTAAAGAGACGAGGGAAATCTTTGTTGAGAGTGCTATGAAATGAGCAAGCTGATAAAGAAGAGGGAAATATTGCGTTATCACCACAAATCTTGCGTTATTGTTAACAATGTTCTTCTCAGAGGTTTTTGTGTGTAAAACGGTTATAAAATTTCTTCTTAAAGTGATTTTTTTACCATGCAAATTCCATTCAGTTGGTGAGTATTGAACCTTAACAACAATACCTTAAGGATGAGCCAAGTTTTCTGTACAGCTTTTACAGTTTTAGTTCAACTACCCACGTGGTTGACAATTATAGAAAGTAAACCAACAGTTATTGATGGGGTGGAAATTGAAATACAAGGTTTAATTAAGAGTTATACGTACCCACCCTTATATAATTACAAAAATTACATTTTAAATAAATCTAACATCTTACTTTTGCTTTTTTAGGTTATATTTCCGTAGATACACGTATAAAAAATTTGGACGAATTGGACATGTCAATGACCTCTGAGCTAAGGATTAAAATCAGTAACAAACAATTTCAATATTTCCTTACTCAATATATTAAGCGATAACCTGAACAAAATGTCATAACTAGTAGCCTATATCGTTCACGCTATCTGTTCAATACCAACAGTAACCTATGTAAAATGTTTGGATTAATGTTTAACACAAATTACATTTGAAATTCACCAGACACTGTTTAGCATAAAAAATGTTTAGTCTTCGTTTCATGGATACGGTATATTAGGTTTCCTTGAAGATAATCAGGGTACATCTTCATGACGCAGAGCAGCTAAATAGATCTTAAGTGCGCCAGACACAGTCGTAAATTAAAGCTACGTAAGCAAACATGGTTTATGCCTTTTCAGTGGTTACCCGAAAATATCGAGAATACGGGTTAAAATTCGTTCGGATTTCCCATTGTTAAACAAAGTACTGTAGTATCTCATAGTATTTCGTTAGAAAGTCCTTAGATGTCTGGTAAAACTGCACTTTTCGTGGTGACTCACATTTTTAGGTTTATCCTTTTTTACGATTCGTCACAATAAAAACATGGGATAATGGATACAAAACACACTTGGACAAGACACATTAACACAAAAACTGTACATTTAGTAGTCTTTTTGGCTTTTTTGAACTTATAACGACTAAAACTGATCGAGAGGTATGAGCAAATACGCTGGTAAGATTTGTTAGAATGGCTCAATGAAATGTTTGAAATAGTTACCATCCTAAAGTATTAATTTATTGAATTATTATAAACGAAAATGGTTACATACCTATCATAACTGATATTATAGCGTTGAAGTTCAACAAATCATATCTTCTCTACGTACAATTTAAGACGGTAACTATTAACTCATTTCTAGTGTTTTAAAATTTACTGTACAATTAATTGTAAAAGTACCAATCAATAACAAGGGGAAAAAATATACGTTTCTTGTAGTGGATGGATCATAACAAGACTAAATGATTAGATAACCTTTAAAATACGGAACGATAACAGAACATAGTATACACGTAATATTAAAACAATACAAAATGTAGCCCAGTAAAAAGTATTGCAAATTTAAAATAAATCTATTTGGGGTAGGTATTAGAGTTGTTAGAGGGATACGATAGAACTAGGTAGTTATGACATTTATTTAACTAAAATCATTACCTAACACATACATCAACAAACGTTAAATATACGATCTATAAGATTTGAGTTTTGAACAGTGTTAGGAAACGTCCTGTATATAGCGAGGTATTATCCCCAAATTGGGGCTTTTAGCTCAACAGCCCTATCTCAGGCACTTCAGAGCTCCTCTTTACAATACCTTTTCTCAACTACTCTAATTTCTCCCCATCTTTTCTCTTTTCACCTGCATTTCATTTACTGACTTTGTTTACCTTTTAATTTTGAAATATCACTATAGCACATATTGGAGCAAATTAGACAAATAAAAAGTAGTTAGTATCTTGATTAAATTGGTGTATATTGTGTGTTGGGTTAGAAGAATTTTAATCAACACATTTAATTTGTTTATCTCATAAAAACATATATTTGAAAGCTAATTGAATCTTTTTTTGTTTCGGTAACAGGTTTTAAACCATATCAAAATTTATTATCAGCCCAAACACCTTTCTTCAGTATTTATAAGATTGTACAGGACGAATAAATTTTGCAATTCTCAAAACAAAAATTAAGAAAAGTACTATGTATGAATACGAAATGAAAAAGGAAACCAAAACGTAGAATTGTGATGACTCGGGGGATAGATCTAACATGATAGTCGGCAATTTTAAGGGGTGGGAGAGGAAGAGGGGGTGTAATGTAATGTCCCCCCTCCTACATATGTTGGTACTGGGGAGAGGTACAATATGACATGGACAAGCTATGCATGCAAACCTACATAGACTGTTGGAGCCATATTGGTAGGTTACATTTGGTTCATATACAGAGACCTTTGAGGTAGTAAAAAGTACAAAAAAAGATTTTTCTTCATACTGAAGCAAAAACACCCTTTTTGCGACTTAAGCTAGCGTCTTAAGTAGCTCTTTTATTCCCTAGGGAGTAAAAACCCTTCAAAGTCCCCAGGGAGGTTACATTTAGTTCATATACAGAGACCTTTGAGGTTGTAAAAAGTACAAAAAAAGATTTTTCTTCATACTGAAGCAAAAACACCCTTTTTGCGACGTCTTAAGTAGTTCTTTTATTCCCTAGGAAGTAAAAACCCTTCAAAGTCCCTAGGGAGAAAATGTAAGCTGACCTAGAGAAAAACAGTAAGCCTATATTGCAAGCAATATCATGTATCGAAATTATTAATTGATTGATTTAATCGGTTGAAGCTTATTGTTGCATTCTTGTCAATAATTTGACATATCGATAGTATGATGTACAGAAACACAATCGTAATAGACGAAATGCTCGAATCGCTTACTAAAAAGCTGCTTATAAGTAAAGTTGGAACAAGCTGAAGTCGTGTTGTGAGGTTATGTTTACATTAAAAGTATTTTCGTTTTATAACTCAGTTTGTTAATTAATGTGGCGTAATGATGAAAAAAATAGTTCATCAAATGAGCAAAAAGTGTATTTTCAACCCTCGTTCATTATCCTTGATCTTAGTATCATATGAGCTTACCCTCCTCGCTCATTATTATGACTCGAGCTCGGGTCGAAAAGAGTCACTTTAAGCCCTAGGGAAGAAATTTATTTATTTATTTCATACGGAAACACCATTTGACAATAATGAATGAAGAAATATTCTGTTAATAGCACTTAAGCATTGTATCATTATTTTTAATTATAGAAAAATATATGATGGATTAGGATATTAAGATGTATCCATAGAAATCATAAATGGTTGAATTCGCCATTTCTTAAAAAGGTAATAAAAGTCGAAATTTGTAATTACTGGTAAAAGTGCTAATACGATGTTACTTACGTACAAAGGTTTGCAATATAAATATTTTATTAATTTTTAATGAGTCAGTAGCGTCACGGACTCCGGTCCTTCGTATCCTGGTACAATACCTGCTACTTACCTTTATCAGTACACTTAACCCTTGAACTGTACCAGCTCACCCCTTACTTTGCTGGATACGTTCAACACACAAGCCTCTGTGGCCCATATGAACGGGCAAATGAAAGGTACTAGAGGCAGCTAACCCTTTTTTAATAGAAACAAATTTTAGGTTATCCTGATAAAAAATTAATTAAGTCATACCTTATTTGGCGAAATGTCACATTTTTTACGCTATAAACCCCAATACTGTTGAACCTTGATAACAAGACTCATGGAGAATACCAAATAAGACTTGTAATCAAGGTTGAATTATAGAAGTTTGCAATAAGATGAGACATAAAATAAATAGAAATAAAAAACGGCTCTTGTTATTGGGAGCAACATGATATTTAGAGTCTTCTTATCAAAGTTCTACTATAGAGCAAAATCACGAGCATGAAGTTTTTGAAACTACATATCTAAAAGTGTATTTTAGTATGCATCCTACAGTATATAAACATTATCATACATCGATGCCTATTGTATGAAGTATTATAACAAACGAACCATATGGAAAACTTTTAAAATGCACGTATGTTAAGTACGTTTATTGGTCAGTCTGAAAATACAGTACGGAAATAGCACTGTTCATTCACATGCAAATGTCCTGCCGTTCAATCAGGACCAGGATTGATGCCAGATTTAATCACGATTTGTTTTACAATATTTTACGATTTTTATTTAAATTATAAAACGTAATTACGGTAATTACGTAGATTTTAATCTTTTCAAAAAGTGATTAGACTTTCCATTAAATAACAATGTAAATATTTTCTCGATTAATCGTTTTACTCAATTAATTACTGGACTTTTCTTTGAGTTTTATGACTGGAATGATGAAATATAAAATGCAGTATATGGTAACGTGCAATTGCTTTTGACCTTATAATCGTAATAAAATAAATGGTGCTCGAAATGTATCTGGTATTTTGTTGGAAAATTATTTACAGAATGGTGTTTCCCGAAAGGGTTCAAAATTATAGTATTGGCAATACGAAATGACAAATGCGAAGTATTTTCGCTACATAGACTGAGTTAAACTTTTGGTTCACTTAATACTTACGTGGAGTACGAATGGTTCAGTTAACTCACCTCTCAAACTCGGTAAATAAAATGATAAAACGTAGCCGTGCAATTTCGCTCACTCCGGTGGTTTTTATTTAGCTGGCGAACGTGAAACGCGGTCTCCATTTTGTTGGGATATAAAATACTTTTTGTCAAAGATTATGCTATTTTAAGTGGTAGTTTGGGTATTATAGAAAAGGGAACGAATAAAAAGATGATTTGAAACAATTACGACAGTCAAGATATTAGATAAAATTTTTTTATATGCTAAAACAGTAAAATGGTTAAAATAATATACATTTTTGTACTACTATCACTGGTAATTTTATAATTGATATTTCAATCCCACAGTATTTTGGAATTATTCTACTAAAAGCTGAATTTTCATATGTCGGATCAAATGAACAGTAAATAAATTAGTATGTTTATTTTATAAACATGTCTTAGGACATTTATTTAAAGTTCACATAAAACTTGCGATACCAGTTATTTCGCTCGGTTATGGAATGGCCTAATTTGGACCATATCTTGTAACGAAGATCTAATATCTAAAAACATAGAGTGGTGAGTACACATTGGTAATCTTTAACAATACTGCTAAACAACAAAAGGAACTGCACAGCTTTGGGTAATTTATAAACAATCCGATGAATGGGTCTTGTATGTACATAAGTTTGATAATTTTTCATTGACGTTTAAATTATACATAAACATCAATGATTTTCTGAGGTACATGATTGATTTGTATGAAGCTAAATTTTACAAAAACTATTCAAGATAAAAAAATCAAGAAAAAGCCACTTTTTAGTCCGTTATAACATAGCAATAAAAAGATAAGTGTTCTTATGGAAATGATGTATTCTACCTTGCATGAAACGTCTGAGGCATGATTTCAGGCATAAAAAACCCAAGGCAAATATCCAATCAACACATTCAAACCTGAATACAATAAAAATGTATTAAAATCTATAGTCCAAATAATACTACAGAATTCACCCACAGAATCCAATTAAATAGAAATTTAAATACTGTACGATAATAACAGTTAGTAGGAATCGCAAATGACTCATATTTTTATATTCTAAAAAGTTTAGTCTGGTAAATCTTTTACGATTATTCAAGGAAAATCTCAGCGAATTTTTCAAAAAAAGTTATTTACGTTTTAACTTGCAACCCTGGTTCATTCATATGCAAACTCTCGCCCTCCAATCACTGGGATTGACGTCGGATCCAATCAGTTGTTGTTCTGATGAATCGGAATTATTTGATGCCTGGTTAACTTCATTTATTCGTAACCAGTTAAAAATCACTTAATCTTCTGATGGTGATGAACTAGGCTATTTAGAGTATTTCTAACGAGCAGCAGTATATATTAAACCAGCGGAACTACGTATTAGTTTGAGAATCGAAATAATAAATAAAAATATTACATTGAAAAGACACATTAACTACTAACAGGAATGTTTCCCCTACGCTCACATTTATCAACAAAACATTCATCAAAACTAAAGTATATCATTGGTAAAAAATAACATAGAGGAAATTTTAATAGTACAAGTAGGTCTATATTTTTTTTCGTTAGATTATTGGTTATGACTTAGACGTTTATTTTAAATTCTACTGTCGAATTAGATTGTTGATGTAAAGTGTTAGCAGAAAGGTTTTAGTGTTGGTAGTTGTTTAAACGGGGAGCACTGGTTGTCTTTTAGACTATTTTCAAACCATTTCTAGCTAAGAAGACCTACAAGTTAACTTTAAATCCACACCACTAAATCATTACGACTAGAATGATCAAAATAAACACCCTAGGGGAGCTGGAATCAATAATCTAAACCTGGAAGTAGCGGTCAGAAATGTTTTTTTAGCATAGATTAAAGGAGTACTCTCCTAATGTCTAATCCTTTAATCTATGGTTTTAGCAAATATGTGTGTTTAGTTAAAATTATATTGTTATTAGTATGAAAAGCTTACTCTTTGTTGACTGTTCACACAGATTTTACTGGAAGCAACGTGACACACAATGGACAACATTAAATAAACATTAGGTTATTTCACATAAAAACAGATTAAACAACACATTAGATTGCAAACTAGAAAACGAAACCATGTACAAGTTCGGACTATTTCTCTAAATAAGCTAATTTCGTTTAAATTAAAAACTAAAACTGTAAACAAATAATGAAACCGTCACTATTCATTTAAGGAACCCCATTATATTTAAACGCGTTTTAATATTTGATATCATCATTAGATTTTTACCAGTCGTCCATCCTTTGATGACAAAAATCATAAATGTAAAAAATCATATGTCTGAAAAATATATTTTTATCCCTTTGATACATCTATATCAACCTTAGCACTTTGATCTTTGTAAACGTGTATATTTTTAGATAGCTAAAGGGACTAGATTCAATAAATATCTTACATTCCTTGTAAAACAATTGCTGAAAAAATAACAACAATGATGTGGATTACACTTTTAACATAACGGAGTAAAAAAACTGCAAAATATTCCAGTGATATTTGTATGTGTATGCATCACAAAAAATGTCCTTGTTAAAGTTCAGTTTGATCATAGACTGCTGTTATTATTGAACAATGGAAGACTACTAACTGGTAAAGAGATTGCAGCGGGAGTCAAGTTTCTTGGGGTCCCGGGTTCAAATCAAACAAAAAATTACCAATGAGTTTAGTTTGTGATAATGCTGTGGTCTAGTAATTAAAAGTCCACGTAAAATGAGATAGCTCTACGTATCAAGTCGAAAGTATAATTTAATTAAGAGATAGATATACTCATTCTATTAGGGATCTGCTAAAAGCCACAATAATAAACAAAATTCTTTTGAAAGTTATGTTATCACAAAACACACTAAAAAAATTTTATCAATCATTAAATACAAAAAAGATTAGGTTGAACCAATGAAAAGCTTAAGAAAGGTATTAAGTTATTAACAACAAGCTCCATTAAATACAAATGCAACAGATTGGAATGGCAATTCACATGTAAATCATACGATACAAGTTTGATTGAAGAGGAATTGTTGTTAAAGATAACTTGCAAATCCCGGCATTTAGCTCAATCACCCGCACTGGGAGGGAGTACGATTGAAACTTTATGAAACAACTTTGCAGCTTGGCGCAGGCGACTTGATGTGTTTCAATACGTTTCTATAAGCTAGTTTAACTCGGTAAACATATGCTAATTTAACTTCCTTTTAGTTGTGTCAATCTTTCAGTTGTGAGGGTTGAATTTAGTAAGTTTATCATTCAGTTGTGTTGAGTGGATGTGATGTGTTTCGATTTAGTCAATCTTCCATTGAAGCTTTGAAGATTTCCCAGCTGTGTGAATGTATTTAGTGCTAACGTTACTATCTAATAAGGTTAAGAAATCTTATAGAGTCGAAGCTGGAATAAAAATGAAAGTTATACAATATTCTTAAATGTTCCATGTTAAAAGTTATAACTAAACATATTTAGTGAGTTAAAAAAATATATTCAATTTTTTATACGAAACGGAAGAATATATTTGAAAACGGTTTTCTCAGGAAATAACAAAAGTATTCAAAACTTCTACACTCTTCAGGAACGTTTTTCGTACATATTGATAGTATTTTGTATCGGAAAATGCAAATTAAAATATTTTGAATTGGAGAACGGTGAACCTATAAAACCATACAACAAAAATCCTTTCGCAATTTTAGTGACCAAACCAAAGTTGAACTTGACACTAAGTGAAGGAAACAGGTATGAGAAATGAAAACAACACATCATTCAAAATAACGACAGGAAGTTTGAAATCATACGTTGATAAAAGTATATTAATGTTGAAATATTTGCGGAAGTAAGTGATTTAGCGGACTGACAATACAAACAACTCAGTTGCATGTTAAACTATGTGACCGTGCCACAACTATGTAGCAACTAGTTGGACTGTGTTTTTCGTAGCTTTGAGTGTTTATTTTTATATAGTTCCATCCTCTGATTTTTATTTAGTATGAATTTTTGAAATAGTTTAGTATATATGGAGCTTGATTTTATCCAATGTGTCTGAGGTTAGATCAATCTAAGAACACAATTGTTTAAGAAGAAAAATAATAAGGACAAAATTAAATTGGTTAAAATTAGTTTTTAGGTTTCAAAACACCATCCACCATGGTGAATATAAACTGTGGATTTACGCGTATAGTTAAAATATTCTTATGGAGAAGCTGAGTCCACTTAAATGTATATATGTGTTTTGGGTATTATGGGAGCGTCATGGTATTTCCAATTTAATACAAAAGATAGAGCAATAACACACTCAAACCAAGTAGGACATGCATTACTGCATTACTAACAAGACTTAAAATTTAAATCCACGCTATAAGAAGCCTTGTTGTATACAAAATTAATAAAATATCCAAGCACGTCACATTCCAAAACAGCAAATGCAGAAATTTCTTGTGAACGGAATGGATTTTCTTAATTTCTTTTTGTGTTTTCAATTCGGATTTTCGGCAGCTTACGTCTATCAAACCTCTGTTATATGTTAACTGTTTGGAGGCTGAAATGTTTTGTAATATTCGACTGAAGTTGTACTAACATTTGTCAAAATACTCAGTAAGTAACATCTTTTAAGAGACAATAGGTGAAGTGACTTATCGAAATCATCGGTTTACGCTCTATGAAATAATGTAACAGTTTTTTAAATGAGGAAAAAATATCTTATATGATTTACGAGTAATCTAGGCATTTCTATTCAAAATCTATGACTGATAAACTGTTATAAAAAAATACGTTGTATTGTTTAAGATACTTGAAATCATTACAAAAACACTACAAGCTATCTAGATGACATAAATTTCATATTTTTTAATAAACAACACATTTTTTTACTCATATATTCAAAACATGTTTTTGCATGACATGAACAAAACAATGCCACCGACAGTGTTGTTGACACCATAAAACCCGTAACTGCATAACAGGGTAATTTTCTGTTGCCAGGTTTGACAGCCTGTCAACAGAAATTTCAACACAGCAGTGTCAACACAGCTGATTGGCGGTAAACAAGTCAGCAGTGTTGCCAACATGGCATTCGATTATGGTAAAATTACTAATACACATCGCACAACTTACTTGTGACCATCAATACCGTTGAACGACATGTTTTTTACAACGTTATTTTGTAGAAATTTATAAACACAGTTAAAGTTTTGGATTTTATTAAGTTTAATTATTTCAGTATTTTCTTCAATAAATATCGCATTAAATATATAAACATCCTTTCAACTTTAAAAAGGTCAAAATGTTGATTTTAGGCTTGTTAGTAATTGTAATGTGTTTACAAAACATACCAATCAAAACCTTTTTATCTATTTTTCCAAAGAAAAGCACTGCAGTTCTGTGTATGCTCTGTACTAAAGATCAAACTAACCTTCAATACATATTACTTCAATATATTTGTACTACAGATGGTAAAAACTAGATTGAAAATCAAATACAGAAAAGGCTAGTTAGTAAATTACTCAACATACAAGAAACTCAAATCAAGCAGGTAATGAAAGTAATTAATTCCTCATTCTACATTTACACTTATAACTGCACTAATAACAACTTCACAGTAGATAACATCATAATTGCACCTAAGAGATGACGACTAAAAACAATGTAAAAACTTAATTTAGTATATGAATATGACACAATTGACTTTTTATTAAGAGAGCATTTTCGAAGATAGATTGTGAATTATTTTAATAGTCCTCAATAAAACTGATACACTGTTTATTCGCTTCTTTTGGTCTTCGATTTTTCGCGTATTTATTTTGACGTTGTTACCTAGTTTATCAAATTTATTGCTTATGCCACCGCAATAATACATTGGTTTTAATTTTCATTTAGTAAACACATAATAACATTGCAAGTATATAGGAAATTGTCACAACAACAAGATTTACGTCCCAACTGATGAACTCATTAAATATATAAAAGCTATTCAAAATTGTCTGTCTAGTTCTTGCATAATCGTAAAATACATAAATTAATGGTTAACTCACCATTGGAATCATTATAAATCATTATAAACAAAACAACTGTCAAAGCTAGGAACCTCTCAACACTTAGCAGTGTATACAAAACACTATCTAAAACACTCATAATTCATTAAGGTCGAAGACGAATCTCAAAGATATCATGTGACATCCTTTCAACACATAGACATTAGCAACATAAGTCACTTCTGATCGTAGAGCCATAGTTTTCTCTCCGGGGACGTTCAACACCTTCGGGCGCTGTCAGTGTTAATATTAATGTTGGACTCATCAAGCTGTCGGTGTCGGTGTATTTGTTTGTCGAGGTCCCTGATTGGCTGCGATCGCCAGCCTGTTTGTCTTCCAGCCAATGCCAGGTGGTCTTTCTCAACTAATAGGAATATGACAGCAGATTATGCACCTCCCAGTTAGTCAGAGTGCCAATATTACTAGGGTTTTAGGTTGAACAAATTCAGGATTTCCGGTGCGATTTTGGCTGAATCTATTTTAGGGTTTTTGTGCGTTGTGGCGAAAAAATGATTTACTACTTTTGTTCAGATAGACTCAAAGGTTTTACCTTATAATTTATGAACATTTAAACCTTCAAAAGCTTAGTAGTATGAAAACTCAATGGCCTTCATTAAAAATATCACACCAACCCTAAGTTACCTAAGTTACCCTAAATTTGTAGTTACCCTAAGTTTGTATAAGTATTTTAATACTTGGCTTAAAAGTACCAAACTGCTTTCACATCATACCCACACTGTTATCTTCTGTATTCTTGTCCCGTTACGAACCACAAAACAACTAGTGTTTATTTATCTGCTAATGAAGCTCCATATTTCTCCATCCAATTTAAAGTCCCCTCGTTAATATAGGCCTACCTATCCCAATGTCAATATTTTTCCACTTCTTCTACAGTCTAGTTTTTGATCGACTGCTTCGTGGAGGCCAGCCTGAGTTGTCCAAATACAAGTGAAACATTAACCCAGGTTGAAGTGAGTAAGGGGGGTAGAAAGTGAAAGGGGGGGGGTTTCGCCCCCACCCAAGGGGGGCGGGGAGTCAAAGGTGTGTTTAATTACTGTCTCTAACGTTAGAGGACGGTCGTTTAACCACTGCGAGTTTCCTCATTATAATGTGAAACATAAGTGTAAACTTGAGAGGTTAAAGAG